>NC_073624.1:279964120-280268733 GCF_029407905.1 Bubalus kerabau
CCCTGTCTATCACCAACTCCTGGAGTTTACTCAAACTCGTGCCCATTGAGTGGGTGATGCCATCCAGCCGTCTGATCCTCTGGCGTCCCTTCTCCTCTCGCCCTCAATCTTTCCCAGCATCAGGGTCTTTTCTTTCCCTACTAGGTCACTAAAACTTAGACACTTAAGTCTCCTTTTATTAGAGAAATTTAACAGAACTGTTTCTATTGTTTATATTTGTTGACTTCTTTCTGGCATTTAATGGCTTTGATCATACAAAACATTTTCTGTTGGTCCCACTTACGCCTTGTCTCTGGTAAAATGCCCTCCATCCCTCACTGGCCCTCCTCTCTCCTTCACTGGTGCTTCCTTCTTCGTTTCTCCCTGGAGTGTAGGCACCCCCTTAGCCTCCTTGTCTTCATCTGCAGCTCTTGGTTGGTAATCTTACATGTGCCAATATTTTTGGTTATAACTCAGTATTCTTGTTTTGAATATGTGTCTGATTTTCTAAAGTAAATTCTCTAAGGAAAGGGATGTCAGGAGACTGTAGTCAGGAAGGAATCTGTCTAAAGTGTAAGCAAACAATTTTATGTCTGTATTGGTTAGATGGGTAAGCATAATCTAAAAGGTAAATAATGACCCACTTAACTTGCTTTCATGTGGCTTTTCATATTCCATCAATAACAGTGAAATGGGTTGTGCAATAGGGCAGGTACCATTATTAATACAATTTATATAATTTAGCCTAATAATATGATACAATTGTGAATAATTTCTCTCTTAGGTTATGTCATTTTGAGGAGAAATGAAAAAGCACTTCAAAATAAATGCTTTGCAATTATCACTCTGTTAAAGGTGTATGCATTTAGCACACAGGCAAATATTTGTGATTTGACTGATTTGTATTATGGCTTTCTCTTTACTGTGGAAGTACCCATTAAGATAAGTCTTTTTTGTAGTGTGGACAATAATAATTTAGCACTCTAGCTGGATCGTTTCTAGTATAAGCGAATCACAGGAGTCCAGAAGGCAGGTAAGTTAAAGCAGGCAGAGCAGTGAGACGACACAAAGAGGTCACAGTTCAGCGGCACTGCCTTTCTAAAAGGCACACTTTCAAGGGCAGTTCTTGACTACACCAGATGATTTTTCTTTTTCACTTGGTGGAAACGGTGTTTGACCTAGTTTCCCATGTCTGCTATGTGAAATCAATTTCATAAATACAGCTAGTGATCTCAAGGCAGTACTGATCTTTTAATTATATTACATATATCATAATTTTCATTGTGACCTGACATTTTATATAAAGTTTGCATGAAGTGGGGAAGATAAAGGAAATATATGAGCTCGTCAGGGTACTGAGTGCAGCGGTCAGGAAAGCCTGTCTGGGGACAGTCAGTAACTGGGACTCTTTAGGAAACACTGCGACTCACTCCTTCTGTGGCCGTTGGTGCTCAGGGCTTGTTCACTGCTGCCGTGCTTTCCCGCCACATTGCTCTGCACTAGGCTGCCTCTCCAGACCCCATCACCAGCGCTCTCTCTGTCTCAGCACAATTCCAAGCAAGCCTCTCACATCTCAGATGCATTATAGCAGGTTTTTTTGGCCTCTCTAATATATTATTTTTATACAGAGTGTTTAAAAATATGAACCAGACCACATTGTTCTTAATGTCTGTAAAACTCTCCCATTGCTTCCCAGTATACTCAAAATAAACTCCAAACTGTGACCCTCAGAGCTCAGTGCACTCTATACTGTGCCCACCCACCTAAGCCCTCACTTCTTACCACTGTCCCCTGGGCCACAGGCCCAGGCACACTGTCCTTTCCGTCCCTTGAACCTGCCAAGCCTGTTACTGCTCCTTCTCCCTGGACAGCTTTGCCACCCGATCTTTGTGTGGCAGGCTTATTATTCCCAATCATCTCTCAGAACAAATGTCCTCTCATCAGTGAGGATTCTCTGACCACCCAGTCTGTGTTCGTCCCCTTCCTCCCATTCTGCTTTAATTTTCATTTAATACTTATAGTTACCTGGAAGTTCTCTTGTTTGTCTCCTTGTTTTGCTTGGTGAGTTGCTTTGAGACTATAAGCCCCATGAAGGCAAAGATCTTGCCTGTAATTATATACTGTTGTAACCAAAGTGGCGAGAATACTCCTAGAACATTGATATGCTCAGTAGAAACTTGAGTGAGTTAATTACTCAGTTTTCTAAATAAATATAACTTATTGATGTCCTATTGTCTACCAGGTCCAATGCAATGTTGATTGGGAATCAAAAATGAGTTTTGCATGGGTCTATATTTTCATGCATTGGAAAAGGAAATGGCAACCCACTCCAGTACTCTTGCTTGGAGAATCCCAGGGACGGAGGAGCCTGGTGGGCTTCTGTCTATGGGGTCACACAGAGTCGGACACGACTGAAGCGACTTAGCAGCAGCAGCAGCAGCAGCGTACATAGATAGCTTACTGGCTGGTTTATGTCTTTATCTGGGCATTTGCTTATCAAGCTGTCTTTTAAGGTTTATATTTAACTTTGGAGAATCAAAATGCATTGATGATATTCATGCTACTGCTAAGTCACTTCAGTCGTGTCCGACTCTGTGTGATCCCATAGACGGCAGCCCACCAGGCTCCCTTGTCCCTGGGATTCTCCAGGCAAGAACACTGGAGTGGGTTGCCATTTCCTTCTCCAATGCATGAAAGTGAAAAGCGAAAGTGAAGTCACTCAGTCGTGTCCGACCCTCAGTGACCCCATGGACTGCAGCCTTCCAGGCTCCTCCATCCATGGGATTTTCCAGGCAAGAGTATTGGAGTGGGGTGCCATTGCCTTCTCCATGATATTCATGGGTAGTCAGATAATTTTGGTCCTCTAAGTATGCATGCATGCCAAGTCTCTCAGTCAAGTCCAACTCTTTGTGACCCGTGGATTGTAGCCCACCAGGCTTCTCTGCCCATGGGATTGTCCAGGCAGGAACACTGGAGTGGGTTGCCATCCGCTCCTCCAGGGGATCTTCCCAACCCAGGGATCAAACTCCTATCTCTTTCGTCTTCTGCATTGGCAGGCAGGCTCTTTACCACTAGCGCTATCTGGGAAGCCCTATAAGTATACTCTATGTCTGTTTCCAAGGACTCTCTTAAAATTTAGCTCCTCTCATTATACACATATTATTTATTCACTTTAATAAGGCTTTATCCAGCAGGCACACACTCAAGCTTTTTACTGCTTGTTATGGAGTGTACACATGAGAGTAAGATGCTTGCCCTGGCTTCAAGGAATGTGAAATTTTGTAGGGAGAGATAAACTATGTAGTCTGATAAACTTGAAATAAAGATATATCATATAAATTTCACTAAAAAGACAACAAATGACACAACAGTCCAGAAAAAGGAGCAGTCACACGGAGAGGAGATGAACAGGAAATGCTCTTTTAATAGATGAGTTTCCTCTTGGGTTTTAATAACTGTGTCAGTTTTGACAGATGGAGGAAATGGCACATATAAAGGAAATGGCAAGGGAAGTCAAAGGAGTTTTTCAGATGGAAGTTCTGGAATAGACCTCTAGCTGGAAAGCCCTGAAAGGTTTTGCTAGGTGATGGAGCCCCTGGGGTTTTCTGAGCCGGGGACAGTGTCTCAGCAGTGTAGGCTAGACGTCTTTTAGCGGGATAGATTGGAGTGAAGACAGAGTTGAGCAGGCAGACCAGTCGTTAGCAGCCTTTTGTGAAAGGAAGTCCAGAGGTAATAGAATAATGGTTTGGTAGAGTGGTCATGTATGGATGCGAGAGTTGGACTGTTAAGAAGGCTGAGTGCCGAAGAATTGATGCTTTTGAACTGTGGTGTTGGAGAAGACTCTTGAGAGTCCCTTGGACTGCAAGAAGATCCAACCAGTCCATTCTGAAGGAGATCAGCCCTGGAATTTCTTTGGAAGGAATGATGCTAAAGCTGAAACTCCAGTACTTTGGCCACCTCATGCGAAGAGTTGACTCATTGGAAAAGACTGATGCTAGGAGGGATTGGGGGCAGGAGGAGAAGGGGACGACAGAGGATGAGATGGCTGGATGGAAAAGACTGATGCTAGGAGGGATTGGGGGCAGGAGGAGAAGGGGACGACAGAGGATGAGATGGCTGGATGGCATCACTGACTCGATGGACGTAAGTCTGAGTGAACTCCGGGAGTTGGTGATGGACAGGGAGGCCTGGCGTGCTGCGATTCATGGGGTTGCAAAGAGTCGGACGCGACGGAGCGAATGAACTGAACTGAACTGAGAGTGGTAGTTTCCCTAAAGAAATATTTTCAGGACACATGTTCAGACACCATTGTATACCCACAAGGGACACGTTTATCCTGAATTAGAGTTGAACCTAGACTTTTTTACCTTTTATACTCATGAGCTACCTCTTCTTGTAGGTTACATCAGGAATAGATTTTGGGGTCCATTTTAACAACTATTCTTATGGGTTTGAAGGCATGTTCACTATATCTGTGAGTCTTCAAAGTGTTTCACATTTTTGGCAGAGTTGAAACATCCAGACTTGAATTTGGTCTTTATTTTTTATGAGTTACTGTCTTGCTATTCATTAGGCCTTCACAGATTGGCATAGTTGGACTAATTTTCTATGTAAGTCTCTTACTCCTTCCCCCTCTTCTAAGACACACTCACACACACATGTCACACACACCAGATTGAATCATACTTGTCTCAGAAATATTTTGCCATACAAATCGCACGTCTAGCCCTGTGATGTTCATATATTGTTTATATATTGTGTTCATATATTTTAGTTGAGCCATGTACCAGTTTATTAATACCATAGCCCCAGGTAAGAGTGTCAAAGTACTAAATCAACTGGATATGTTTCAATTCCTACCTTATTTGAATTCTTGGAATATTTGAAACTGATGACCATTCTGTCCTTGAAACACTTTTTTCCATTAGTTTCCATGATATAACATCCTCTCTGTTTTCTTTTACCTTTGACTCTTAGTCTCTTTCTTCTCTAGTAAAGTATTCTCTATTTGTCCATTAAATATCGATACTTCCCAAAACCTAGTAAAAAAGGAGAGTGAAGAAGTTGGCTTGAAACTCAGCATGAAAAAAAACTAAGATCAGGGCATCTAGCCCCATCACTTTATGGGAAATAGACAGGAAAAAAGTGGAAGCAGTGACAGATAATATTTTCTTGGGCTCCCAAATCACTGTATACAGTGACTGCAGCAGAAATTAAAACATGCTTATTCCCTGGAAGAAAAGCTATGACAAACCTAGACAGCATATTAAAAAGCTGAGACATCACTTTGCCCACAAAGGTCCATCTAGTCAAAGCTATGGTTTTTCCAGTAGACGTGCGTGAATGTGAGTTGGACCGTAAAGAAGGCTGAGCACTGAAGAATTGATGCTTTTGAACTGTGGTGTTGTAGAAGACTCTTGAGAGTCCCTGAGACAGCAAGGAGATCAAACCAATCCATCCTAAAGGAAATCAGTCCTAAATATTGACTGTGTGGATCACGATAAACTGTGGAAAATTCTGAAAGAGATGGGAATACCAGATCACCTGACCTGCCTCTTGAGAAACCCGTATACAGGTCAGGAAGCAACAGATAGAACTGGACATGGAACAGATTGGTTCCAAATAGGAAAAGGAGTACATCAAGGCTGTATATTGTCACTCTGCTTATTTAACTTATATGCAGAGTACATCATGTGAAACGCTGGGCTGGAGGAAGCACAAGCTGGAATCAAGATTGCCAGGAGAAATATCAATAACCTCAGATATGCAGATGACACCACCCTTATGGCAGAAAGTGAAGAGGAACTAAAGAGCCTCTTGATGAAAGTGAAAGAAGAGAGTTGAAAAAATTGGCTTAAAGTTCAACATTCAGAAAGCTAAGATCATGGCATCCAGTCCCATCACTTCATGACAAATATGGGGAAACAGTGGAAACGGTGGCTAACTTTACTTTGGGGGGCTCCAAAATCATTGCAGATGGTGATTGCAGCCATGAAATTAAAAGACACTTGCTCCTTGGAAGGAAAGTTATGACCAACCTAGACAGCATATGGAAAAGCAGAGACATTACTTTGCCAACAAAGGTCTGTCTAGTCAAGGCTATGGTTTTTCCAGTGGTCATGTATGGATGTGAGAGTTGGACTGTGAAGAAAGCTGAGCGCCAAAAAATTGACGCTTTTGAACTGTGGTGTTGGAGAAGACGCTTGAGAGTCCCTTGGACTGCAAGGAGATCCGACCAGTCCATCCTAAAGGAGATCAGTCCTGAATGTCATTGGAAGGACTGATGTTGAAGCTGAAACTCCAATACTTTGGCCACCTGATGCAAAGAGCTGACTCATTTGAAAAGACCCTGATGCTGGGAAAGATTGAGGGCAGGAGGAACAGGGGATGACAGAGGATGAGATGGTTGGATGGCATCACTGGCTCAATGGACATGGGTTTTTGGGTGGACTCTGGGAGTTGGTGATGGTCATAGAGGCCTGGAGAGCTGCAGTTAATGGGGTCACAAAGACTCGGACACAACTGAGTGACTGAACTGAACTGAACTGAAAGGAAATCAGTCCTGAATAGTCATTGGAAGCACTGATGCTAAAGCTGAAAGTTCAATACTTTGGCCACCTGATGTGAAGAACTGACTCATTGGCAAAGACCCTGATGCTGGAAAAGATTGAAGGCAGGAGGAGAAGGGGATGACAGAGGATGAGATGGTTGGATGGCATCACCAATGCAATGGACATGAGTTTACACTGTCTCTGGGGGATAGTGAAGGACAGGGGAGCCTGGCGTGCTGCAGACCGTGGGGCTGCAGACTGGAACCTGACTTAATGGCTGAACAGCAACAGCAGAAGCCTCGTCCTTTTCTTTTCTGGTTCTGCCTGCTGTCCCAGCTGTTATCTTCACTCCCCATTTTCTGCCAGTAGGATGCTCTTTAGGTTGGATCCTAAGTCCTTTTGAAATGACCCTGATAGTCTTTGATAGCTTCCTTGTTACCTCATTTGTTAAGATATTCTAGGCTCTTATACATTTCTTATCCCAGACCTGGGATCAATCATTTATCCAAAAAGTTCTGTTTCTTTAAAGTGGTAAATGCTGTTTCAGGATCATAATTTGGGCCCAGTAGTGCTTGTTGAGACAGAATTTTCCATTGTTTCTAGGCTTTTTCATTATATATATATAATAAATATATATTGAACCCAGATCTCCCGCACTGCAGGGAGATTCTTTACCAGCTCAGCCACCAGGGAAGCCCATGAATACTGGAGTGGGTAGGTTATCCCTGCGCCGGGGGATCTTCCTGACCCAGGAATGGAACTGGGGTCTCCTGCATTGCAGGTGGATTCTTTACCAACTGAGCTACCAGGGAAGCTCATATATATAATAAATATATATAAATTAACACTAATACTCATAATTCAGATTTAGGACTATGTGGCTCTTATTTTATCTCTTGTATATTACATCTGTGTTTTCCTTCTTCTGTACTGAGAATCTTGGTTCTGAAGGGTGTAGGGGATAATAGAATTAGAATACCCCATATTACGAACACAGTATCCTCAGAGTAAGTTCTAACACTGTCACCACTAGTATGACTTATATATTGTGTTTGATTTAGGAGGTGTTGGCAGGAATACTGATGACTATGTCGTGCACGTATTCTAGCTGATTTAGAAAGTTACAGACCACTGTACTATTTGTGTAACAAACAGTACTGATTAGTAGAAGCGGTTTTTCCTTGGTATTCTCTTCTCTACCCATGAGGTTGTCAGTGGTATCCAAGAGAATCCTAGTGGGAATTCTGCACTCAGCGCGTAGAGTGCTGTAATTAGGCCCAGTATGTTTCACTGTCAGAGGCACCTGATAAGGCTGGAGGTAGGCCCTGTGCAGCTCATTCTGTTGACCCCTCTTGTAGTAAAGGGAGCTTCCAGATTCATGAAATTATTAGGTCCATTAGGGATCAGCAATTCTCCTTTTATATGTTTTTCTTCCAGTGAACATAGTACTGATTTTTTGTTTCTTGCTAAGGTATATTTTAATGAGTAATTCCTTGAAAGCTACTTTGAGAGGATCTTAATTGTTGTTCAAATATAGAGGTGTGTTTGTGATAGAGCTAGAATAGAAAAGGGGTTTGATGGATTCAGATCGGAATGACACATACAAGTGTTCCTCCTTTAGGAGAAAAGGGGAAGCTGAAACAGATTTCAATAGGAAAAGTGAGGCTGGAATTGTCACACCAGCAGGCTTTTGGGTTTCCAGCCCATGAATAATCCCCGCTCCGTTTTTTGTTTGTTTTAACACTTAATATTTTTAGAGCAGCCATAGGTTCAGGGGCCTTCCGGGTGGTGCTGGTAGTCAGGGCAGGAGACGTCAGAGAGGCAGGCTGGACCCCTGGGTCGGGAAGGTCCCCTGGAGGCGGGCATGGCAACCCTCTCCAGTGTTCTTGCCTGGAGAATCCCATGGACAGAGGAGCCTGGTGGGCTATGGTCCAAAAGCAGGTTGAAAGGAAGGTGCAGGGGTTCACCATACACGCTTCACTCAGCTTCACTGGGCAGACTGTTATATTGGATCCAGAAATCCCATTATTTGCAGGAAATTAATGAGGAAAAGGCAAGCTCTTTTGAACTTTTGTGCAACAAGTTTTGGGGCAGCTAAACTTTAACTCTGAAAATTTAAGTATGAAGGAAATGGAAATGGTGGTGGAAATCATGCTGTTTACATTTATGCTGTGATTTAGCAGCTGAGAAGGCTGATGTGTGGTGTGTGGAATGTCAAGGATAATTTCTTTTTGCTCCTATTTTAATGAGACATCACTCACTAGGTGTTCCTTTCTAGCTGCTTCTAAACTTGAAAGATACTAAAAATAAAGAAATGACATGTAGAGTAGGAAAAAGTCGAATTAAGGAAACATAGGGATTCATTTAAAAGGAAAAATGATAGAAGTTAAATATATACATTTTCAATTACATCAGTTTAAGTAAGGATTTAACATACAAATAATGATAAGCAGTAAAGGAAAAATCTAAAAGCAAGAATTATTTGATGATTTAAGAGGCATGCAACTAGGAGAAATAAAATGAAAAAAGTATTTTCATGTGTATCAATAATGATAACTTTAAAGCAATACTTTTCAGTGTTTCTATGCATTGAAATTTGCACACTGTGGATGTTTGCTGAGAAATCGGAGATACTTAGAATGTCTTGTTTTTGAGCTGATTTGCGTTGAGTAGTGGAGTTTGTGCTGGGCTTGACTGGGGGGAATGGAAAAGGTAAGCCTTAAACTTGACATTTTTTTGTATCATATTATCTTCTAATTTAAATAACCTATTTTGGTTAGCTCAGTCTTTTTCAACTAAAGTATTCAATCTCTTAGGTATTTCTTCCTTTCCTTCTTTAATTAGAAGGCATCTGGTGGTGTGAGGGATGGGACTGCCGGGAGTCACGTAACCAGTGCACAGCCTTTGGCGGTTGCTGGGTCCTTGCTGTGCAAGGGCCAGCTTGGTTTGCTTTTGGGACTGGTGGCTGCTGAAGTCTGTCTGCCTGACTTACAGTGTGGGCTCCACGTGAGCGCGGACAGCTGCCACGCCGGCCCGGATTCTCTGCCGTTGCTCACGTAGCCCCTGCACACCGCTCATCTGGTCCCACTCCAGCCCCGCTACAGAACCCGCCTGCAGTGCAGGAGACCCGGGTTGCATCCCTGGGTCAGGAAGATCCCCTGGAGAAGGAAATGGCAACCCGCTCCAGCACTCTTTCCTGGAGAATTCCATGGATGGAGGAGCCTGGTGGGCTGCAGTACACGGGGTCGCAGAGTCGCACGACTGAGCGACTCCCCCTTCCCGCTTCCCGCCCCATGAGCACTTCCTCGTCTTCTCCTGGGCCCCCTGCGAGCCCTCGTTGAGGACACAGGGGTCCCGGAGCTCTAACTCAGCCCACCCATCGAGCCACGTTTTATCTTTTAGCTGCCCTAGCGAGTCTTCTTTGAGTGTCTCTCAACCCGTAAACTCTTAGAAGGAATTTTGTTGTTATTTAGTCGCTCAGCAGTGTCTGACTCTTGCGACCCGGTAGACTGTAGCCCTCCAGGCTCCTCTGTCCATGGGATTTCCCAGGCAAGAACACTGGAGGGGGTTGCCATTCCCTTCTCCAGGGGATCTTCCCAATGCAAGTGTCTAACCTGCGTCTCCGTTGCATTGCAGGCGGATTCTTTACCGCTGAGTCACCAGGGAAGCCCTTCACTGGGTCTTTTAGAAGAATTTCAGAATCGCTGTTGCTTCTGTCCATATTCCCTCCTCTCTTTCTTTTCAATCCTCATCTGTGTTATGCTGTAGGGAAGGGAACCAACATACAGATGCCAATGACGGTGTTAAGCATTTTCATATGTTAGGTAACCACTTAATATGATTCTCACAAAAAATTGTGATTACTGTAATAATAACTCAAGAGGGAGGTTGAAGCACAGAGTAGCTAAATAAATTTCCAAAGGACATACAGTTATTAAGTGTCAGGAACCTAGGCTGGATTTGAAAAATATGTTTTGGGACCATAATCATGAGAGACTACAGCTTAAGTTGACATAAAACTTAACACTTAAGATATTCATGTCATGCACTGATTGCCATGATTGCAAATTAGAAATTAGATAATGTTACAGATTTCAGTTTTTTGTAATTAAGATAATTACTTGGAAATGTTGTAAATAAAATTATTCAAGTATTTCAACAAAGTTACAAAATGCCTGAGTGCCAGATTGAAGGAATTAAATTCTTTAATGGGAAATGTGGCTTTGGTAGAAACAGTCATGGGTATTTCCAAAGAGTTTACAGAAAACTTTTGAAGAAGCCATTGTTTTAAAAACATTTTGTCATTTATCTGTGTATCTTGGTTTCTCTGCACAGTGTTTATGAAATAGTTGGCAGTAAGAAAATGAATTGTCTAGAGCCTTCCGCACCCAATCCTTATATTGTATATATCACTTTTCCTCACTCTGATGCATCTAGGTATGATTTATTGGACCGTGGTTTCTTAGCTATCAGTATACATCTAAAAGGTTATTTTCTAATGAACGTACACAGGTTCTAGGTCTATTTCTGTGCTTCTCTGAGTCAGGAATCTTTGGAAAAGCTTCCTCACTGTGACTCACCTTTCTATAAGCCTAGAAACTTTTGTCATGTTGGATACGTTATTGTGTAAGTAAATTGTATGACTGTCACTTTGCAGAGATCCTCACTCAGATTTTCATCATCACTTCTTTCTTCATCATGTGTTTCGTACTCTCTCCTGCTGACAGTATAACACCTTTCACAGGACACACACACACAAATGAGAGTCAGGTCAAATTTTCCAGAAAAGGTCACTTTTTATGGGTAATTATCATACTCACGTACCATTTATATAGAAATTTACTTGTAATATTTCAAAGATCCCATCTGGAGAAGAGTATAGCCACAGCGCTCGTTCTTTCAGGATACAACGTTTTGCTGAATGGTTAATGATGATCAGTATTTTTCTTTGTCTGATTTTCAGTGTAACAAATAATACACGTATTCTTTCTCATTCTGAAGAAATTAAACATGTGTAGGTAGGTTTACTGAAATCTCTCTTGACTGCTTCTCCCATTCCAGAGCTGTCCCCAGTGTGCTTCCACTTTGGAGTGTATCCTTCCAGCTTTTAAAAACTGTGTTTATGTGCATATATATATATATACACACACACACAGGACACTTCAGCTCGTCTTGTGTTTGTCTTGGTTTTAATATGCAAGATGTTACAGACGTGTACTATCCTGTACCTTTTTTGTTAGTCTGTGTGTTCTGCAGACTCTTACCAGCTGCATGGTATCCAGTCAGCTGAAAATGAAGTCCTGTGTCCTTCCCTGATGGGATCGTGGAGTATGCAACCCCATCTCTCTGTCTTCTTACGCCCTCCTTTCCAGCCCACTAGCTGTGCCTTAATGTTTCTGGAACATGCTGAGCATATTTGCTTCCCCGGCTCCTGCTTGAAATGCTCCATCCCTGGGTATCTTCTTGCTTTGCTCCCTTACTTCATTCAGGTCTCCACCCGGAGATACCTCTTCAAAGCTCTCTGCTGTTCCTCTCCATCTCCAGCTACCTCCAGTTCAGCTTCTCTCCTCTCCTTTTTTTTTTTTTTTCCTCTGTCTCTTCAGTCTGCGTCTCCTTAACCTGCTTTATTTTTCTTCCTAACACCTAACCCTAACACCTACATCTGGCATACACTAGACTCATTTCTTCATTGTCTGTCTTCCTCCGCTACAATGTAGAGCTTACTTTCAGAGTTTGTTCACTGATACATTCCCAAGACCTATTATAGTAGCTGGTCCCATAATTGGTGTTCAGAAATATTTGTGAATAAATGATTAATATGGAAGTTTATTTAACTGTTCCTTTCTGCTGAACATTTAGGATGTTTCCAAGGTTATATAATGACAAGCAATGTAAAGTGAGTTTTTTTTTATTTATCTCCGTGCATACAGTGAGTGTATTTAGGGGGGATTCTAGTAAGGAGCATCTCTGGGCTAACATGTATGAATATTTACAATTTTAATAGGCAGGGGAAATAGCCCTTTAAAGAGGCTATACCAGTGTGCACCCGCCCCTGCGGAAGTGTGTGTTTCCTTGGTCTCATACACCTTGCCGGTACTGTATTTAACTTCTCAGTGTTTGTCTGTTAGGCAAACTGGAATTTGTTACTGAAGAAGAAAGAGAAAGTATGATTGCATAGGAAACCATTCGTTTCAGCCTTACAATTAATTCTCTTTTCAATATTACATCTCTCTTTTCTTTTTTCTTGACTTATAAGCCAACTTGAAAAAGTTCAGCATGCAGTTGGATAACAGAAGAGACAGGGGTATCCGTTTCTTATTCCCCGCCTTAGTTTTCACCAGTAAATGTGATTATTCTTGTTTTCTTGTAGCTTCCATATTGAGTCAAGAACGTTTCTTAGTTTGCTTTGTATTCTTAGTTTGCTATGAGTTTTGTTTTTGTTTTAATCAGAGATGGGAGCTGTATAATGTTGCCTGAGGTCCTCCTGTGGGTTTTTTTCTCCTTTTGTATGTATTACAGTGAATTACACTAATATAGTTTTAGTATTGAAAGACTGTTGCATTCTTGGAATAAATATTTAGTCATGGTGAAATTGATTTGCTACTATTTTTATAGGATTTTTATAAATTTTATTGAAGTATAGTTGATTCAAGTTGCTACTATTTTTCCTTTAAAATTTTTACTATATGTTTGTAGAGAAAATTGACTTGTTTTCATATAGCCCTTGCTGGCTTTGGCATAGGAGTTATTTTAGCATTATAAAATAATTATGATAGCCTTTTCACTTTTTCCATACCACAGAACAGTTGCTGCAAGCTGGAAATTATCTTCTGCTGAAAGGAGTATGGAAATTCATTCAAACTGTTTTAACAGCTAACTTTTTGAGGGTAGATATGTTCCATCTTTCTATTGTTTTTGAACTTTTTAATGTCTCTTATTTTATGCCAATTTTGATAATGTTTTCCTAATAAAATTATTTGCCTCAATTTTCAAATGTATTGGGTAAAACTTCTCATAATGTTCTATCATTTTTTATAAACCTCACAACCATTTTTAGTGTTCCCTTTTTTATTCTTTGTTTCTTCTCCCTTCCTCCTTTTTTTTGAAATTGATTTGCCAAACCATCTGGATTTTATGTAAATACTTCTGTTTTTAAGTGTTGGCAACTAATTTGATTTAAAAAAAAAAAAACTGAATTGTCCTGACAAAATACTGGCACTGGCTAGATTTGAACTGATAATGATTCAAAACTATATTCCTTCTTCTTTCTAGTAGGAAAAGCTTCATTTTTAACAAATGTTTAAACTCTCATTTTACTTTCAATGATGAGTTATTCAGAAGCTATAGTCTCTCCAGATAAGACCAGAATCTAGGGAAACTTTCAGTTTTTCCTTCCTTTCTTTCCTTAACATTTCCCATGTTGACTGCACCTGGGATTTAAATTAAAATTTGTTATTGCAATTAAAAAAATTTATAATTTGCCTTTATTTGCACTTAACCTTACAATTTACTGTTTCCTTTGCTCACCATACTTCCATGTTCCATTTTCCTCTTGTATTTGTTTTTCATTCTCCTGTAGTATGTCCTGCAGTAATTCTTTTAGTTAGTGTCTGAGAGTGATAACCTTTGAGTTTCACATACTTGAAAATATCTTTATTTTGCTTTTACATACAAATTATATAGCTTAGGAGCATCAAATTTTAAGTTCAAAGTAGTGTTATCTCATAACTTTAAAGATACGTTTCCATTATCCTCTTGTATCAATTATTATTGAGAATTCTGTTTAAACCTAATACTGATTTTGTTTTCTTCAGTGTTTATAATGGAAGCTTAGTGGGTTTTTTTTTTTCTTTCTTTCTTTTTATTCTTAGTGTTCCCAGACTGACTGTGATCTGTATCCTCTGTACTTATCATCTCTTTGATTTTGAGGGCTAATGTCTTTATATTTGAGAAATGTTCTGTTAATTTTTTTGAAACATTTCCTCCTGTTGGCTGTATCTATTCTGTTTCAGGAATTATGATATATAAGTGTTTAAAGATTTATATCTATCATTGAGGTCTCCATGTTTTTCTTTCAAGCTCTGATATTTTTTCTTCTTTTGCCACTTTCTTATATACTTTCTTTGCTCAGTTTTACAGCATACATCCTCACTGTTTTAAATAGAGCTTATATACTTTAAAGTGTACAGATCAGGACTTCCCTGAAGGTCCAGTGGCCCAGACTCCACACTCCCCGTGCGGGGAGCCCAGGTTCAGCCCTTGGCCAGGGAGCTGGATCCCACATCCCACAAAGAAGAGTCTGCACACCACAGGGAAGATCAGGGACCCCGTGCTCTGCAACGAAGACCCAGTGCAGCCAAGTAAATAACAATGCTGTAAAAATAAAGCATACAGATCCCAAGTGCTTAACACTAATTAACATACAGAGCAGTGGTCTGATTCCAAGAGGTCTCCTGGGGCCCCTTTCCAGGCAGTCTCTGCCCTTCACTGGAGACCACCATTCTAAGAGCTTGCCTGGTTTGAACTTCACATGCATGGAATCAGTTCACTCTTTTGCATCTGGTTTTTTTCAGTGAGGCTTTTTCTCATGGTGTTGCCTGTCTCAGTGGTTTGTTCCTTTGTGAGAAGTGTGTCATTATATGAATATAATTTGTTTGTCCAGACTTACTGATGAGCTTTTGGACTATTGAGAAAAATCACGATGAACATTCTTGTACAAGTATTTTATGGACATATGCACTTATTTCTCTAACTATTCACTGTTACCTCTCTTTTGTTTCTTAGCCTATCCAATTTTTAATTTAAAAAATTTTGGGTCATTTCTAAGATCTCCTTTTGGTTTTCTGTGTATGATATACATGAAGGGTGATTTGTTCTACTGAATATATTATTTCTTTTTATTCTCTTTTCTCTTCTATGGACTGGGTTATTTTTGTGCGTCCTATTTGGGTCTCTCTTTCATGTGATAGTTCCGCGTTGTGTTTTCACCTTTGTCTTTGAGTTTAAGACGGTTTAGAGCCTCTTGTGCGTCTCTCCCCTCTGAGTGTGAGAAAGAGGCGGAAGAGCTTGATAATGCTGTGGCCAGCTCTGGGCCCCGGGCTCTGGCTCTGGGGACCCTCCTGGACATGCCTGCTCCTGGAGCCCTGGGGCTGGTCACCCTGGGTCCCCTCGGGGATGTGAGGAGGTTCCGTGGGGGTGTGGGGGCACCCATGGGCTGGTCACCCGATCCCCTCGGGTGTGAGGGAGGCTCCCTGGGGTGTGGGGGCGCCCCGGGGTCCCCTCGAGGGTGAGGAGGCTTCGTCGCCGTGAGGGGGGTGTTGGCCGCGGACGCACAGGGCTGGCTCCCACGAGCACTGCACCCGCTCCCTCCGCCCCGGCTCCTTGTGCCCTGCAGCTGTCCTTCACCTTCTTTTGTAGCAATCTAGATTTTGTCATTTACATATTTCCTTTTCACTTAGATCGAGTTCTGTTTTCTACCAGCTTTGTGAATGTTTTGTTTTCAAATTTATTTTTGATGTTTGTCTGGACTTGGAGCCGCAGAGGAGGCGTCCATGGGCTCCCCGGTGGCTCGGGGTAGAGTTTCCCCGCAGCGCAGGAGCCGTAGGGGACGAGGGCTCAGCCCCTGGGTCTGGAAGCCCCCCTGGAAGAGGGCACAGCAGCCCCTGCAGAGGGGGTCCCTGGGTCGGGGAGCCCCCCTGGAAGAGCACACAGCAGCCCCTGCAGAGGGGGTCCCTGGGTCGGGGAGCCCCCCTGGAAGAGCACACAGCAGCCCCTGCAGAGGGGTCCCCTACAGAGGGGTCCCCTGGAGAACCCCTGGGGCCGGGGAGCCTGGCAGCTGCAGCCCCTGGGGCCACACAGAGGTAGATAGGGCCGGCAGGAGGCTCCAGGCAGTCCTGTTCTGCCGTCTTGATCCCCTCCCTCCATTAATGAAGGGTCAGACAATAGCAATAACTTCTCTGTTATAAACATGGTTAAACACTAGAGATATTAAGAGAGAAGGCCCTTTATTCAAACTTCATAAAATATGTGAGTTTTGGCCCTCTTTTCGTTAACATTTACCTGTGGTGGTGGTTTAGTTGCTAAGTCATGTCCAACTCGTGCAACTCATAGACTGTAGCCTCCAGGCTCCCTTGTCCAGGAGATGCTCCAGGCAAGAATACTGGAGTGGGTTGCCATGCCCTTCTCCAGGGGATCTTCCCGACCCGGGAATCGAACCTGCAGAACTTAGGTCTCCTAGGTTGCAGGCAGATTCTTTACAGACTGAGCTATGAGAGAATCCCAGCATTTACTTATAGTCCTTCCCAATTGTAAGAGTTTGGCTCTTTAACCTCCTAAGGCTGTAAGGCTGCTGCTGCTGCTGCTAAGTCGCTTCAGTCGTGTCCGACTCTGTGCAACCCCATAGACGGCAGCCCACCAGGCTCCGCCGTCCCTGGGATTCTCCAGGCAAGAACACTGGAGTGGGTTGCCATTTCCTTCTCCAATGCATGAAAGTGAAAAGTGAAAACTGAAAGTGAAGTCGCTCAGTCGTGTCCGACTCCTAGCAACCCCATGGTCTGCAGCCCACCAGGCTCCTCCGTCCATGGGATTTTCCAGGCAAGAGTACTGGAGTGGGGTGCCGTTGCCTATAAGGCTGTAAGGCAGCAGTTCCCAACCTTTTTGGCACCAGGGACTGATCTCATGGAAGACAGTTTTTCCACGGATTGAGGTAGGGGGTGTGGTTTTGGGATGATTCAAGCACATTACATTCTATTATTATTACATCAGCTCCATCTCAGATCATCAGGCATTAGATCCTGGAGGTTGGGGACCCCTGCTGTAAGGCATTGGGTCTTCAAATTAAGAGTGCATATTCCTATTCCTTTTGCTGCTGCTGCTGCTGCTGCTGGGAGAAGGCAATGGCACCCCACTCCAGTACTCTTGCCTGGAAAATCCCATGGATGGAGGAGCCTGGTAGGCTGCAGTCCATGGGGTCGATAAGAGTTGGACACGACTGAGCGACTTCACTTTGACTTTTCACTTTCATGCATTGGAGAAGGAAATGGCAACCCACTCCAGTGTTCTTGCCTGGAGAATCCCTGCTGTCTATGGGGTCGCACAGAGTCGGACACGACTGAAGTGACTTAGCAGCTTCAGTTGTGTCTGACTCTGTGCGACCCCTTAGACAGTTGCCCACCAGGCTCCCCCATCCCTGGGATTTTCCAGGCAAAGTACTGCAGTGAGGTACCATTGCCTTCTCTGTTCCTTTTGCTATAAACAATATTTTGCTAGATTCAAAGTATCAGTTTTAAATGAAAATCTCCTCTTGACTGAATTTCCATTTTCAGGAGATGTCCTCACATACCCTAAAATATACTATTGGAAAATTATCTCCTAACTATTTAATTTTCATTAAGATTTTAACATGTGGATGATAAACTTTGAGAAACTGGATTTTATGGATACAACACGTGAAGTTCCATGAGTAATGAGGTATTTGAATCCTGGAGATGTCAGCTGTGGTTTTGGAGGCTGCAGGCTTTTAACACTTAAACTGGAATCTAGTAGAAGTTGAAAAAAAGTCCTTGGCTTGTTCTTGTAGCAATTGGCTGAAAAATATCCATTGACTAAGACAGTGGCATGTGGGTATGCTATGTCATAAAGCATTAGGAGCATAATACATCATAGAGACTCCCTGCAAACTGATTTTCTGGGATTAGAGGTAATGTTTCACTCAGCCAGTTGCCTGTTAAAATATCGACTAACTTGAAGCAATTTTATTTTTATTTCCCTTTTTACCTTCCTTTCAAATTTACCTCTAAGAGGATTTCCAGTGACTACCATTTTGGTAAAGAATGATAAATTTCAGCAGCTCCAAAAGGATAAAGAATCAGTATTAACTTGCAATCAACACAGTTTTTAGGTATTTAACCCCGCCCCCTGCCAAATTGTGCACTTTTAAATACTTGTCAGGAAACTCAGTCACGTTTTTCTTTTTTAATTTTATATTACAGAAGTCTTTGTATCTCTCAACTTTGGCTTCTACACTGCATGTACCATTTCATACACTTTGAAGTGTCATTTTACTTTTATTGATGCTCAGAGGACCAAATGGTTACAAACCTCTTCTTAGTGGTGAGAACCAGGTGGCACTAGCGCTAAAGCAGCCCTGCCACCGCAGGAGATAAACAGATGCGCGGCCCATTCCCGGGTCAGGAAGCCCCCCCTCCCCGGAGGAGGGCGTGGCAGCCCCCGCCAGCGTTCTTGCCTGGAGAGTCCCACGGACAGGAGAGCCTGGCGGGCAACTGTAGGGCCGCAGAGAGTCCAACACGACGGAAGTGACTTAGCAAGCATGTCTAAGGCGGCTGCTGCTGCTGCTGCTAAGTCGCTTCAGTCGTGTCCGACTCTGTGCGACCCCAGAGACGGCAGCCCACCAGGCCCCCCGTGCCTGGGATTCTTCAGGCAAGAACACTGGAGTGGGTTGCCATTTCCTTCTCCAGTGCATGAAGGTGAAAAGTGAAAGTGAAGTGGCTCAGTCGTGTCCAACTCCTAGCGACCCCATGGACTGCAGCCTACCAGGCTCCTCTGTCCATGGGATTCTCCAGGCAAGAACACTGGAGTGGGTTGCCATTTCCTTCTCCAATGCATGAAGGTGAAAAGTGAAAGTGAAGTCACTCAGTCCTGTCCGACTCTTAGCGACCCCATGGACTGCAGCCCACCAGGCTCCTCCACCCATGGGATTTTCCAGGCAAGAACACTGGAGTGGGGTGCCATTGCTTTCTCCTGTATAAGGCTACATACATATAAAAATATATGTACATATACAAATGTGAGTCTGGAAAGATTTTAATTCAGTATTGCCAGAGGCACAGAGGACGAGATGGTTGGATGGCCTCACCGACTCCATGGACATGAGTTTTGAGTAAACTCTGAGAGTTGGCGATGGACAGGGAGGCCTGGCATGCTGCAGTCCATGGGGTCTCAGGGTTGGACACAACTGAGCAACTGAACTGAGAGGCAATGTTTAATTATTATGCGTAATAATTACTTAATTTTAGGATGTGGTATTACTCAGAAAAAGAGAGAAAGCTTATATATGGCGAAGCTCTGTGGTGTTAGACCTTAAAGAATTGAGTTATTCTGTTACTTTATGTTTCAGTAGCTGTAATAATGTTTTTAGGTCATTCCTCTGTATGCTTTATTTCTCCCAACTGAGATGATAGTGTTCACAGAGGCAAGAGTTTTGCTTTTGCTAGTTACAGTACTTTAAACTGTGATCAATAGGAAAGATGCTTGGGAACTTTAAAGTCACTTGTATTCCACTGGACAGTCATGCATACCTACTTGTGTGGGAAGAGGATATCAACATAAACCCACATAATCATTGAATTTCACAAATTTATGCAATAATGAGTTTCAATAAACAATTTGGAGAATTGAACATTTGTTTGATTGTTTTCTCTTGCAGTGACACTTAAATAGTTCAGAATAATTTGCGAAAGGCCTTTCTCAGTTACTAAAAAGTTTAATGAAAAGTTTAAAAGAAATGTACTTCTATAACATTCAAATAAACGTACAATTTATATATTGTATTATTACACTGTAATATTATGGACAGAGACCCTGTTAGGTCTATGTGAATAAATAGGTAAGAGAACTAAATATATAAGTATTTATTAAGTGCTATGAATTTATGGTTGATTATTTTCTCAGCAAGGCTTACCAGACATCTTAAAGAAGTCTCTGCCTTCTGCAGAAAAAGTACTCGGTCCTTTCCTTTCTGAAGAAATTAGAGGGAGACTAAAAAGGGATGGTTTCAAAGTGACTATAGAATATTTTTAAAATATGTATGTATGATAGATCTCCTTTCATAGGAAAAAAGTGATCTTAGAGAGTTCTAGAAAGGACTGTACAATGCCTTGAAACACTAGCTCAGTGGCAGTAGGGTATCTCAGGATGGTAGGGCACTTCAATGGGGAGACCCCTCAGAGTGCCCTAGTGAATGACGCCTCTGGAGCACAGCCTCATGTGAATGGCATCCGTAGGGCATTACAACACAGGGGCTTGCCCAGAGAGATGAGATTTTGTCACTTGCCTGAAATGAATACAACTTGCACACAACTCCCTTTGTTTGAAGTAAGTTTAGTCAGGCTGGAACTGATCATGTTTTGTTGTTGTTCAGTTGCTCAGTCATGTCCAACTCTTTGTGACCCCATGGACTGCAGCATGCCAGGCTTCCCTGTCGTTCATTATCTCCTGGAGTTTGCTCAAACTCATGTCCATTGAGTCAATGATGCCATCCAACCATCTCGTCCTCTCTTGTCCCCTTCTCCTGATCAAGTATGTTGACCTGAGAAGTCAGGGTAGGATAATGGATACTAATGGGGGAAAGAGTGAGGTCAGGCTAAAGTTCAGAAGGACCTGGATTCCTGGCCCAGTAACTGCAGTTGAATGTGACACACGCTGACTGAACCCCCTGGAAGCAGGAGCTGTGTCTCCATAGCAACACTGGGACCACTTCTGCAGATCTTAAGCTGTCTCTGCCAGTCAGCTTTTGCCCTGAGCCATCAGATCCATAACACCGGATGCTGCACACTGAAGGATGCACAAACCAAGCACAGATGAGCCGGAGGGAGGGAGGAAGGGAAATTGTCTCTGAAAGTGATTTTACCCTTCACAGGACAGAAATTATTAATGATCATAGAATACAACTATTCCATCTTTGTGTCAAAATACAGTTAATTCCACAAATTCTGGCCCCCGTTGCTAATGAACTATGTCTTTTTAAGAGCACCTGTATAACTTTATTTTTTGTACTTCATGTATGGCACTCATTATTATTGTATTTTTGTTTGCAGTGTACATGCAAACATACATGTGAATGTATGTTTACTGTGTATTTGTGTGTGTTCGTTAATAGATGTCGAGTGCTCTAAGGATGAGAGTTTCATGGTATTTATCCTTCTGTCCTTTGTACCTGTTTCCATGCTGGCATTTAGCTCGGCATCTGTAAGCCCTATTTGAATTGTTGAATATAATTGGGAATGGCTAAACTTAATGAATTGTAGAGCTACTCTTGACTGGATTTAATTCCCAAGTGGACTGGGGGTGTCCACTGGAGGAGAGGAGTGTTACAGAACCTGTGTTTAGAGTATTATTGATGTCAGATAGTTTGGAAACAGAACTGTCCGTTTTATATACAGCTTGTAAACAAAAACATTAGAAGGTGATTCTTATAAAGAGCACAAGAATGTCTTTCAAAATAAGTATTTTCATAAATCCAGACACCAGTGGTCAATTAATCTTCAACAAAAGAGACAAGTATAACTAATGGAGAAAAGACAGTCTTTTCAGAAAGTGGTGTTAGGAGACTGGACAGCTGTGTGTAAATCAATGAATTTAGAAAACACTCTCAAAATAAACTCGAAATGGCTTAAAATATGACTTGACACCATAAAATTCTTGGCAGAGAAGTTAGGCTAAACATTCTCTGACATAAATCATACCAATATTTTCTTAGGTCAGTCTACCCAGGCAATAGAAATAAAAGCAAAAGTAAACAAATGGGATCTAATCAAACTTATAAGCACTTGCACAACAAAGGAAACCATAAATAAACCGAAAAGACAGCCTATGGAATGGGAGAAAATATTTGCTAATAATATGACCAACAGAGCTTAATTTCCAAAATATACAAACAGCTCATAAAACTGAATAACAAAAAAAACCCCCAAACAAACCAATAAGTGGGCAGAAGACCTAAACAGACATTTCTCCAAAGAAGACATACAGATAAGCAGTAGGGACATGAAAAGATGTCCAATATCACTAATTATTAGAGAAATGCAAATCAGAACTGCAGTGAGGCACCACCTCACGCCAGTCAGAATGGCCATTGTTGGGAAGTACAGATAGCAAATGCTGGAGAGTGTGGAGAACGTGGGGCCCTCCTGGCCTGTTGGTGGGAATGTACATTGCTATAGTACAGTGGAAAACAGGATGGAGTTCCTCAAAAAAACTGAAAATAGAATGACCGCAAGATTCAGCAATCCCACTCATGGGCATATATCTGGACAAAAATAATTCAGAAAGATACATGGAACCAACCTAAAAGTCCATCAACAAATAAATGAATGAAGAAGATATGATATGAATTAAATAATGCTATGGATGGATCTAGAGATTATCATACTAAGTGAAGTAAATTAAAAAGAGAAAGACAAGTACCATATGATATCACTTAATGTGGAAACCTAAAAGTGACACAAGTGAACTCGTCTATGAAATAGACTCACAGACAAAGCTCAGATGGTGGTCACCGCAGAGCGGGGAGGGCGGCCTGGGAGTCTGGGGTGAGCAGGTTCAGACTGTTGTGTGCGGCATACCTACGTCACATGACTGCACCCCAGAAACTAACACAGCCTTGCTTCAATAGTAGCATTGTTTTTTGCTTTGAATATTTCTTTTTAAAAACTTTTTTTATTAAGGATAATTGCTTTACAGAATTTTGTTGTTTTCTGTCAAACCTCGACATGAATCAGCCATAGGCATACATATATCCCCTTCCTTTTGAACTTCCCTCCCATTTTTAAAATTTTTGTTTTCATATGTCTGATTGTGATTTACTGATGGAATGAGGACATTACCCAGACATCATAAAAGGGGGCCAATTTTGAAACAGGATAGACTTTTAAATGATTCTTCTAATAGTTTGTCAGGTAATAGTGATAACCTCTTAGTTTTAAAAATCAGCAAATTACAGCTCCAGGAAATTACAAGCTTGATAAGAAGACGCCTTCTGAAGTCCCTGGAAGTATTATTGTATCTTAAAAAGGCAGAAGAAAACAAGTTCTTTCACTGTTTTCTGAGATTTAAAGTAAGTCTGCCAGTTATATAACCTAGTTATTAACCAGAAAGACCTACCAACAGTCTTGTCTTCAATACCCGTGCTTCTTCTCCTACATTATGCTGCTTTATTATAATTAAAATTTATGCAGATGATCAAGAACTTGGCAAAGAAAATGAACACTCCAGAATTCTAAATACAGTTATTTCTATAAGAAAGCCAACTGTTCCGTAAAAAATCTAGGCTGAATGACCTAGATCACAAACTGAAAGGCTTGCCGAGACACGTGCGGCCGTGTGAATCCCTGAGATGTAGGTTATTCACCAGACGGTGCTGTGACGCAGTCAGCCGCACATGTGCACTGGCAGAGACCGAAACCAGGAGGGAAGCGAGCCAGACAGGGAACGCTATCGCGCTGTGGGCCTCTGAGAATGTTTATTTTTTTTAATTAAAACACAGAGCAGAAAGAATTCAGAGTGCTTGAATATATTGCTTCAGAATATTAATTGAATATCAGTGTTGATTGTATTGTTGCCGTGATACCAATAAGGGAGAGGGCTAGGGATTTTTTGCCATCTTCTTTAGACTAAATTTCTGGACGTGATGGTCCTGCCTGTTACATATTCATTCAGATAAGATCTGGAAGGGGAGAGGACTGTGGGGGCAGTGTTTCTGCAGTGCTGTTGATATTGGCAGATACATTGTGGAGAGGTCTTGTTGGCTTTTGCTATTACCTCATTCTGTGGCCAGGGTGCTGCGTGGGTAGTGCCAAGAGATGAAGCAGAGGCATCTGTGACCTCCAGGCCTGTGGATCTGGGTCCAGGCCCATGGAGCTGGGCTCCAAGAATCCCTGACGGTGATACGGGCAGAGTTCTGCCTTCTTATCCTGGGACCCAGCCCTACTGGCCTGGCCAGAGATTTCTCGAACCTTAATTTCTTGTTCCAACTTTTTAACTTAAAAGCGTTCGAATCCATTTTCTTTCCTGAAACCCTAACCTAACTGATGCAGCTCCTATGATAAAATGCAGTTGTTTCCTCTCGCCCCCTTCCCCCACATCTGTATTAAGTCTTGTATGAGGCCTGATTCCATGTCGAATTTCAAAACAAACATCGTTACCTCATGCGTCTCTCTCTAGAAGGAAGAGAAGAATACCATTTCAGGAGAAGCGGGTTAACCTTATTCATTAAAACTCAGATCATTTTGGAACATGAGAAGATTATCAAGAGAGAGAAAGGTAAAAATCAAGTTCATAAAGGTTTACGGTCATGTTTGCAACTTAAATACATCAAAGTAGAAGATGAAAGAATGGTTGCTTCTCATGAAGAGCGGTTATCTCAAACTGGCAAAGAAATTTCCTGGAATTAGGGCAATGAAGTTTCGATTTACTGCATTTTTTTCTCCCAAGAGAGTTGAGGGACATTGAAGGATGGCCTCATAGTGCTCGGTGGCGCTGATGGAAAGCTGAGTCGTTCAGTTCATACCTGATTATCTGTCTGATGTTGAAAATGTATGTTTCCTAATGTTAATTTACTTTCAAAAGTTTGGAAGCTAATGTGGAAACTGAAAAAAAAAAGTCCAACTAAAAAATAAAGACTGATAGTTTTATTAACCTCTGGTAATTCACCACTGGTTAATATTTACATGTATTTGCTTTCAGTCAATTTTTCTAGGTATGCAGTGCTTGAAAAAAAATATCAGTAATGTAAGAGTATATTTCCCATTTTAGAAGTAGAACTTTATAAATGATTCAGTTAGATCACGGGCTTCCCTGGTGGCTCAGTGGTGAAGAATATGCCTGCCAAGTAGGAGATGTGGGTTCACTTCCTGAGTTGGGAAGATCCCCTGGAGAAGGAAACGGTAACCCACTCCAGTATTCTTGTCTGGTGAATCCCATGGACAGAGGAGCCTGGTTGGCTACAGTCCACAGGGTCACAAAAGAGTCGGACACAACTTAGTGACTAAACAACAACAACAACAACATTAGATAACATTTTCCTGTTATCCCTAGTTTTGATTCCTTCACTTCCACTTAGCCCCAAATAACTTTAATTAGCTCTGTGTGTTTCCTTTCAGTTCATTTTTAATATGTTTATCTGCATGTACATATGGCAGCAAATACGTAGGTTATCACTTTATGTTAGCTCTGTCTATATCAGTAAGATCACACTCTATGTATATTTTTGCAACCTACTTTTTTTCCTTCAACAATATATTTTTGAGCTCTATCCTTGTATTTGCATATAGTGCTACCATATTTGGCTCATCAGGATTTTTGTATTGCTAAAATAGAAAAAAAATTGCCAATGAAACTGACATATTGAAAGAGCTCTTTTAGATTTATTTTGATGAACATTTTATCACTTACCACTCGATGTGTAGAAAGAAAAATAAAAGAAAAATTAGCTAAGATATTTCTAAAATCTCTTCACGTTTAGAGTAAATTCTTCTTGAATCACTACTTGGATGATACTCAGCTTTTTCTAAAATCATCCTCTATGCCATTGAAAGTATTGATGAAACAGCACTTCTTTAAAGTATGCTCTGCCATTATCTCTGGAACTTTCTTCGAAGTTGTTCATACCCACTGTATCAGTTTTGACACTGACACTTTCTGAATTTATTCAGAAAGTGAGTGGAATGTTTACAGATAACTCATTCTTAAGGTAGTTCTTAACATGCTTTGTTCAATGCACCTTACAGGATTGTAGTTGCCCATGCATGCCATTAAGAATAACAGCCCATTTTTTGCATATTTAATGAATGTCAACAGAAGCCTATATGCTGTCTAGAGAACAGAGGTTTTATGATAAAATCAATTGTTAGAAGCAACTCTATTTTATGTAATAAAGTATGGAAAAATACAACTTGAAGATGGTGAAATGCAAGTTCATTTTTAACTACTACATAGTATTCCATTTTAAAATCTATAACATCTCTCTGTCTACTCTTGGATGTTGTTTTCTTTCTTGCTATTCTCTTTCATTTGAAAAACCTTTGTATTTTCATAAATTGTGTCATCATAATGTTTAAAACTGGTAACTTGTGAGGTTTTTGTAAAATAGGTATAAGAATTCAAATATGTTAAACTTTAATATGTGATTAAAATAAGTAACTAATGACAGTGTAGTTGTTAGGTGAAAATTGCAGTCTCCTTTCTTTAAACATGCTATTATCACCATCAATTATTTAAATACTGTACTGTATATCTCACTTATAACTGTAAGCCAGATTTTCAAAATTTACATTGATAGCAGATGATTGTGGGCAACAAATATTTCAAATTTGGCTTTGACATTTTTAAACTTAAATATAAATATGGATTTGTTAAATATTAATCAGTATATTCATTTAAAGGGCTTATATTAGTAGTTTGATATTGCAAGGCACTATATTGGGTAATATGAGAAATATAAAGATAGAACTAATATGAACTAAAAAGTTGCTCAGCCTTCTCATTATGGCTCTTTATCAGAGTAATTCCCTGTCTCTCACTCGTCACCTCAGATTTGGGGGTGCACTTGCAGGGTATGTGCCAGGCACAGCAGGACCCCCCCCTTCTAAAAGGGAACTTTGTGCAGAGCTGCACATGCTTCTCTGGAGCGCCGCAGGGGGAGCTCCTGAGCTTTAAAGTCTCCTGGACAGGCAGAAGGGCCTCGAGGAAGAGAAAGACATTACCTCTTCTTAAAATTTTTTTTGCTCATTTGGAAGTTAAACATGCTAATGCATTTCCAGTATTGCTGAACCCTATGGAAATAAGTAAGAGTGTAGTCAGATTTTTTTTGCCCATCTAGTTTACATTTTCTTTTGTTTCTGATTTCTTTATCATCTTTGATCTATGAAAAAGATCTTTATTGTAGTGAAAGTGAAAGTTGCTCAGTTTTGTCTGGCTCTTTGCAATCCCATGGACTGTAGCCTGCCAGACTCCTCTTCAAAAAACAGCAAATTCACTTTATCACAAAATCATATATGGAACATAACTATACATCAGTAGACTCTATAATCTTGTCATATATTACACAGGCTGGAAATACTGGATGTTTTCTGATTTTTTTTAACATTTCATACATGATACATATGGAATGTCTGTCACTAAAATAAGAGCTGTATCACATACTGTTCTTTTGGCTGGAGCATAAAAATAAAGCCCTACTGCATGAAATTGAAATGAATGAAAATTGTCTTAAAATGATCATGGTGTACCAGAATGAAAAAAGTCCATGTTTCAAACTATGCAGAAATAAATACACTAATGAACAGCTAAGTATAATTTGGAAAATGAAATACACAAACACATCCTGAGTTGTCCGTGTATCTCTTTGTGCATTTTAATGAATCCTACTAAATCTGTACTTTTCAGTCTCTGATGTGTTGACACGATTCATAGGTTGCCAATGTGATTTTCATGAAAATCAGAATGCCTTGGTACTTTACTGACTTAATTGTTCAATAACATAATGTGTCATCTTGCTAAAACATTTATAAACACACTTAAAAGTGCTGCGAAAATTGCGGTTCCCATGTACACTGATGCCACCCACTGTACCGTGTACCTGGCTCTGGGGGTTGCAGTGTCTTCATTCGTTCAGCACTCATGCTTTTAATATAGATCATTTCTCATATCTGGTTTTGATTTTTTTTTCATGACTGTAGTTCTAACTGCTGTGCTCTTAGAATGAAGTGACATAGTCATCTGTTTCAGGGGTAGTCCCCTTGAAGGTGGGTTGTTCATGTTCCTTGTCAGGGCTGTTATGATCAGAATGACACAATTAATGCTTTTTATTGCAGATAAATCTCTGCTCTACATTGTATACTTATGCCTGTGGTAATCTGTGTGGTTTCCCTGTGGTAATCCATTTTTCTGATAATACGAGTTCCAACACTCTGTTGAGGAGGATCCTATATCACTCTCAGATTTGCTGTGTGTAGCCATGATGCTGCCATTGACCTTGGCTGGAATGAATGGAACACTCGTCATAATCTGTCACGGGCTGTGTGCCATTCTGACCAGAATACAAAATATATGTTATTAGGCTAGGAATACACTCCTGTAAGAAAAAATGGTGGCATGCAAAATGCAACGAAATCCAAATTAGAACCGTGATAGTGACATCTAAGGGTTAGACGGTTCCGGGTTCTGTACATAGCAGCATTTGACATCTCACTTTAATCACTATAATAGCTCTCTTGAGGTAATTCTTAGCATTTTCTCTTGGTAAAGATGAAGAGGTGGTGCTCCAGAGAGTGTATAACTTTACACTCTGGGATCACATGGCTGTGCAGTTTGGTATCTGGCAATACCATATAGAAAATTTTTACTCATTAACTTTTAGCAGACTGATTTTTGCTTCTGTGTCCATATTACAGGAATACTAAATATGAAATTAAATTAGCATAGTAATTATGAACACTGGTAGTACTTTAATAAATTATGTAGCAGATTTTATATACTGCTTTACATTTAACAAGGCTCTGAAGCCCAGAATGTTCCACATGTAGAAGAGTTTGCCCCAAATCACGTGACTGTTAAGTTTCAAAGCCAGGACTTAAACCCAGTTCCTCAGGATCCAAATTGCATGCCATTTTTTTTTGTACCTAACATTAATCTAAAAGTTTATGACAATGTTGCTGGTTTAAATACTTCATTAGTCACTAATATTGTAAGTTGCTTTTTTAATGTAGCATTTCTAATAGCCAAATATCAAAATATAGAACACTAAAGATTAATCCTGTTAAGAACTTGTGAATTGACATTAGAAAGAAAAACCAGGGGTTTCCCTGGGGCTCAGTGGTAAAGAATCCACCTGCCAGTGCACGGGACACGGGTTCGATCCCTGGTCCAGGAACGGCCCACGTGGCTCTGACCAACTCAGCCCCTTCGCGCAGCCGCTGGGCCCGCGCCTGAGAGCCTGGCCTCCGCAGGGGAAGGCGCTGCCTGAGGAGCACGCCCAGCGACTGCTGGAGGAGAGCTCCCCGCTTACAGCAGCCAAGGCCCCGAGCAGCCAAAAGTAAATACGTTTTAAGAAGATATTAACAAAGCAGAACTGCTAATAAATCTCATTTCTTGATTCCTTAATGGGTGAAGCTCTTTGAAATTAAAGTTTTCAGTGTTTTAGATAGGTTCATCCCTTCGTGATGCTTAGCGTTCATTCTCTCTCTCTCTCTCTCTCTTTTCCCTCAGCAAAGCATTTAGCCTTTGTGTGTGTTCCTGAGACTTTTTTGGAAGTCACAGGTAATCAAATTCCATGACCTCTTTGACCTATTTGTTTTAAAGATTGCTGATTAGTGGGGATATTAGTGTCTTTTGATAAGAACTGCCTCACTGAACCTTAACTGTTCAGTTTTTCTTTTTGTCAGATTCCTACAGTACCTACAGACAGAAGACAACTGCACATTTTTTCTTTCCAAAAGGATAAACAGGCCACTAGGGAAGAAACCTGAATACTGTTCAGAATAGACAGATGGTACTTAAGTAGGAGAGATGAGTCACGCCAGAAAAGGCAGGTTAGGAACAAAGTCCCAGAGAAAGTTGGTGTGAATTTGAGTGATTTTAGTAAAGTTTAGAAAAGATCAACAAAAAGCTTTGGTTAATAAGTAGAAAATACAACTTTCATATTAGATTTTACATGAAATCTTGCATAATTTAGATTTCATATATTGTTTTGAATTTTAATATTGTTAATGGTGATGGAAAGAATTACTAGATAGTAATAAAAGTTATTTGCAAGCATATATAGTATTTACTATGACAGTTATATTAACTATTTTGTCAAGATGTATTTACATTCTATTTTGTATTTTAATACTTTATAAGGTGATAGAAATTAGGATTAGATTCTTATGTAATAGTTTGTCTTTCAAATACTATAGCATTTACTAACCTGACTGCTACAGAAGATGTAATATCCAAAAATTGGCCACCTCATATTAAAAAACAAATTAAAAATTGCATTTTAACCTTTTTATTGCCAAAAACACTCCATAAATATAGAGAAATAGATAATTATCAGCACTCCAGGAGCCTCCTGCCTTTCTTTTCCTAATCACATTACTTTCCTTTCTATGCTAATCAACTTCCTTACTTTCCTTTGTAATTTTACCGTTTGCATTTCTAAATAATATAGTTTAGTTTTGCCTGTTTTGAATTTTATATAAAAAATTATGTAGTAATACTATTTTGGTTTTTTCTCTTGCTCAAATTAGGTTGTTAAGATGTATTCATGTTTTGGGTATTGTTGTAGCTATTTATTTTCATTGCTGTATAGTACTCTATTGTAAACATAAACCACAATTTATTTTTCTGTTCTGCTGTTCCTGGAAAGATGGGTTGCTTCCAAGTTTTGGCTATTACGAATAATGATGCTCTGAACATCTTGTTTTGTAACCCAGTATATGTGAGTTTCTCCAGGGTGGATGATCAGAAGTGGAATTGATGCTCATAGGGGATGCATAATTTCACTTTATTAGATAATGCTCAGTTTTTTTCCCAAAGATATTGTATCTACTGAAAGCACCACTGATACTGTATGAGAGTCTAAATTGCTTCATGAGTTTGACAAACTACAGTATTTTGATTTAGTGCCTTAGTTATCTTAATTTGCATTTTTATGATTACAAATCACATTGAGCACTGTTTCATCAGTTTTTGCCTATTCAGATTTTCTCTTTATGACGCTTCCGTTCAGGCCTTTGGCCCAGTTTTCTGTTATGTTGGCTGTCTTTTTCATGCTGATTTATGAAAATACTTTTATGTATTTTGGTTTCAAGCTCTTAGTCTCCCTTTTCCTTATAGCAGAGCACAGGACAGAGGGTTTGTCTGCTCTGACTTCATTAGGAAGTGCAGGCCTAGAGAGAAAGCGTGAGGAGCAGGATGAGTGACACGGAAGAGGAGGGCAGGAAAGACAGGAAGCATCGCTGAGCAGGCTGCCCCGTGTGCAGCGCCCTGCTGCATCGCAGGGGCTTGTCCGCAAGAGCGGGAAATGCCTCTCAGGATCTTCCAGTGCAGGAGAGAAAAGGGAAAAGAGTTACCTGCTAGCTGTTGTTTCCTGCTGGCTAAAGGCCCACCCAAAGGGTGTTAACTGACCCACACTTCTGGGTGCACAGACGTGGTGCTGAGTGGCACCTGCTGGTGCAGTGGGAAAGCTCATGGTGGCTGCAGAGGCTGAAACCAGGTATGAGGTAAGCTATCCGGGTTCCACAGGGACTTCATTTTTTGAGAATACCAGACGTCCTCTCAGTAGCCCCTTAAGGTAATGACCTGTCACAATCTCTAGAAGACTTGAGGCAGGAGGGATAGTGAGGCAAGTAGTGATCTCCGTTGTTGCAGGTAATCCCAACACTGCAGTTTATGTGCACTGTAGATTTCTCTCAGCCTCAGTTCTAGACTTTTTCTTACTCTTTGGACAACAATTCAGCCGGTCTTGGTTGCTTGCCTGGTGGATAGTTTCATATTCCTTAGAGATCTAAACCTTTGTTTTTGATGGCTTATATAGCTGTTGCAGTTGCCCATTCACCATTATCACAGATGCACCATGAGATGCCAGCAAGTCACCCCTACTGTGTAGCAGAAACTGTAGCTCCTCTTGATGATTAAGGTTGATTACCCCTGATAATGTAGTAACTCATTTGTCTGTTGAGCTTTAAGTATGAGGAACATTGCAGTATCTCCTGAGAAGGTAGTGTCTTCCTAGGAGCCCAACCCTGGCAGAGTGTAAGCTTGTGGGAACAGGAAGTACAGATTCTACAGTGGCCACTGGGAGTATTGATGAGAAAAGTCAATCCTACCTCTCCCCTTGAATTCCCAGACTTGTGCATTCCAAACCAGTACAATGCTATATATATGCCGTTGGTTCAATATTTAAACTTTGGTCGGGCTTCCCTTGTGTCTCAACTGGTAAAAAATCCGCCTGCAATGTGGGAGACCCTGGTTCGATCCCTGGGTTGGGACAATCCCCTGGAGAAGGGAAGGACTACCCACTCCAGTATTCTGACCTGGAGAATTCCATGGACGTGGGGTCGCAAAGAGTGGGACACGACTGAAGGATTTTCACTTTCACTTTCACTTTGGAGAATAGACACTCCTCAGTTCAGTTCAGTTCAGTCACTCAGTCATGTCCAACTCTTTGCGACCCCATGAATTGCAGCACGCCAGGCCTCCCTGTCCATCACCAACTCCTCAAACTCACATCCATTGAGTCGGTGATGCCATCCAGCCATCTCATCCTCTGTCGTCCCCTTCTCCTCCTGCCCCCAATCCCTCCCAGCATCAGAGTCTTTTTCAATGAGTCAACTCTTTGCATGAGGTGGCCAAAGTACTGGAATTCAGCTTTAGCATCAGTCCTTCCAAAGAAATCCCAGGGTTGATCTCCTTCAGAATGGACTGGTTGGACCTCCTTGCAGTCCAAGGGACTCTCAAGAGTCTTCTCCAACACCACAGTTCAAAAGCATCAATTCTTCGGCGCTCAGCCTTCTTCACAGTCCAACTCTCACATTCATACATGACTACTGGAAAAACCATAGCCTTGACTAGACGGACCTTTGTTGGCAAAGTAATGTCTCTGCTTTTGAATATGCTATCTAGGTTGGTCATAACTTTCCTTCCAAAGAGTAAGCGTCTTTTAATTTCATGGCTGCAGTCACCATCTGCAGTGATTTTGGAGCCCAAAAAAAATAAAGTTTGACACTGTTTCCACTGTTTCCCCATCTATTTCCCATGAAGTGATGGGACCAGATGCCATGATCTTTGTTTTCTGAATGTTGAGCTTTAAGCCAACTTTTTCCACTCTCCTCTTCCACTTTGATCAAGAGGCTTTTTAGTTCCTCTTCACTTTCTGCCATAAGGGTGGTGTCATCTGCATATCTGAGGTTATTGATATTTCTCCCAGCAGTCTTGATTCCAGCTTGTGCTTCTTCAAGCCAAGCATTTCTAATGATGTGCTCTGCATATAAGTTAAATAAGCAGGGTGTCAATATACAGCCTTGACATACTCCTTTTCCTATTTGGAACCAGTCTGTTGTTCCATGTCCAGTTCTAACTCTTGTTTCCTGACCTGCATATAGGTTTCTCAAGAGGCAGGTCAGGTGGTCTGGTATTCCCGTCTCTTTCAGAATTTTCCACAGTTTATTGTGATCCACACAGTCAAAGGCTTTGGCATAGTCAATAAAGCAGAAATAGATGTTTTTCTGGAACTCTCTTGCTTTTTCGATGATCCAGCAGATGTTGGCAATTTGATCTCTGGTTCCTCTGCCTTTTCTAAAACCAGCTTGAACCTCAGGAAGTTCACGGTTCACATATTGCTGAAGCCTGGCTTGGAGAATTTTGAGCATGAGTTTACTAGCGTGTGAGATGAGTGCCATTGTCAACTTCATGGAATTTTCCCTGAGCTGGTACTTAAAATAATTTAATAACTGGTCATTTTGTTGTGTTTTTAAGCCACCTGCTTTCATCTTTGAAGTAAGACCAGTGATTTTCATGATCCTGCCCCTATTTTCCACCAGCATGAACATTTTGTACCTTCTTGCCGTAAAATGGTCCCCAGACAGACGTCAGGGCCTGAGGCCTAATTCTTATGAGCTGTCAATTAGAGGATTAAACCCCAAGCTTTAGGAGTGAGGGAAAAGAGAAGTCAACTAGAAGATGGAGGAGAGCTGATATGAAGATGTTTTATTTTGCTGGCAAGCACTGAATGTGATGGGTTGCCCGACTGCATGCGATTATCCCGTGAGAAGCCTTATAAACGCTTCTCAGGACTCTACCTCAGAGGCAGGGATGAGGGGCGAGCACAGAGGAAGGATTTGCCCACTGGCTGTTGAGTTGGTCACAGAGGACCGTTAAGGAGTGTTACTGGCCCGAGCCTGTGGGTCGCACACCCCTGAGTGCCGGGTGGGGCAGCGTGGTGTCAGGAGGGAAGCCCCACAGCAGGAGACGGGAGAGACACTGTGCAGACGCTAGGTAAGATGCCGAGAGTCCTCTGCTATTGATCTTAGGCCCTAAAATCACACTTCTCTCTGAGATTTATATAAAAGGGAGTATCTAAAACTTGAGGAACCACACATACAGACTTGGATTCTGTCATGAGACTTGGGCTTATAGTCCAAATGTCATTTAAATTTGGAAAATGCCACATAGCTCCTTATGTTTAGCATTCTAAGGAAAGAATCTCAGAACCCATGTTTCTGTGGTTTATATATACATGAGATTGAAAGTTATAAGTGAAGTAAGCTCAGTTTTTTTTAAAGAATCACTTATCTTTATGTCAAATCATCTAATGTTAATATGCATTGGATTTAATGATTGAATGTAGGAGCAGTGTTCATTATGTGGTCAAAAAATGAGAGTTTGTAAAATACTGTTAACAGTGGTCCAGTGCTTAAGTTATTTTCTTCTTTATGTTTGTTTATTCTTTGTATATTAAATAAGAAATATATTTGTTATCAAAAGAAATATAATGCACGTTTTAAAATGACATAATGGCAAAAGGCTAAGAAACGACTGATGTTTTCCTATGTAAAAATCAGTTTCTTTCTTGATATCTGTAGACACACACTATCACTTTTCTTTAAAGTTAACCAAAGCAAGTAGAAATTCCTGCTCAATCATGTCTTTGCAGCACCCATCTCCTTGGTGCCTTATAGTATCTGAAGGCTCGATTAAGATTTTAATCAATCTGTATCTTTAAACTTGTACATAATGTTTTTTTCAAGGTATTTTCATTATCTGCCTTTGAAGTGATACTTATTAATTGTTTGAGATCTTGGGTTTATCTTGAAAATATGCTATTTTATAAACATTACACAAAACATGTCTTACAGTAACTTTCAGTTGCTTAAGAAAAGAAGATAAAAAGCCACAATGGGTATATATTTATGTTTCTAATGTCTTGCATCATAATATGTGGTTGGCAGGGGAACAAAGGAAATGCACATTTGCATTGAATTTTAATTTCCATCACACCATAAATGCATAACCTGTGTCATGCTAACACTTGCATGGGTACAATCAGTCAGTCTTACAGTAACGCCAGAGACAATGTCTTCTCCTAATTCTCTCCATGATGTCACCCTCAAAGGTTATGGTGTGTGTAAAATAGATTGACTTTCAGTAAACTCCTGTATCTGTATCACATTTGAATTTATGTACGTTCCTCTAAGAGTTACGTTTTCAAACTATACAGTATCAGCCACAGATTATTATAGAAATAAAACACTCCTGTATTCTAAGACAGGTATGTATGGTGTGTAAAACAAGGACATGTGTAGCGAGAGCTTACCTTAGTAAGCAGTTTTAGGTTGGATGAGTTGACAGAGCAAGGACATGATTACTGTGGAAGTCAGTATAACTCATGTTCAGAGGAATATACCCAGTGATTTCTCCTTGTTTAAAAAGCAGTAAAAGAGACACCATTGCCACTGACATTTAGTCTTTCCTGCCACAACGTGTATGGAGAAGAAGTATGTGCCACACACTGTTCTTGACCCTTAGAGTCAGAGGACCAAGTTGCCAGTCCTTGATAACTGACACACACGTTCAGTTCCTTGTTGAATGGGCTTCCCTGGGAAAATATTCAAGGTTTTTAGATTTTTTAAACTCAAGTTTATATGTAAATTTAAATTTCTGAAGGAAAATAGCTATACTTATGGAAGATTAGGTTTTATTTGGTATCCTTGTGTTCTTGTAGCTTTTAAAAATGATTTGCTTTCTTAAAAATGGTGGAAAGTTTATTCACTAGTTTGTATTTGTCTACTTGTTCAATAACCTGCTCATTCACTAATGTATTCAAACAAATACACATAGAGATCTCACAGTTATGAATGAATGGAAATGGTGGTCTCTTAACATTCTTACAGTGGAAAGTTAAGGACTATATAAATGATTTGTGAGCTTTTAAAACCACAAACCTCATAACCTTAAGCATGGTACTCATAATCCATAAATTTGGGGGGAAAATCGCCCCTAATTCCATCACATTTACCTTTGCATAATACCTTCTAGTTATGTTATACATACATGCATGCGTAATTTTAAATAGCTGCATTAGGGCATGTATATTTTTTACATTCTTTTTTTATTTAACATTTATGTGATATGTGTAATCAGAAGGAACAACGTAAAAGACTCAAGATTGCACATTCTCTTTCATTTTTCATCCTGTGGTTTTCCGAGTCATGATGGAGATATATATTGTTCAGGAAAAAAAGCACGATGGTGATAATCATAAGAATACTAGCACTATCTAAGCTACAGGAACAGAAAAATTGGTGCGCATTGTTCTATATTATGTTGCAAATGGAGCCAATTCCCAGTATATTGGAGAGAATCCAGTGAGGGCTTAGAAGAGCATCTGAAGCCCTGTGGCAGAATCCCTTGGTGTTTGAGTTCCATGTGCCCAACCTCCTTTTTTAAAAAGCAGGTTGCCTTCTTCATAAGAAAATTCTAAAAAGTTGAGCTATTATTATTGTGACTAATTATGAAACTGCTGCAGACGCTGCTAAGTTCTGTTCAATGGATGAAGCTCTTACATGTTTCACTTTAAATTCAAGGTAATAAAGCTGAATGTCATACAGCTCTGATGTCTATTACAGGGAAATAACTCATCATATAAAGCTTTAGGAGGCAAATTTCACTTTAGAAATTTATGACTTTAAAAGCCTATGCAGATCTAAATTGCGAATTAAAAATATATTGCCAGCTGCTTGTTTTAGTAGGGCTTATTTGCAGTTGTTCTGACTTTTAAACTTAACTCTTTATAATAATTCTCCAAAATTGCTTTCCCCTTTTATCCTTTTATTTAAGACTTTAAAGTAGTAAAAGAACCCAGCGGCAAGGGGAGAGGGGCTCTTCTCAAATCTGACTTAAATATCTTAAAAGCATGGCAGTCTCCGTGTCCCTTCACGCTCAGCAGATTTATCATTTGTCACTTAGATGCGCCACCGTGCTCTCTTCCCAATCTGACATTCATTGTCTGTACTCTGGCACTCTGAAACTGTAAGTGAAGCCTGCTGAATTCTGGCTTAAGTTTAAGAACTCTAGACTTAGTTACCACGGTGTCTCCTTTAGCCTCCAGCTTGGTGCATCATGGTGGTGTACAAGCTGAAATCACCTCAGGTACATATCTGTAAAAGTTCTACCATAATAAGGCAGACATTTAGGTACTGGGTTAGTCAAAAAGTTTGATCTTCCCATAACATCTTCTGGAAAACCTCAACGAACTTTTTGGCCAACCCAATACTTAGTAAAGCTATTGTGGAATTATGGCTCATTAAAAATAGAGGAAAGAATATTCTACTCGGTAATTCCAAAGTATATCTTGGAAATTACTTGCTGGGAAAAAGCTACAATATTTTACAATATTTTAAAATATTCAGCTCCTTCTCGCAACTGTTGTCTGGGAAACAGAAGGAGCAGGAAATGAAAAAGGAACCAAGACAACTCACACCAGCAACTTTTTTTTCCTGTTGGTCAAACTGTTTTAAAAAAAATGAGGTTGAAGCATACAACTAAAATTAGGGTTTTTAAATAAACTGTGAGTTCTTTTCTGTTACTGATTTTTATTTACTGTGTAGTTGACCATAGTAATTTCCTTCAAATAAGAGTTGTTTCTTGTATTATTTTTATTGTATCCACTGTGAAAAGAGTCCTACTATCTGGTTAATTAACACATCCAGCACTTCATATATTTATCTTTGTGCGTGTGTGTATGACAACATTTAAGTTCTACTCTCTCAGCAAATTTCAATTAAATACAGTGTTATTAACTATAGTGGGCTTCCCAGGTGGTGCTAGTGGTAAAGAACCCACTGCCAAAGCAGGAGCTTTAGGAGACATGGGTTTGATACGTGGGTTAGGAAGATCCCCTGGAGGGGGACATGGCAATCCATTCTAGTGTTCTTGCCTGGAGAAATTCATAGACAGAGGAGCCTGGTGAACTATAAAGAATTGGACACTACTGAGGTGATTTAGCATGCACACATTAACTATAGTCACCATGTTTTGCATTAGCTTCTCAGACCTTATTCATCATACACCTGAAAGTTTGTACCCATTTACCAACCTCTCCCTTTTTCCTCAGACTCCAGCCCTTTTCACTCTCTGTTTCTGTGAGTTTGATTTTTTTTAAAGTTTTTTGATTCCACATATAAATGATGCCATGCATTATCTGTTTTCTCTCTCTGGCTTATTTTTACTTTTAATTGTTTCACTGATTAATAATATAATACTAAACGAAGGTAGGCCCTCAAAGCTGTTTTTATTTGGCAAGATAACACATATTTTCTTTTAGGAAATTCACTTGCAAAAACACAAGCAAGTAACAAGACCCATGTCTTCCTCCAGAAAATTAGCAGCTTTTTTGGCACCCTCTCAAACTCCCACCTCCACCCCTGGGGATATGGCAGATATCAATACATATTCATTGACCGTGCTAGAGAAAGAAGCATCTGGCAGCTCAACATAAGCCTCCTCTGAAAGAAGTCAAGCCTCGCCTTCAGGAAGCTCAAGGGGATATTTAAGTCTAGTGAAGACAGTTCTGTTAATATCACTCCCACATTCTAGCCCTCAGGAAAATACGAAAGTTTCCATGGTGGCCTTTATATATACAGAAGTCCTAATCAGGAATTCCCGGTTCAGCAAATCTTTTAACAGGGAAAGATAATTAACTAATCTTTGCTGTCAGTTGCTTTTTTTCATTTATTTAAATTTGCATTTGCATTCTGTGATTGTTTTATCAAATGAGTATCTTCCAAGATAAACTTACATCTTGTTTATAAGACTATATATTAGCATCTCCTTCATGTATCACAGCCTTGTCATGGTGAAGGGGCTTGTATAACCCAGTGAAGCTATGAGCCATGCTGTGGAGGGCCACCCAAGATGGAGGGGTCATAGTGAAGAGTTCTGACAAAACGTGGTCCACTGGAGGAGGGAATGGCAACCCACTCCAGTATACTTGACTGGAGAACCGTTTGAGCAATATGAAAAGACAGAAAGATATGACACTGGAAGATGAGCCTCCTGGGTCAGAAGGTGTACAGTATGCTACTGGGGAAGAATGGGGAAACAGCTCCAAAAAGAATGGAGTGACTGGGCCAAAGCAGAAAAGATGCTGAGTTGTGGATGTGTTTGTTGGTGAAAGTAAAGTCTGATGCTATAAAGAACAAAATTGCATAAAAACCTGGAATGTTAGGTCCATTAATCAAGGTAAATTGGATATAGTGAAGCAGGAGACGACTAGATGGGACATCGACATCTTAGGATTCAGCGAACTAAAATGGATGGGAATGGGCGAATTTAATTCAGATGACCATTATATCTACTACTGTGGGCAAGAAGCCCTAAGAAGAATTGGAGTAGCCCTCATAGTCAACGAAAGAGTCCGAAATGCAGTACTTGGGTGCAATCCCAAAAACAACAGAATAACTGATTTGTTTCCAAGGCAAACCATTCAGCATCACAGTAATCCAAGCCTATGCCACAACCACTAATGCCAAAGAAGCTGAAGTTGACTAGTTCTATGAGGACATATATGACCTTCTAGAACTAACACACAAAGAAGATGTTCTGATCATCATACAGCACTGCAATGCAAAAGTAGGTAGTCAAGAGATACCCAGAGTAACAGGCAAGTTTGACCTTGGAGTACAAAATGAAGCAAGGAAAAGGCTAACAAGAGTCTTTCCAAGAGAACACACTGGTCATAACAAACACCCTTTTCCAACAACCCAAGAGAAGACTCTACACATGGACATCACCAGATGTTCAATACCGAAATCAGATTGATTAAATTCTTTACAGCCAAAGATGCAGAAGCTCTATACAGTCAGCAAAAACAAGACTGGGAGCTGACTGTGCCTCAGATCATGAGCTCCTTATTGCAAAATTCAGGTTTAAATTGAAGCAGGTAGGGAAAACCACTAGACCATTCAGATATGACCTCAATCAAATCCCTTACGATTATACTGTGGAAGTGATGAATAGATTCAGGGGATTAGATCTAGTAGACAGAGTGCCTGAAGAACTATGGACATAGGTTCATAACATTATACAGGAGGCAGTGACCAAAACTATCCCAAAGAAAAAGAAATGCAGGAAGGCAAAGTGGTTGTCTGAGGAGGCTTTATGAATAGCTGTGGAAAGAAAAGAAGGAAGAGGCAAGGGAGAGAGGGAAGATGATATGCCCAACTGAATGCAGAGTTCCAGAGAATACCAAGGAGAGATATGAAGGCCTTCTTAAATGAACAATGCAAAGAAATATAGAAAAAAAAAAATAGAATGGGAGGGACTAGAGATCTCTTCAAGAAAGTTGGGAGATATCAAGGGACTACTTCATGCAAAGATAGGCACAATAAAGGACAGAAATGGTAAGGACTTAATAGAAGCAGAAGAAACTAAGAAGAGGTGGCAAGAATACACAAAAGAACTATACAAAAAAGATCTTAATGACCTGGATAATCATGATGGTGTGGTCACTCACCTAGAACCAGACAAGCTAGTGGAGGTAATGAAATTCCAGTTGAGCTATTTAAAATCCTAAAAGATGATGCTGTTAAAATGCTGTATTCAGTAAGTCAACAAATTTGGAAAACTCAGCAGTGGCCACAGGACTAGAAAAGGTCAGTTTTCATTCCAGTCCCAAAGAAGGACGATGCCAGAGAATGTTCTAACTACTGTGCAGCTGCACTCATTCACACGCCAGCAGTGTTATGCTCTAAATCGTTCAAGCTGGGTTTCAGCAGTATGTGAACCAAGAGCTTCCAGATGTACAAGCTGGGTTTAGAAAAGGCAGAGGAACCAGAGATTGAATTGCCAACGTTCGTTGGATCATGGAAAAAGCAAGGGAGTCCCTGAAAAACATTTACTTCTGCTTCATTGACTATGCTAAAGCCTTTGAGTGTTTGAATCACAACAAACTGTGAAAAATTCTTAAAGATATTGGAGTACCAAATCACCTTATCTGTCTCCTGAGAAACTTGTATGCAGGACAAGAAGCAACAGAACTGGACATGGAACAGTGGACTAGTAAAAATTGGGAAAGGAGTAGGACAAAACTGGATATTGTCACCCTACTTATTTTAACTTACATGCATAGTACATCATGCAAAATGCTAGACTGGATGAAGCACAAGCTGGAATCAAGATTGCTGGGAGAAATACCAATATTCTCAGGTATGCAGATGATACTATTCTAATGGCAGAAAGCGAAAAGGAACTAAAGAGTCTCTTGATGACAGTGAAAAAGAGAGTGAAAAAGCTGGCTTAAAACAGCATTCAAAAAACTAAGATCATGGCATCTGGTCCCATCACTTCAGGACAAATAAATGGGGGAAGAAGTGGAAGTAGTGATGAATTTTATTTTCTTGGGCTCCAAAATCACTGCAGACAATGACTGCAGCCATGAAATTAAAAGACAGACACTAGCTCCTTGGAAGGAAAGCTATGACAAATCTAGACATCATGTTAAAAAGCAGAGACATCACTTTGCTGACAAAGGTGCATATAGTCAAAGCTACGGTTTTTCCAGTAGTCATGTCCAGATGTGAGAGTTGGACCATAAAGATACATGAGCACCCAAGAATTGATGTCTTCAAATTGTGGTGCTGGAGAAAACTCTTGAGGGTTCCTTAGCCTGCAAGGAGATCAAACCAATCAGTCGTAAAGGAGGTCAACCCTAAATATTCATTTGTAAGGACTGATGTTAAAGGTGAAGCTGGAATACTTTGGCCACCTGATAAAAGAGCCAACTCACTGGAGAAGACCCTGATGCTGGGAAAGATTGAGGGCAAGTGGAGAAGCGGGCAACAGAGGATGAGGTGGTTGGATGGCATCACTGACTGGATGGACATGAGTTTGGGTAAACTCCATGAGATAGTGAAGGACAGCGAGGCCTGGTGTGCTGCGGTTCATGGGGTCGCAAAGAGTCGGACACGACTGGGTGACTGAAAAACAACAATAAATTAGCATGTATAGACAAATAACCTGTGGCTTGAAAGAAGTTGATCTAGGGTGAAAATATATCAGTAGTCAAGTAAGTAGAATTTTGAACAAAACAGAACAACATTCAAAATTTTGGCTTTGTTCTGTGACTTTTACAACCTTTGGGAGATGCTTTTGTGTGACGGACCCAGTCTCTGCAGGGCCAAACATTTCTGACTCGGTCCCATCAGTTCCTGTCGTGTCCATGGTACTGAGAAGATTATCAGTCATCAGTCCTGAAACAGTATGTGGCTATAGACACATATATGGCATAAATGAAGAAATTGGTTATTGGAGGCAGAATTGGTATTGATTAGAGCCTTTTCTACATTATAAAAGGAAAACTCTTCCTGTTCATAATTACTTAGAATTGGCAAAAATGCCACATTCAGTAGCTTTGCGTGGTGGAGTTTCAATTTTTCTCTCAAGCTTCTTTAAGGTACAAAAGACTCAAGACACTTTTTTGACTAAACAGCACAGCAGAATTTCGATTTCTTAAAGATTTCCTAGATTAGAATCCTATTGTAAAAATGAGTTCTTTCTAGAAGAACTTTAGAATTTAACTTTCATCGGTAAAACATCCTCTTCTTTTTTCATATTCAAGCCTTTGTGGATACCATGCAGTTAATTTTCAAACGACCATGAAGGCAGTTTAATAGCTCATTCGCATTCTCTAACCTCTCTCCTGGTAGTGTCTCCAGATGAGTGAAGTGCAGTGCTCTCCATAGCACCTAAGGAAGGAGTGTTGCTTGATATTATTCAAAGTGCTCTGAAATGAGAGCATTTACAATCATGAAATAATGTCTATTTCAACATCTTTTATTTTAAAAATTCTTTATTGACCATTTAAAAATTTTATGGGTACATTCTAAATAAAGATAATAGAACCTATTGCTCAGTCGTGTCCGACTCTTTGCGACCCCATGGACTATAGCCTATCAGACTCCTCTGTCCATGGGATTTTCCAGGCAAGTGTGTTGGAGTGGGTTGCCATTTCCTTCTCCAGGGGATCTTCCCAACCCAGGGATCAAACCTGGGTCTCCCGCATTGCAGGCAGACGCTTTACCATCTGAGCCACCAGGGAAGCCTTAGGGAAGCCCTAGGGAAGCCCTATGATATCCTGCTGCCTTCCGATATATAGGATATCTATCATATTTGCATTACCTAAACAAAACATTTTCCTTTTAAACCTTCAGATAGCTGTCTATCTGTGATGAAAAATAAAAATTTCTGTTCCTTAAAATTGCTCTGTAAAACAGGATATATCTTATACATATCTGTGTGTCTTATAGAACAGTAATGATATCAGAATGTTTCCTTGTGTTACAGTTTCCTTATTTGCCCAGTGGAGATGATGCAGGTCCCTACCAAGATAACTAGGCTATTGCAAACATCAAGGAGATCAATTATGGACACATTTGTAGAGATAAATAAAGCATTATCCAAAATGCCCTTATGCTAATAGCAGCTACTAGGGATTAAGTTAGATCCCTTTGAGTGAAGAATACAGAACTTCCTCTACTGTAGCTAGGTGATAAGACCTAAAGATAATAAATATAATAAATATATAATAAAATATAATAAAGATAATAAGCATACATTATCAAATTGAATCCTATGTAAAATCAAGAATAGTATAAGGAAATAGTTTGCAGTAAGATCAGTGTACTTTTTATTGAAATGCAATTAATGTACAATACACTTAATGGAGATTGCTTTGAGATCACTCACCTAGAGCCAGACATCCTGGAATGTGAAGTCAAGTGGGCCTTAGAAAGCATCACTATGAACAAAGCTAGTGGAGGTGATGGAATTCCAGTTGAGCTATTTCAAATCCTGAAAGATGATGCTATGAAAGTGCTGCACTCAATATGCCAGCAAATTTGGAAAACTCAGCAGTGGCCACAGGACTGGAAAAAGGCAGTTTTCATTCCAATCCCGAAGAAAGGCAATTCCAAAGAATGCTCAAACTACTGCACAATTGCACTCATCTCACATTCTAGTAAAGTAATGCTCAAAATTCTCCAAGCCAGGCTTCAGCAATACGTGAACCGTGAACTTCCTGATGTTCAAGCTGGTTTTAGAAAGGCAGAGGAACCAGAGATCAAATTGCCAACATCCGCTGGATCATGGAAAAAGCAAGAGAGTTCCAGAAAAACATCTATTTCTGCTTTATTGACTATGCCAAAGCCTTTGACTGTGTGGATCACAATAAAATGTGGAAAATTCTGAAAGAGGTGGGAATACCAGACCACCTGACCTGCCTCTTGAGAAATTTGTATGCAGGTCAGGAAGCAACAGTTAGAACTGGACATGGAACAAGAGACTGGTTCCAAATAGGAAAAGGAGTACGTCAAGGCTGTATATTGTCACCCTGCTTATTTAACTTCTATGCAGAGTACATCATGAGAAATGCTGGGCTGGAAGAAGCACAAGCTGGAATCAAGATTGCTGGGAGAAATATCAGTAACCTCAGATATGCAGATGACACCACCCTTATGGCAGAAAGTGAAGAAGAACCAAAAAGCTTCTTAATCAAAGTGAAAGAGGAGAGTGAAAAAGTTGGCTTAAAAGTCAACATTCAGAAAATGAAGATCATGGCATCTGGTCCCATCACTTCATGGGAAATAGATGGGGAAACAGTGGAAACAGTGTCAGACTTTATTTTTTTGGGCTCCAAAATCACTGCAGATGGTGACTGCAGCCATGAAATTAAAAGACGCTTACTCTTTAGAGGAAAAGTTATGACTAACCTAGACAGCATATTCAAAAGCAGAGACATTACTTTGCCAACAAAGGTCATCTAGTCAAGGCTATGGTTTTTCCAGTGGTCATGTATGGATGTGAGAGTTGGACTGTGAAGAAGGCTGAACGCCGAAGACTTGATGCTTTTGAACTGTGGTGTTGGAGAAGATCTTGAGAATCCCTTGGACTGCAAGGAGGTCCAACCAGTCCATTCTGAAGGAGATCAGCCCTGGGATTTCTTTGGAAGGAATGATGCTAAAGCTGAAATTCCAGTACTTTGGCCACCTCATGCGAAGAGTTGACTCTGGAAAAGACTCTTATGCTGGGAGGGATTGGGGGCAGGAGGAGAAGGGGACGACAGAGGATGAGATGGCTGGATGGCATCACTGACTCGATGGATGTGAGTCTGAGTGAACTCCAGGAGTTGGTGATGGACAGGGAGGCCTGGCGTGCTGCGATTCATGGGGTCACAAAGAGTTGGAGACGACTGAGCGACTGCACTGAACTGAACTGATATCTTTTGCAGAGTTGTAAGTGTAGCTAGGGAACTCAGCTATGCTCATACTGTGTCCAGTGAGGGAATTTCATTATCTTTCTTCTCTCATCTGTCATCTTATACTCAGGTCTGAGTTTTGCAGGTGGGACACTGTCCATGAGAGCAGAGGGGCATGAAGGACAGCAGACAGGAGGCCCGAGGCCCAGGAATGGAAGCAGAGTTGATCTAAGGTACCTGGGTTAGCATGAACAGGTTAAAAAAAAGTGCACGTTGTGGTCAAGGTTAAAAAAACAAACAAATAAGGATTTAGTTAAGAAAATGCTTCCAAGAGAGAACTCTAAAACAAGACCATGATGAGAATTAGAAAATAAAACTCAAAGTGGGTAGGTAGAATGTTCTGGAGCCAAGTGGAATCAATGAGAAGACAGGACTGCAGAATGAAGTTCAAAACTCAGTGAAAGGCAAGATTGTGCTAGAGTTCCCCTTTGACCCTGTGCCATTTCCTTAAGCTTTGCAAATGTGGTGGCTGAAGGGAGGAACAACTTAAAAATATTTGGCACTTCCTCCTCTGTGTTCCCTGATGGCTCAGAGGATAAAGCATCTGCCTGCCATGCGGGAGACCCAGGTTCAATCCCTGGGTTGGGAAGATCCCCTGGAGAAGGAAATGGCAAGCCACTCCAGTATTCTTGCCTGGAGAATCCCATGGACAGAGGAGCCTGGCGGGCTACAGTCCACAGGGTTGCAAAGAGTTGGACACGACTGAGCAAGTTCGCATTTCCTGCTTTTTAAACCTCCCTTTAATTCTCATCCCTCTACAAATGTTTTTTCTCTCTATAGTACTCCCAGAAAATCACTGTCACTAAAATCAGTACTGACTTTCTAAGTAGCTGGTCCAAGGAACAAATTTTAGTCCTGACATTTAATATTATTGATCCTTTACCCCTCCTAAGTGACCAAATGTGTGTGTGTGTGTGTGTGTGTGTTTATACCGTAGTTTGGATAGAGGAGAGAAAAATTATACTGTTGATTGTGTAGAGATTTGTGGCCAAATTTTTTTCATCACCCCAACTAATCGTTTCGGCCCACGGTAGAAAGAGTTCCACGTTTTGCTGCTGTCGTTCATTTTGTGTAGCTCCTGTATTTCCGTCTACCAGCAACGTTTTAGCAGAGGACAAAGGAGGCTCTAGGTTTGAGTTGAAGAAAAGTACTGTTAACACTGGTGGCTCAAACAGTAAACAATCTGCCTGAAATGCAGGAGTCTCAGGTTCCATCCCTGCGTCAGGAAGGTGCCCTGGAGAAGGGAAGGGCACCCCATTCCAGTATTCTTGCCTGGAGAATCCCAGGTGCATAGGAGCCTGGAGGGCTACAGTGCATGGGGTTGCAAAGAGTCAGACATGACTGAGTGACTTTCACTCCCTTGCTCACTTGCCATCTTAAAGAGAAGTTTGAAATATGGCTCTATCTTGCCATAGAGAAGGAAATGGCAGCTCACTCCAGTGTTCTTGTCTGCAAAATCCCATGGACGGAGGAGTCTGGTAGGCTAAAGCCCATGGGGTTGCAAAGAGTCAGACACAACTGAGTGACTAACACTTTGCTTTATGGAAAATAACATTTAATTAAAAAATAGATTTTTTACTATTTTTGTTTACTGTACAAATTAAGCATTGAAATAAATGTGCAAGTGACTTTTTCCTTTATTTAACATGAAATCATTGAGTTCCTAATGAATGCAAGCAACCACATTAGGCGGTAAGAGGTTTGTACCGGGGACTGGGAGAATGGAGAGGAAGGAACTGCTTTGGGAGAAACACTGGAGTTTGTGTGTTTGTGTGAGGCTGTAGGAGGAGGTGGAAATTTGAGCGGTGACTTTGAGGGTGGGTGAAACTTAAAAAGGTGGAAGGAAATGAGAAGGTGTTCTGGGCGACAGCGTAATTCCAGACATGAACTGGATGATGAACCTGTCTTCTAAGCGTGAGTGTGTGATTGTGCAGTTTGCTGAAAAGAATAAAAGGAGTTGGTTGTAAGGGCAACATGCCAAGCAACAGCAGTGAGTCTGAGTCCCCTTCCCGTTGCGGCCCGTGCCGCCTCGTCCAGGTGTGTGGCGCCTAAGCACTTGAAGTGTGGCTGGTCTGACTAGAGATGTGCTTTAAGTGTAAAATACACGCTAGATATTTAAGACCTAGCATAAGAACAAAAAAAAATGTAAGGTATCTCAGTAATTTTGTATTGGTTACATATTGAAATGAATTTTGGATAAATTCAATTTATATTCGATATAAACTTGGATACATTGACTATATTGAAAATATTATTAAAATTAATTGTAACCTGTTCCTTTTTACTTAAAAAATGTGGCTGCTGGGAATTTTAAATTACATATGTAGTTAGCATTCAGAGATAGCAGTTTTTGCTTCTGTTGGACAGTGCTGTTCTACATACTATAAAACAGGAGAATGTGGAAATAAATGACGTCTGCAGTATGATTACTCCCCATGTACATGTATTAATATTTTTAAAAGCCTTCTTTGACTCCTACTCACATGCTTTATATGTGATAGCGAACAGGATTTTCTTTTTGGTTGCCTAGTTGATTTGTACAGTATTATGAAGTTGGATCTATGCTGAACGTCTTGAGGGTTCCACCCATGGAGCAAGCCTACAAACTGCCCCAAGCTCCACCCAGGAGACAGCTAGAGTTGGGCTGATACTTAGGCCCTTTTTGCACCTTCTCATTTTCATCACTCTCCTCACCTAAAGGTTAAAGAGAATGAGGAAAGAGATTGAGCAATGAGACCAAGTTTGAGACGATTACGTTAACTGAAGTCACAGAACGTCTGTGCTGGGTCTGCTAAATTGTCTGTGAATGTCTCCATCATGGGGTTGCTTTGCTTGTAAGACTTGTAAAACAAGGTAGAGTTGCTGCCATTAATACAGGTGAAAAATACAGGAGCGAGAGAGCTCATGTGGACTGGTTGCGAAAAAAGATGCTTTCATTCTTTCTTCCTGAAAATCTGAAACATTGCCTTCTCTGGGAACATGACTCTTCACTTTGCCTAGTTGTTTGAATTATTTTGAGGTTCTATAATTTTCTTTTTGAAGAAGGCATCTAGTGATGTGTATTGTTTTAGTAAAAATGAAGTCATTGATGAAGTGTAGATAACCCTTGCAGTGCAGTAATAAGTCTTTTTGTCCAGGCATTCTTCACAAAGGAAAGAATTACATAAAATGTCTTATTTTCTCCTTTTGTTGAAATATTTAATTTACCATCTGCTTCTTAGCCATTGATACTATAGTGGTAGGTATCATAGACAAATTGCTGAAGAAAACAATGTAATTGACTTTTTTACTGAACCAGTGGGTGGGATTTTTTTTTTTTTTCTCAGTATTTTAAGGAAACTGCCAAACTTGCATGCATCACTTTAAGGAGTTGACTCGTTTAAACTTTTGCAACCTCTTTTAAATAACCTTGAGAGAGATGTCATGAAAAAATACTGGGTTGTAAATGTTGGAATCAAGGGAAAATTAGGTTACTTTAACATGACCTTTTAACGTGTCATAAGAACTCTCCTGTCAAAAATTTGAACTGCATTTCACATTAGATTTAGTTGAATGTGTTTGCATCAAAATTACCAGTTAACTTTCAAGGGAGGAAAGCCTCTTGGGAGCCAAAATGGATTAAAAACGTCTTTGTCCTTGTGTTCAGGAACTCAGTGACCATAATTTTAAAATTTTATTTACCATTGGGAAAATTTGCAAATTTGTTGTTTGAACTGACTCCTAATCAAAATCCACATACTGAAAAAGGATTTGATGTAGCTAACTATGTTTTTAACCAACCCCTTCAAATACCTTGAGAGTACGGCCTTCCTCCTCCAGCTAGGCTGCCTGTTTGCTTCTGCCTGTCTCAGGCAAAATCCCTTCCTAGCAGTAACCGAAAAGATTATTTACTGGGAAATGGCAACAAAGACTTTTTTTGAGAGTAATTCATCTCATTCTATAGAAGGATTTACATACATGCTTACACAGTAAAACAGTCACAATGAGTAAGAATTAACAAAGAGTGGCTCTGGTAGTAACTGTTGATCTATTTCCAGTTGGATGTTAATGAAACTCTTACTAGAGTGGTGAAGGAACTATAAGCCCTGATTTTATTCCACTTATATCTGGAATTAGAATGACCTTAATTATTATTTTTAAGTGTAACCTATTTATTAAAAAAATATGTTACCTTAAAAGCCTAGGATTTTAAACTCCAAATATGTAGAATTATAAGAAAGGAGGCAAAAATAAGGATTGCAGAATAAAATTTTATTTTATGAAATAACCAATGTTCCCTTTAAAAAATTATTTTCCTGTCATTATTATTATTTATTTATTTATGGATATTTATCTAGATGTCACAGAGTTTGCAGGTAAAATTTAAAATAATTTTGGGAGTCACTGTTTTTGAAAATCAGTTCCAAATGACAGCAAAGCATCTCTGGCATTAAATTTTAGTGCAGTGGAAAAACATGATGTGATCTAGACATGTTCAGTTTGGTTGACTCGGGTTTTAGAAAAAGTCAATTATGTACAATATTCTTGAAATCATTTATGCAATGGGAAAAAAAACTAATTATCTGGGCTTTAGCCCTAGATATTGAACTCATTAAAAATGCCTTCTATAATCTCAAAATGAAACCCAGTTAATCATTTTGAAAGGAAAAATAAAATTAAGCATCCAGTCATTTGAAGGAGAAGGCAATGGCACCCCACTCCAGTACTCTTGCCTGGAAAATCCCATGGATGGAGGAGCCTGGTAGGCTGCAGTCCACGGGGTCGCTGAGGGTTGGACGTGAGTAGATGACTTCACTTTCACTTTTCAATTCCATGCATTGGAGAAGGAAATGGCAACCCACTCCAGTGTTCTTCCCTAGAGAATCCCAGGGACGGGGGAGCCTGGTGGGCTGCCGTCTATGGGGTCACACAGAGTCGGACGCAACTGAAGTGACTTAGCAGCAGTAGCAGCAGATAAAAAATATAATAATTGAAATGTAGTTTACTTTCCACTTGGCACATTTGGTTTATCTGTGTTGTGGTTTTATTTGTTGAATTTCATTGACTGACTGACTTCTTTGTATAGCAAAGGTTGTGTTAGTCACTGCTGCTAAGTCACTTCCGTCGTGTCTGACTCTATGCGACCCCATAGACGGCAGCCCACCAGGCTGCCCTGTCCCTGGGATTCTCCAGGGAAGAATACTGGAGTGGGTTGCCATTTCCTTTTCCAATGCGTGAAAGTGAAGTCGCTCAGTCGTGTCCAACTCTTAGCGACCCCATGGACTGCAGCCTACCAGGCTCCTCCGCCCATGGGATTTTCCAGGCAAGAGTACTCGAGTGGGGTGCCATTGCCTTCTCGGGTTAGTCACTGAGTTGTGTCCAACTCTTTGCAACCCCATGGACCGTAGTTCCTCTGTCCGTGGGATTCTCTAGGCAAGAAGACCGGAGTGGGCAGCCATTCCCCCCTCCAGGGGATCTGCCCAGCCCCGGGGCTGAGCCCAGGTCTGTGTTACCTGATAGCGGTGGTGAGCATGACCCTCTCATGCACATGGAGGCCTCACACGGACCTCTCCTAAGAGTGCCGTTGAAATGCAGTTGAATTTAAAGCGTGAAATTTATGTGCAGAGAAACTGTTATTAAAGAATCTGACGATCATCAGTCTTTCTATAATCAGAGTGCTGTCTAAGTGAATGTGAAAACTTCAAGCCTCCCCTCTTGAGCTTCCCCCAAGCCCCTCTGCACTGTGAGGAGAAGCGGCATCAGTTTGGCTGGCATTAAGTTGTGACCAGGTCCAAGGCAAAAAGAAAAAATAATTACTCCAGTTCCTCTCCCTCATAGTTTCTAAAATCGGCTGCTTTCAGGGGCTGCCTGCTGCCATGCGGCAGCCACCACCTGCGTAGTTGCTGCTCTGGAGACTTGCAGAGAGAGAGCGCTGGTGTTAGCATGCTGCGTAGCTTGCTGTTTATCTCTGTGATTTCTGTTTGAAGATTAATTGAGCTTTGAATAGAAAAACTCCAGACAGGTGATATGTTAGCCCATTTTTTCCTTCGAAAGGAAAAGGGTGCAGGGGATAGTATAAAAGCTACATAATGGACGGGAGACCAGCTGGACAGTCTGTGGCTCCCACTGAATGTGTAGGGAAGTATTCTGGTTTTGTAGACCCAGCACCAACCTGTGTTCACAGGGCAACACGGTCACTTAAAGTTTAAGGATTCCCTGCTTTCCTAGAGAAGTTTCTCAAAGCCTGGTAATTATAAATATTATGTAAAAACAGCTGTGTTTGCTGTTGTCTGGTCTCATTCCAGTAGTGAATCAATGTGGATGATTTGTCAGTCTTCCCAATCTTTAGTAGCAGTGAGGTGGGTTTGTGGTGCTGTTGCTGTTCCTTTGGGGTTTTAAAATTTATTTCTTTGGTATTTTTTTACTGCCAGTTCTCTTGGTATATTTAGAAAGTCAGATTAAAAACTTATACTGTTGTTTAGATAACTCAGAGAACTAAAAATGTGGGATGGATTTCTGTTCTCGAAGTGTTAGTTCTTTTTGTTTTGCTGCCGATAAGTCGCTTCAGTCATGTCTAACTCTGTGCGACCCCATAGACGGCAGCCTACGAGGCTCCCCCGTCCCTAGGATTCTCCAGGCAAGAAGACTGGAGTGGGTTGCCATTTCCTTCTCCAATGCATGGAAGTGAAAAGTGAAAGAGAAGTCGCTCAGTCGTGTCTGACTCTTAGAGACCTCATGGACTGCAGCCTACCAGGCTCCTCTGTCCATGGGATTTTCAGGGCAAGAGTACTGGAGTGGGGTGCCATTCCCTTCTCTGTCTTTTTGTTTTAAACCAAAGCAAATTGTTTGGTTTTCTAATTATAAGTTTTGGTACAAAGAACTTACTAATTCCAGGAAATACTTCCATTTCATTGCAAGCTGATGCACCCTACAACATTACACTTAAGTTTCTCATGCAACTGAGTGCCTGGACCCTAAGACCAAAGTGGAGGACTCCTGGTAGACCCTCAAGGAATGCGGATTTGAGAGTTTGCCAAGTAAACCAAGTATCACAGTGACTCTAATGCTAGAGAGAACCGGGATCAAGTTCCAGATTTGCCTCTTGCTGATTGAATGAACTCCAGCAAGAAAGGAACCACTCTGCGCTTTAGTCTTTTCATCTGTGAAATGGGCATAAAATAAAACCATGCCCGTGTTTTCTGAGAAATAGAGGAGATAGTGAAAGTGCAGATCATGGCACAACGCCTGACCTAGATTAACTGCTTATTAAATGTTTGTTTTTCTGTTTTAAAATTTAATTCAGTCAGTTCAGTCAGTTCAGTTGCTCAGTCGTGTCCGACTGTTTGCAACCCCATGAATTGCAGCACACCAGGCCTCCCTGTCCATCACCAACTCCCAGAGTTCACTCAGACTCACATCCATCGAGTCAGTGATGCCATCCAGCCATCTCATCCTCTGTCGTCCCCTTCTCCTCCTGCCCCCAATCCCTCCCAGCATCAGAGTCTTTTCCAATGAGTCAACTCTTCACATGAGGTGGCCAGAGTACTGGAGTTTCAGCTTTAGCATCATTCCTTCCAAAGAAATCCCAGGGCTGATCTCCTTTAGAATGGACTGGTTGGACCTCCTTGCAGTCCAAGGGACTCTCAAGAGTCTTCTCCAACACCACAGTTCAAAAGCATCAATTCTTTGGCGCTCAGCTTTCTTCACAGTCCAACTCTCACATCCATACATGACCACTGGAAAAACCATAGCCTTGACTAGAATTAGAACATTGTTTTACAGTGTGGTGTTGGTTTCTGCCACACGACAGTGGGAATCAGCCCTGACCACGCCCCTGGCCGCCCCGCCCAGCCCAGTCCATCCGTCTGGCCAGCGCAGCCCCAGCTCGGCGCCCAGTGTTGACCGCAGGGTCTCCCCAGCCAGTCACGAAGTGCTGTTTTTGAGACACCTGGGTCTCTTCCTTCCATGACAGCATCAGGCTCAGTCTGAATATCTATAGAGGCCTCCGTGGCTTCTTTTCAGATATTCTGGAGTTTCTGTTGGTAGTCAGAGATTTCAGGACCGAAACGGATGCTACTTCAGCCACAGATTATAGAATTCTTCAGGCTATGCCTTGTAAATACTGTATTAATAAAGCAGTCAAGAAACTCACAGCGATGTCTTTGAGTTTAAAACACAGTGTAGGAATGAGCTGAGGGCCAGTAACCCATTGATTCAGGTGATTTCTGGGTGGAGGGCCTTTGCAGTTCTTATTGATGCCTTCAGTGGGGGCCTTTGCAACATTGGCTGTGGTATATTTTCTGAGACTTCAGTTAGCAATGGGACCCCTTATCCCATCATTGGGAAATATGATCGAAACTAACTTCTTTGCAAACTTAAAACAACTTAACACAAGCTGTGCATGAAGTATTTTTTAGTACATCAAATGGATGTCCCTTCTATTCTGGGTATCCGTTTTCCTAAACAATTACAATTCCAAATTGGATGCATCTCACCTTAAGCCAGAGTTTCTCAGCCTTGGCACTATTGATATTTTGAGCCAATAATTCTTTCCATTTTTTTGAGTGATGTCATCTTGTGCTTTGTAAGATATTTAGCAATGTCTTTGTCCTCTGCTTACAAGATGTTAGAAAACCCCTCGCACTCAGACAACAAAAATGTCTTCAGAGATTGATAAATGTCACCTAGGGAGGTGGGCAAAATCACCCCTGGTTGAGAGCCTCTGTCTTAAGTACAGTTACTTCTCATTCAGTTGCAAAGTCGGGTCTGACTCTTTGTGACCCCATGGACTTCAGCAAACCAGGCTTCCCTATCCTTCACTATCTCCCAGAGTTTGCTGAAACTCATGTCCATTGAGTCAATGATGCCTTCCAACCATCTCATCCTCTGTCTCCCCTCAATCTTTCCCAGCATCAGGGTCTTTTCCATTGAGTTGGCTCTTCACATTAGGTGGCCAAAGTATTGGAGTTTCAACCTCAACATCAGTCCTCCAGGATTGAGTTGTTTGATCTCCTTGCTGTCCAAGAGACTTGTCAAGAGTCTTCTCCAGCACCACAGTTTCAAAGTATCAATTCTTCAGTGCTCAGCTTTCTTTATGGTCCAACTCTCATGTCTGTACATGACTACTGGAAAACCCATAGCTTTGACTATACAGACCTTTGTCGACAAAGTGATATCTCTGCTTTTAAATATGCTGTCTAGGTTTATCATTACTTTCCTTCTAAGGAGCAAGTAGAAAGTGAAAGTGTTAGTCACTCAGTCATGTCCGACTCTTTGTGACCCCTTGGACTATAGCCCACCACACTCCTATATCCATGGAATTCTCCAGGCAAGAATACTGAAGTGGGTAGCCATTCCCTTCTCCAGGGAATCTTCCCAGCTCATGGATTGAACCCAAGTCTCCAGCATTGCTGGCGGATTCTTTACCAGCTGAACACCAAGGAGCAAGTGTCTTTTAATTTCATGGCTTCACTCACCATCCACAGTAATTTTTGGAGCCCAAGAAAATAAAATCTGCCACTGTTTCCACTTTTTCCCCAACTATTTTTCATGAAGTGATGGGACCAGATAATTTTAATGTGTGTATATATGCTCAGTCGCTCAGTCATGTCTGCCTCTGTGACCCCATGGGCTTTAGTCCACTAGGCTCCTCTGGATTGAATATCAAAGTGCTGTTCAGAATCTCCCTTTCTCCATGATCTTTCTCCTATATTCACCACACTTCCAGTAGCTCTGACTCAGATCTCTGTCTTCTCTGTTTATCTGTCTTTGTCTCCATCCCAGCTGTGTCATTCATCAGAGCGCCGTTTTAAAATCTCTCCGACAACTTTCCCTTTTCTCCCTTCCCACAACCACTGCCCTCATCCATGCCTGCACTTCTGTGTTGGCTTCTCCAACAGTCTCCTGAGTTTTTCTCTCCAGTATATATCCTGCACCCCTTATCTTCTTAAAGCACTGATCCTAATGCTCCCGGACTTAGGAACCTCAATAACTTTTCTTCTGTGCATGGTATTGATCACAGATCCCCATCTTGGTGAAACTTTCTGTACTCACAGCTCATCTGATTTCACATTAGACTGCCCCCTCATGCTCCCAGTGGAATTGCCTGCCCAGGGGTTCTTACTGTGCTTGTGTGTGTATTGAAGCCCGGCTCTTGAGCCATTGCTCACTTCCTTTTCATGGAGTGGTCGTGGCTTTCCTCTCCTTCTGCTAAATTCTTCTTATCCTTGAAGGAGAGAGCCCAATGATGCATCCGCTATGAAGCTTTCCCTGATTCCATCACTTTTCTTTAAGCTACCATTGCCTTTTCCTGAGCTTCTTCCTTGTATCACTTGTTCTTCTAGCAGTGTGCATAATTAGAGACTCAAGAAGGATTTTTTAACATTTCTTTTTATTTTTAATTGGAGGATAGTTGCTTTACAGTGTTGGGTTGGTTGCTGCCATTCGTCAGCATGAGGCAGCCTTCGGTGCACACGGTGCCCCCCTCTGTGCCTGCCTCCCCCCGCCTCCCCATCTCACCCCCTGGGCTGTCACGGAGCGCGGTGAGCTCCCTGCGTCAGACAGCAAGTTCCCACCAGCTGCCTCTTTCACATAACGGCAGTATATGTTTCCATGTTCCCCTCTCCAGTCATCCCACCCTCTTCTTACCCCACCGTGTCCACTGCTGCCCTGCAGATAGGTTCATCAGTACCATCTTTCTAGATTCCATATATACACGTTAGTATATGATATTTGTTTTTGTCTTTCTGACTTACTTCACTCGGTGTAATAGGCTCCAGATTCATCCACCTCATTAGAATTGACTCAGATGTGTTCCTTTTTATAGCTGAGTAATGTTCCATTGTATATGTGTACCATATCTTCTTCATCCATTCATCTGTCAGTGGGCATCTGAGTTGCTTCCATGTCCTGCCTGTTGTAAGGAGTGTTGCGGTGGACACTGGGCTCATGTGTCTTTTTCAGTTACGGTTTCCTTGGGGTATATTTTTTTGGCTCCCAAATCACTGCAGATGGTGATTGCAGCCATGAAATTAAAAGACGCTTACTCCTTGGAAGGAAAGGTATGACCAACCTAGATAGCATATTCAAAAGCAGAGACATTACTTTGCCAACAAAGGTCCGTCTAGTCAAGGCTATGGTTTTTCCTGTGGTCATGTATGGATGTGAGAGTTGGACTGTGAAGAAAGCTGAGCACCGAAGAATTGATGCTTTTGAACTGTGGTGTTGGAGAAGACTCTTGAGAGTCCCTTGGATTGCAAGGAGATCCAACCAGTCCATCCTAAAGGAGATCAGCCCTGGGTGTTCATTGGAAGGAATGATGCTAAAGCTGAAACTCCAATACTTTGGCCACCTCATGCGAAGGGTTGACTCATTGGAAAAGACTCTGATGCTGGGAGGGATTGGGGGCAGGAGGAAAAGGGGACAACAGAGGATGAGATGGCTGGATGGCATCACCAACTCGATGAACGTGAATTTGAGTGAACTCTGGGAGTTGGTGATGGACAGGGAGGCCTGGCGTGCTGTGATTCACGGGGTCGCAAAGAGTCAGACACGACTGAGCGACTGAACTGAACTGGGGTATATATACCCAATAGTGGCATAAGAAGGACTTTTTGTATAAGTAGGTGACTGAACAGAGATGAGATCCTTTCATTAATGGAATTAAAACTCGAAATGTTTTTCCCTTCTACTGAAAGATCTGTTAGAAACTACTTGTTATCAGCTAATCTGTAATACTTAATAGAATAGCCACAGAGCTTTTCCTAAAAATATGAGTTATGCAAGTCATCAAATCCTCCCTTGCACTATATGTTAGCTTTGTGACTTTGGTCGTATTACTTTGCTGCTCTGAACCTTGCTTGTCTCAGCTCTTCACCTAGTTACTGTTATGAAATCATGTATATAAAGGGGTCCATGAAGTGCCTGCAATGTGGGGTTCAGTGTATACTGACTAATTATACTTTACCATTGGAAGTATCCAGAACACTCTCTTTAAGTGAATTTCTTCTGTAAGGGTTTCTACAAAATGCCTATAATACAGAAAAAGCTGTGTACTGCTTGGGTATTTTTCTGTTGTGGATTTAGGTGGAAGGCCAATGAAATGGGACCTAACTTTAATGAATGCTCTTTGAAATGATGTCTAAAGTGATGTAAATTTGTTGTTTAAAATAATTTCTTGCAGCAGTTGTGTGGGCATGTAGATTGATAGGAGTAGACTCTTCGTTGTAGTGGACATTAGAATTCTTAATGCTTTCCTATAGAAATCTTTGCTCTAAAATGTAATGGAAACTAATGGAAAAATCAGTCTAACATTAATTAATTTATTTTGGGGATGTACCTATTTAATATGTAAGATATGGTTAGTACTTACAGTGGAATTTCTTTTAAACTAGGATTGTTTTGGTTAGTTATCGGCTGTGTGATTTCGAGGGGAAGGCAGTGACACTTTTTGGTGCTCTTAAAAGCACTCATGAAGATGCACCTTCATTGCCTTTGCCAAATCCTGATAAGCTTTGACCAACAGTACACAAAATCCACATAAGGGAAGTGCAGTTCAGTTCAGGTCAGTGGCCCAGTCGTGTCCGACTCTTTGCGACCCCAGGGACTGCAGCACACCACGCCTCCCTGTCCATCACCAACTCCCAGAGTTGACTCAGACTCATGTCCGTTGAGTCGGTGATGCCATCCAGCCATCTCTTCCTCTGTTGTCCCCTTCTCCTCCCGCCTTCAATCTTTCCAAATGAATCAGCTCTTTGCATCAGGTGGCCAGAGTATTGGAGTTTCAGCTTTAGCATCAGTCCTTCCAATGAATATTCAGGACTGATTTCCTTCAGGATGGACTGGTTGGATCTCCCTGCAGTTCAAGGGACTCAAGAGTCTTCTCCAACACCACAGTTCAAAAGCATCAATCCTTTGGCACTCAGCTTTCTTTATAGTCCAACTCTCACATACATACATGACCACTGGAAAAACCATAGCCTTGACTAGACAGTCCTTTGTTGGCAAGTAATGTGTCTGCTTTTTAATGTGCTATCTAGGTTGGTCAAAACTTTTCTTCCAAGGAGCAAGCATCTTTTAATTTCATGGCTGCAGTCACCATCTGCAGTAATTTTGGAGCCCAAGAAAAGAAAGTCTGTTTCCCCTGTTTCCCCATCTATTTGCCATGAAGTGATGGGACCAGATGCTGTGATCTTAGTTTTCTGAATATTAAGTTTGAATGCAACTTTTTCACTCTCCTCTTTCACTTTCATCAAGAGGCTCATTAGTTCTTCTTCCCTTTCTACCATAAGGGTGGTGTCATCTGCATATCTGAGGTTATTGATATTTCTCCCGGAAATCTTGGTTTCAGCTTGTGCTTCCTCCATCCCAGCGTTTCTCATGATGTACTCTGCATATAAGTTAAATAAGCAGGGTGACAATATACAGCCTTGATGAACTCCTTTCCCTATTTGGAACCAGTCTGTTGTTCCATGTCCAGTTCTAACTGTTGCTTTCTGACCTGCATGAAGATTTCTCAAGAGGCAGGTCAGGTGGTCTGGTATTCCCATCTCTTGAAGAATTTTCCACAGTTTGTTTTGATCCATACAGTCAAAGGCTTTGGCATAGTCAATAAAGTAGAAAAAGATGTTATTCTGGAACTCTCTTGCTTTTTCGATGATCCAACGTATGTTGGCAATTTGACCTCTGGTTCCTCTGTCATTTCTAAATCCAGCTTGAACGTCTGGAAGTTCATGGTTGAAGCCTGGCTTGGAGAATCTTGAGCATTATTTTACTAGCATGTGAGATGAGTGCAATGGTGCAGTAGTTTGAGTATTCTTTGGCACTGCCTTTCTTTGGGGTTGGAATGAAAACTGACCTTTTCCAGTCCTGTGGCCACTGCTGAGTTTTCCACATTTGCTGAAATATTGAGTGAAGCACTTTCATAGCACCATCTTTTAGGATTTGAAATAGCTCAACTGGAATTCCATCACCTCCATTAGCTTTGTTCGTAGTGATACTTCTAAGCCCACTTGACTTCACATTCCAGGATGTCTGGCTCTAGGTCAGTGATCACACCATTGTGATTATCTGGGTCATGAGTATCTTTTTTGTATAGTTCTTCTGTGTATTCTTGCCACCTCTTCTTAATATCTTCTGCTTCTGTTAGGTCCATACCATGTCTGTCCTTTATTGAGCCCATCTTTGCATGAAATGTTCCCTTGGTATCTCTGATTTTCTTGAAGAGATCTCTAGTCTTTCCCATTCTATTATTTTCCTCTATTTCTTTGCACTGATCACTGAGGAAGGCTTTCTTATTTCTCCTTGCTGTTCTTTGGAACTCTGCTTTCAGATGGGTATATCTTTCCTTTTCTCCTTTGCCTTTCGCTTCTCTTCTTTATTTAGCTGTTTGTAAGACCTTCTCAGACAGCCATTTTGCTTTTTTGCATTTCTCTTTCTTGGGATGGTCTTGATCCCTGTCTCCTGTACAATGTCATGAACCTCTGTTCATAGTTCATCAGGCACTCTGCCTATCAGATCTAATCCCTTGAATCTATTTCTCACTTCCACTGTATAATTGTAAGGGGTTTGATTTAGGTCATACCTGAATGGTCTAGTGGTTTTCCCTACTTTCTTCAATTTAAGTCTGAATTTGGCAATAAGGAGTTCATGATCTGGGCCACAATCAGCTCCTGGTCTTGTTTTTGCTGACTGTATAGAGCTTCTCCATCTTTGGCTGCAAAGAATATAATCAATTTGATTTCGGTGTTAACTGTCTGGTGATGTCCATGTACAGAGGCTTCTCTTGTGTTGTTGGAAGAGGGTGTTTGCTATGACCAGTGCGTTCTCTTGGCAAAACTCTGTTAGCCTTTGCCCTGCTTCATTCTGTACTCCAAGGCCAAATTTGCCAGTTACTCCAGGTATTTCTTGACTTCCTACTTTTGCATTCCAGTCCCCTATAATGAAAAGGGCATCTTTTTTTGGTGTTAGTTCTAGAAGGTCTTGTAAGTCTTCATAGTACTGTTCAACTTCAGTTTCTTCAGCATTACTGGTCGGGGCATAGACTTGGGTTACTATGATACTGAATGGTTTGCCTTGGAAACGAACAGAGATCACTCTGTTGTTTTTCAGATTGCATCCAAGTACTGCATTTCGGACTTTTTTGTTGACTATGATGGCTACTCCATTTCTTCTAAGGGATTCCTGCCCATAATGGTCATCCGAATTAAATTCACCCTTTCCAGTCCATTTTAGTTCATTGATTCCTAAAATGTTGACGTTCACTCTTACCATCTCTTGTTTGACCACTTCCAATTTGCCTTTATTCATGGACCTGACATTCCAGGTTCCTATGCAGTATTGCTCTTTACAGCATCAGACCTTGCTTCCATCACCAGTCACTTCCACAACTGGGAAGTAACTGGTGATGTTGTTTGCTTTGTTTTTGCTTTGGCTCCGTCTTGTCATTCTTTCTGGAGTTATTTCTCCACTCTTCTCTGGTAGCATATTGGGTACCTACTAACCTGGGGAGTTCATCTTTCAGGGTCCTATTTTTTTGCTTTTTCATACTGTTTGTGGGGTTCTCAAGGCAAGAATACTGAAGTGGTTTGCAATTCCCTTCTCTAGTGGACCACGTTTTGTCAGAACTCTCCACCATGACCCATCCGTCTTGGGTGGCCCTACACGGCATGTCTCATAGTTTCATTGAGTTAGACAAGGCTGTGGTCCATGTGATTAGATTGGTTGGTTTTCTGTAATTGTGGTTTTCAGTCTTTCTGCCCTCTGATGGAGAAGGATAAGAGGCTTATGGAAACTTCCTGATGGGAGATAGTGACTGAGAGGGAAACTGGGTCATAAGGGAAAGTCATTTTCTAATATTGTTCTAACAGTCTTACCTTCATGAATCTGCAAATCCATTTATTAGTAGTGTATCCTAATTGGAATTTGTAACAGTGAAGTCTATTAAATATAAAGTATTAAATATAAAGTCTATTGAATATAAAGTATTGCTCTTCTTCAGTGTTTTTGTAAATGTAATTATAAGACTAAATTGCTTTATATGAATGTAAATTATTTCTCATTTACCCCATAATATACATTTAATATTATAAAAATTTGCTGTATAATTGCCCAATAAATTTAATAGTACCTATAATTTTAAAATGAAAGACATAGTATATCTTCTCTTCAAAATATTTTCATATTTGAGCAACTTTAAGATGATAATAGTTAAAAATCTGCAAAAGCTAATTAATTAATTTGTTCTTATCTATGTGATGATATACACCAGCATAATTTTGTGTTGCATTTCTGTTCTTGAATATGATTGAAAACCATTGAGATCTTCAAATAAGTGTCTTTTTAATATGTGGAAATTATTATTTCCATCTTCATAATGAGCTATATACAGTTGAGAAAAGTTGATATTTACCAATATAGGAGATTGTATTGTGTATAAACTAAGCCAGAAATGACTACAAATGACTGAGAGAGCTTTTTTATCTTGATATTTTGGTAAAGCAATAATGTCAATTTAGATGATGAAATGTCATTTTTGAAATAGATGGATTTGATATCAAAAATATTTTATCAAAGATAAGAGAATGCAGTAGCAGGATGATATGTCAGATGGATAGCATACACAATTCCACACAGCTCTTCCTCTTCAAGATACTTGGTTTCCTGATGAGCATTTTATTATCCTGTTTATTGCTGGGTCAACCGAGAAATTCTTTCCTACCTTTTTTTGAAATGAATGTGCATTTGGGTGGCCTTTTGGCCAGAGTTCTTTGAGAAGAAAACCGTCACTTGAAAGGTTGTGTTCCTTCCGTGTGCAAAATTAGTGTCGAAGGGAAAGGTCACCCTTTGTGCAAACAGTTAGAAACTTTTGTTTGCGTTACTTTTATAGCTGATTAGGGATAGAAACGGTAAGCTACTTTAAGGACTATTTGCCTTGTGCAGTTTAATGAGTATTGATTTGTCCAGGTTAATTTGAAATATTAACATTGTAGGTGGTGAACAGAACAAGGAATGTCATTTATTAATGAGTCTGCATCTATTTGGCTAGGTTAGTCTTCACTTGAGATTCTAAAATCAGATACAGTAAAGGGAAAAGAAGGGAATTAAAGTTCATTTAGCTCCATTTACTGTATCTGAGTTTAGAAAAGACTTTGATGCTGGGAGGGAGTAGGGGCAAGAGGAGAAGGGGACGACAGAGGATGAGATGGCTGGATGGCATCACTGACTCGATGGACGTGAGTCTCAGTGAACTCCGGGAGTTGGTGATGGACAGGGAGGCCTGATGTGCTACGATTCATGGGGTCGCAAAGAGTTGGACACAACTGAGCGACTGATCTGATCTGATCTGATTTATGTGCCTGACACTGTGCTAGGATCTTTCACAAAAAACATCTAATTTAATCATCAAGATGCTCTTAGGTGTTAGGATTAGGATTTCCATTGTTTGCAGATAAAGAAACCTACCCTTAACTCATTCTTTTCTCTTTTCCTCTAATAATTAAATTCACTAATTCTTTTCCCCCAAGGTACACAGGAGGAGCTAAATAAAAGTTAGCTTTGGAAAAACAGTTTTCTGTTTGGCAATATTTAGACAAATTTGATCATATTTTGTTGAACTGGCTCAATTTTTCTGTCTGCAGCCAGTGGCAGCTATTGCTACTAGATAATTTTGATCATCACCTGTATAATTACAAGAGTCTGAGATGCCCTAGCCAGAATATTTTTTGTGTGTCTGTATAAGCTATACATGCTTCTTCAGGAAGTGGCTCATGTAGTCTAGAATTAAAGTTAGGAAGGGAGCAAAGGAGCTTATCATTTTGTTTGGCTCATTAAGCAATAATTAGATGCCATTTCTAATTAATGCAGGAAACAGAATAGACCACTACATTTTAGCCATTACAGATTGCATTTTAGGCCAACTCAAGTTATTTCATGACCCTAAGCAAACATTACTAGTAATAAAGAGGAAATTGACATTCTCCCAAGGGATTTCCAATCATTCCTAATCGCATCAATGCCCTGGCATGCAGCCTAATACTCTAATCTCTTTCCCCCAGCCTCCTTTGGCCATTCCCACTCTATGGAAAGGGGCAGGAATGTCTCCAGTCTCCCAGGGGAAATAAAGCATCTGCCCAGTCCTTTCTGTGAGTGGCCTTTGTGGTCTCAGTCTGGGCACTTTGTGATTGCCACCATCCCGCTTAGCTGCTCTCAGCCATTTAGTCTCAGCCCACAGATACTTGCTCAGGAGGCCCAATCTGACATTTGGAGATACACTTTGAGTTGTAACCTCCTTTTCCTTTACTTTTTCTTTGAAGATTAAGACACCAAGGTGGCTTTTTTTTTTTTTTTTTTAATTAACTCTGAGCCTCTAGGCTGAGTGATCTTCCAGCTCTGAGGTCTGGATCCTCAGCTCTAAATGGAAGCTGAAGTAAGTGTGTGATGATGTAGAGCGAAGGCTCTACAGTCATAGACAGGATCCTGTTCAACAGAGAACTGCACTCTTTGTGTAAATTACTTGGTTTAAAAGTAGTTTTCTTAGGTTACATTTTGGTTGTTTTACTACAGAAGAAAAGGGTACAGAGTCTGTAGTGTTTCAGTGTTTTAGTGACATTGATAAATCACTGGGAACAAGAAATCTATAATTTCAATTAATATTACATTTTCAGGGATAGGAATAGCAATATTCTAATCTGTTTCATAACTATTTAAGTTTTCCCTGAAAGACTGAGTGAGAACAAAGACCAGAACAAAAAGTGAAGAGATTTTACCTTCACACTGAAAACTGAGTCCATTTTGTAATTGAATCCTGGTGTGTTCTATGATTTCAAGATCAAGAAAATATCGGAATTCATTTTGAAATTTCTAGTGGGTTTAAGTTTGTCTGCTTTGCTTCTGACCGAAAAGCAAAATGCAGAAATATTACTGAAAAAAATTATTTAACAAAAAAAAGCCTCTACCCATAGGGTGTGAAATGCTGCCAAAAAGGCAGAAGAGCTCAGAACTGAGGAGACCTCATGCTTCCCTCTGCATAAATTCTTAGCTCGGCAGAAAGAATAAGTAGAGCCTGTTAATGCAGGGGTTCCCGACTCTCGGGTCACGGACTGGTACCACGTCATGGCCCGTTCAGATCCGGGCCGCATGCAGGAGGCAAGCGCTGGCAGTGAGGGAGCCACTGTGCCTCTCCGCTGGGCACAGCCTCCTGTCAGGATGGCGGGGCTCAGACTCAGGGCGTGGCCTCTTGTGAGGACGGCGGGGCCTCAGACTTGAAGGAGCCCCGACTCTGCTGTGGCTGCACATGAGGGGTGGCTCGAGTGCTCCTTAGAACCATCTCGAAACCACCCCCACCCACAAGCTGCAGAAAAATGGTCAACCACGGAGCCGGTCCCTGGTGCCACAGAGATTGGGAACTGCTGTATTAATGCATTTTTGATAACATGCTAGGAGAATTTCTACCTGCAAACTAGGCAAGTGGGGTGGAGGATGGGTGAGTTGTAAAACTGAGGCAGCCTGATGCAGAGACTGCATGTACCAGAAAATGAATGTAAAATTTCATAGTCTCGTGATGTAGTGATTTGAAACAGTTAGGGTTAATTTCAAGGAATCCATTTTTGCTTCGGTAGATCTATTCAGTAGATCTAAGCAGAATAGATCTCCTTTGGCAGATCTATTCATCCTAAAAGAAATCAGCCCTCAATATTCACTGGAAGGACTGATGCTGAAGCTGAAACTCCAGTACTTTGGCCACCTGATGCGAAGAGCTGACTCATTGGAAAAGACCCTGATGCTGGGAAAGATTGAAGGTGGGAGGAGAAGGGGACTCCAGAGGATGAGATGGTTGGATGGCATCACCGACTCAATGGACATGAGTTTGAGTAAACTCTGGGAGTTGGTGATGGGCAAAGAGTCCGACATGACTGAGTGCCTGAACTGACGGAGATCTGTTCAGTAGACTCCCATTTCAAGGGGTATGTTATTGTTCTCAAAATATATAATCAGTGTAAAGTTTTTGTAAAACCTCTTGTTTTAAGAAGAATTTGGGTTCTCAGAAATACCCAATTCTCATTTCCTTCAAACTTAGGCCTGTTAGAAGTGTTCTGTCAGTTCAGTCACTCAGTCCTGTCTAACTCTCTGCGACTCCAGGGACTGCAGCACGCCAGGCCTCCCTGTCCATCACCATCTCCCAGAGTTTAGTCAAACTCATGTCCATTGAGTCGGTGATTCCATCCAACCATCTCATCCTCTGTTGTCCTCTTTTCCTCCTGCCTTCAATCTTTCTCAGCATCAGGTGGCCAAAGTATTGGAGTTTCACCTTCAGCATCAGTCCTTCCAATGAATATTCAGCACAGATTTCCTTAGGGTTGTTTAGGATTTACTGCTTGGATCTCCTTGCAGTCCAAGGGACTCCCAAGAGTCTTCTCCAACACCACAGTTCAAAAGCATCAATTCTTTGGTGCTCAGCTTTCTTTACAGTCCAACTCTCACATCCATACATGACCACTGGAAACACCTTGGCTCTGACTATATGGACCTTTGTTGGTAAAGTACTGTCTCTGCTTTCTAATATGCTGTCTAGATTGGTCATAGCTTTTTTTCCCCAAGGAGCAAGCATCTTTTAATTTCATGGCTGTAGTCACCCTCTGCCATGATTTTGGAGCCCAAGAAAAGAAAGTTTGTCACTGTTTCCCCTGTTTCCCCATCTATTTCCCATGAAGTGATGGGACTGGATGCCATGATCTTAGTTTTCTGAATGTTGAGTTTTAAGCCAACTTTTCACTCTCCTCTTTGACTTTTCATCAAGAGGCTCTTTAGTTCCTCTTTGCTTTCTTGCATAAGGGTGGTGTCATCTGCATATCTGAAGTTATTGATATTTCTCCTGGCAATCTTGATTCCAGCTTGTGCTTCTTCCAGCTCAGCATTTTGCATGATAAGTTAAATAAGCAGAGTTGCACTCCTTTCCCAATTTTGAACCAGTCTGTTGTTCCATGTCAGCTTCTAAGTGTTGCTTCTTGGCCTGCATACAGATTTCTCAGGAGACAGGTAAGGTGGTCTGGTATTCCCATCTCTTTAAGAGTTTTCCACAGTTTGTTGTGATTCACACAGTCAAAGGCTTTAGCGTAGTCAATTAGGGAGAAGTAGATGTTTTTCTCGGAGAAGGCAATGGCACCCCACTCCAGTACTCTTGCCTGGAGGATCCCATGGATGGAGAAGCCTGGTGGGCTGCAGTCCATGGGGTTGCTAAGAGTCGGACACGACTGAGCGACTTCACTTTGACTTTTCACTTTCATGCATTGGAGAAGGAAATGGCAACCCACTCCAGTGTTCTTGCCTGGAGAATCCCAGGGACAGGGGAGCCTGGTGGGCTGCCGTCTATGGGGTCGCACAGAGTCGGACACGACTGAAGCGACTTAGCAGCAGCAGCAGATATTTTTCTGGAATTCTCTTGCTTTTTCTATGATCCAAGGATGTTGGCAATTTGATCTCTGGTTCCTCTGTCTTTTCGAAATCCAGCTTGAACATCTTCAAGTTCTCAGTTCATGTATTGTTGAAGCCTGGCTTGGAGAATTGCTAGTGTGTGAGATGAGTGCAATTGTTCAGTAGTTTGAGCATTATTTAGCATTGCCTTTCTTTAGGATTGGAATAAAAACTGACCTTTTCCAGTCCTGTGGTGACTGCTGAATTTTCCAAGTTTGCTGGCATATTGAGTGCAGCACTTTCACAGCATCATCTTTTAGAATTTGAAATAGCTCATCTGGAATTCCATCACCTCCACTAGCTTTCTTTGTGGTGATGCTTCCTAAGGCCGACTCGACTTCACACGATCACACCATTGTCGTTATCTGGGTCATTAAGATCATTTTAGTATAGCTCTTCTGTGTATTCTTCCCACCTCTTCTTAATAGAGTTATTATGGTCATCAATTTAAGATGTATATAAATGCTGAATAACTATGATGTACACCTGAAACTAATATGATATTGGTTCTCAATTATACTTCAGTAAATAAAAGGACAAAAACAAGGGTAGAGCTTTTATGTTGGAAGTGTTTTGTAAGATTTGTTAAAGAGGTGGGGAAAAAATGCATCAACCAATAACTTTGTAAAGCATATTTTTTAATGTGTCTACAAAGTGAAGAGTCTACAAAGTGTTTGAATTTATGTGACCTTTACCAGGTCCATGAGAGGGATAAGGCAGCTGTGATTAGGCCACATTTGGAAATGAACCATGTGAGTGAGGACCATGGAGGCTGAATGATTTGCATCTAGTCAGGTCCAGTGTGACAGGCATTTGTGCTGAACAGCCACGTAGGTTCCCCTAAAGGTTCATAAAAGGTTCATAAAGGTTCATAAAAGGTTCCCCTAAAGGTTCATAAAAGGTTCATAAAGGTTCATAAAAGGTTCCCCTAAAGGTTCATAAAAGGTTCATAAAGGTTCATAAAAGCTCTACCCTTGTTTTTGTCCTTTTATTTATTGAAGTATAATTGAGAAACAATATCATAGTAGTTTTAGATGTAGATCATAATGATTCAGTATTTATATACATTTTTAATTGATCACCATAATAAGTCTGGTTTCCATTTGTAACTATACAAAGTTATCACCATACCATTGCCTATTTCCCCTATGCTGTACATCACCTCCTCATGAATTATTTATTTTTCAACTGGAAGTTTGTACCTCTTAGTCCTCTTCACTTAATTCACCCAGCACCCAACCACCCTCCCCTCTGACAACCACCAGTTTTTTTTTTTTATTTGGATATATACCCAGAAGTCAAGTGGCTGGATCATATGGTGGTTCTAGTTTAAGTTTTTTGAGGAACCAGCATACTATTACATCCTCACAATCTTTGTTATTTGTCCTGTTTTTGATAATAGCCATTCTGACAGGTGTGAGTTGATAACTTATTGTGGTTTCAATTTGCATTTCCCTGATAATTAGTGATATTGATCATCTTTTCATGTGCCTATTGGCCATATGTACGTCTTCTTTGGAAAAATGTCTGTTCAGATCCTCTGCTAATTTTTTAATCAGGTTGTTTGTTTCTGAACATTAAGTTATGTAAGTTCTTTTTATGTTGTGGATATTAAGCCCCTTACCAGATACATGATTTTAAAGTATCTTCTCCCATTCAGTAGATTGTCTTTTTGTTTTGTAGATGTTCTCCTTTGCTGTGCAAAGGCTTTTTGGTGTGAGGTAGTTGCATTTGATGAGTTTTGTTTTTGTTGCTCTTGCCTGGGGAAACAGATCCAAAAAAAAAACAAAAAAACAAAAAAGCGCTGACATCTATGTCAAAGAGCTCACTGCTTGTGTTTTCTTATTAGGGATGTTTTGATTTCACACATCGCATTTAAGTCTTTAATCCATTTTGAATGTATTTTTATGTATAGTGTAAGATGTGGTCCAGTGTTGTTCTCTTGTATCTGCACCGGTTCAGTTTTCCCAGCCCAGATTTTTTAGGAGACTATCTTTTCTTCATTGTATATTCTTGTCTCTTTGTCATAGATTGACCATGAATACATGGGTTTATTTTTAGGCTCTCTATTCTATTCCATTGATCTGTGTGTTTCCATGCCAGTACCATACTTTGCTTTGCTCACCATGGCTTTGTAGCATAGTTGAAATCAGGGGGTGTGATATACGCAGCGCGGCTCTGCCCTAAGGCGCTCGGGCTCAGGGCCTTTCACCGCTTGGTTTAATGCTGTGCTGCCGCCATTCTGCAGGCCTTAGTAATTTTTCAACAAGGTCCAATGTGTTGTCTGAATGCAAAATTATATTTTTCTTTTAAGTAAATCTAGAATCCAGAATCCTAAAAGTAATGAAATAATATTTTAAAAAACATAAAATGTATTGAAAGGATACCTTTTAGAAGAGTGTATAAAAATTGGGTGCTAAGAAAGAATGGCAGATTTGTGCTATATGCAGAGAACTGAAGTACTTGATTCAGTTAATATAAGCTATTTGTTTCAGTTTATATAAGCTGATAAGCTATTTTCAAACCATAGCTTTCCATTTATGACAAGAATATAATTATAAAATAGTAATGATTGGTTTATGTAAGTATGTAACTCAATTTAAAAATGCATTTAGTAAATGCATTAGGAGGAAGTACAATATTTATCTGATACTAAATGGCTTGCTAAATAATAGCACTATGAAAAATGATCAAGCTTTCTGTATTTGGGTTTAAAGTTGGCAAAATATATGGCTAGCTGAATTCACTATTCCTGTGATCCACAGAGAATCATAGGATCCTGGGCAGTGCTGTGACCCCTGAGATCTAGGGATCAGAGGATCCCTGTGCCGAGCCCAGAAGTTGTCAGATAGTCCAGCCCTCAGCGTGGTTCCTGTTTTCTGGGAAGAGTGAGAGAGGCTCGTTTATACTGTTTACAGAGCTTAAGACTCTTTAGGGTTGACTGCCTTAGCATGGCTGCAAATGACACTTAGTTTACTCCCAGCTGAACTTTATCACCTAGACGGAAGAGGGAAGATGACATTATTATTGTTATTATTATTATTATTTTTTTTTTTGGAGGAGGGAACCCGAACAAATGGGAAATACCAAGCTCTGCATCAGATTCACTTCAACTCAGACGACACTGTTCAGAAGTGTCACTTCTGATTGTAAGATTTAGTTTTAAATTGTCATGAAATGTCACTAATGGAACAAACTACCTGACATTAATGAAAGAAGCACATGATACTTGAACAGAGGGGTGGCTGTGACCTGGTGGAAAAAAATACAAACATCTGAAAAAGTACATATGACAATGATGTGAATTAACTTGTAAATCCTAAACAAATGGGAAACAGTATGAGTTTATTGGTTTTATCATGACAAATGCTATTAACAAAGATGGGAAACAATTTACAGGGTATAAGTGAACTCATGTTTGCCTGTTTATTCTTCTTTTGTAACAACAGTCTTCCTTCTTCCCTTCTTTCTTTCCTTCCCTCCTTTCATATAAAATTTCAGACATCGTTATGACAGAAATAATACAGAATAGAGACTTATTCATTCAGTCCCTTTAAGTTCTCCAAACCAGTATTGCAGGTCCTCTCCCTGGAAGGTGGTGGCTGGTCACAGGCCTTCATCCTCAAGTCACATGGTGGGGGAGGTCATACACACGATGAACTGTTATACAAGCAATGAGTGATAAGTTTTGTAATGGTGGGTATATGGAAGACATGGAGATTAATTTATCAGTTGAAAAAATATTGAGGTTTCATGACCTCAGCAGGTAGAAAGCCAGCGAACCTGTGTCTTTGTGGGAAACCCTGAGGTGTGGAGTAGAGATTTGGGTTTGGCCCCAGCACTGCCTCTTATGAACTATGTCCTTTTGAGCAAGAGTTGACTTTCCAAACTGCAGTTTCTTTATCAGCTGTGAATCTTAATACTACCTCACCTCTTGCTAGACTTTTGTAATTATCATATTAGATTATTCAACTCAATATATAAAATGCTTCTTGAACTCCAGCTATGTATGCCAGGCTCTGTGCTAGGCATCAAAGGAGACAGATGAGTAAGTGAAAGTGTGAGTTGCTCGGTCATGCCCGACTCTTTGCAACCCCATGGACTGTAGCCTACCAGGCTTCTCTGTCCGTGGGATTCCCCTGGCAAGAATACTAGAATGGTTGCCATTCCCTTCTCTGGGGGACCTTCCCAACCCAGGGATCAACCCAGGTCTGCTGCACTGCAGGCAGATTCTTTACTATTTGAGGCACTAGGGAAGCCCAACATCAGTAAGATACTCTGTTAATTCAAGGTCACAGTTCATACCCAAAGTTGCAAACTCAGTTGTTTATAGAGGCCAGAGCTGTATTGTAAACAAGTAAAAAGACATTTAAAAAACCAGAGGGATGATGGACTTCATGACGCACTGTAGAAAGTGTGTCTGATCTTGATGGGGCTGTCTCTATCAAAGCCATCTGGTCGTAATTATCCAGAAATGCTACTCTGGAAATGTCCCTAGGGACTGAATTTTCTTAAAACGTGAGATGTCCCTATTTTTCATGTAGATGTCTAATCGTAAAAATTGTCTAAACATTTTATAGGCAGAACGTGCCTGTGCAGGGTAGAATCCACTTATGAACTGTCCATTTGCAAGCTTTGATCTAGATGGGCATGCATGCATGTGAATAAATCACAATAGTAGGTAGATAGTAGGTAGGTGCAGAAGTGGACCAAGATAATTTCAGATGATTCCAGAATAAAATGAAAAGGATGTGGCATATATGCCAAAGAAGGTATCCCATAAGAGGTTGTGATTGTGTTGAATTAAAAAATGACAAAAATCTGAGTAACCGGAAAATTCAAAAGAGGTGATTCAAACACAAAAGAAAGCATTTTCAAAGACTCCTTGAGTTTGGTATCACTAGAAACAAAAAGAAGAGCAAGAGAAGCTGAGAGCGGAAGAGAGAAAGGCAAGACAGGGTGTGGTCTCACATGGTGTGCTCAGCAGACTGGATCCTCACTGTTCCGGGGATGTGAGCACAGAGGACATACATGGTCTCATTCCTGTTCTGGAAAGATCGTTCTGCTAACTGAATGGAAGAAGACAGGAATAAGAGTGAGACTAGACGCTTGGAGCATATTTAAGAGGTTATGGTCTTGTGAATGGGAACTATGAAGAAATTGCAGTTGATCTGAAATTGATCTTTTAAGTTAGAAAGTATGTTATTAATCATATCCATTTATGATGTTACCATTTTAATTGATATTAAATGCATAATCTTGCACATTTACACATCTCTGCAATCAAGTTGCGGATTTCAGTCCTTGGGATAGCAGAGTTAAATGTAGGAGCTTTTCATATTGTAGAGAGCAAAGCTTAGTGATGCCTCTTAAATCAATGATGTCTTTGATACAGTGAAACAGAAAATAATCAGGAACTTCTAACCACTAAAGTGAAGGTTAAAGCAGAGAGGTGGAATAAGTTCTAGGACTTGATAATCACACCTGCATCTCTGGAAAGGAACCTTTAGACATTTATCTGCTTTGATTGCCAACTGTTCCTGCTTCCTGAATGTTCGTTAGATTGGAGGAAGCAAATGTATACGCATAGGAGCTGGGAGATGGTGTAAATGCATAAAGGTAAGGGGACCACAGGCCATCTCTAAATGACAGTTTCTTTTCTAGCTGTAAACTACTCTTGGACCCAAATTAAAAATTAGTGTTGCCAGATTCAAGAGAAACTGGAAATCTGATTTTTTTTTAATGAAATCTCTCAATATTTGAATGTTGGCAAGATATTCAACATTTTTAAAAAAGCTTGTGCAAGCCAAACAAACATATCTGTGTGCTAAATAAGCTACCATCCTTGCCTCTGCTAAGCCTCTTGTTAAACAGGTGATCATTACTAATTTCTAATCCTTACAGTTTCATAATATTAAATGCTAGACATAGCTAAATGCCAGAGACAAGACTCTGTCTCAGCTGAGAGAGATGAAATCTCTTCCTTGTTTGTATCAGCCATCTGGTACAGCTCTCAGTCACATAAATCTTTTAGAAACAGCAATTGTGATAGTCTCAAGGCCTGTGATCTAAAATGGGTTAGTTATTTTGTCATAAAATATTCCTGTTTGATCATTTATTCAACAGCAGAAATTCTTGGGCACAGTGTTTTGACATAATAAAATTATATCTCATGTCTCAAAATTTTATTTTATCCAGAAGCAATAGCATAAGCTGTTGATATTTAGAAAGCTGCTGGAAATGCCTAAGGGAAATTTCTTAATTCTGCCCTTACAGATTTATCATTTGCTAATCTCTTTTAATCAAAACTTTGTTAACATTTGTAATGTAGTATTATTAAATGCATAAAGAATACATATATCTTTTTCTCCTTTGCAATAATAATACATTAACTTAATAAGGTGATAAAAATTAAGACTGAAGGAAGAATTCTGCTCTGGAAATGATGAAATACCAGATACTACACTCACACTTCCAAAAACTATCTGGACACAATGCATGAGACAATTGTTTTCAGGCATTAAATAATGGGCAACACAGGGATTTGATCCCTGAGAGAAGGAAATCACGAGATGAGTGCCGTATTCATTCTGGCTGCCTCACTGGGGACAGTGTGGCGAGTGTTTATGTAGGTGAGCAGAACAGTGCGCTCTGTGTGTGGATTGAGAGCTAACAGAGATATCAAAAGGAAAACAGGCATGCTTCCTCAGAAGACATGGGATCTCTGGTCAATTCAGGGTGAAGAGGCTTCACTGAGCATGTCAGATATTTGGTTGAGATTTCAAAAAGTTTGTACCTTACCTTTGCGAGTAAAGATCATACCCATGGGCAAGGACAATGACTATGGACCAAGAAAAAAATACAAATAGATCTCTTCTGTAATAATAACAAATAAAGCCAAACTTGGCAGGATCTGAAACATTTGTCAACTGTGTAACCTGCCAGTAAAAAGAAGCCAGCTGTCTTTCAAAGAAGATATACTATAATCCATACTACCTAATGTGTGTCATGTTTCAATTTCTATTACACAAGCAAAAAATACTAGATGTTAAGCAGGAAATCAGACCCAAATCCAGGGGGAAGAACATTTAAAAAATAAACAAAAAACAAAAATAGACCTGGAGATGACTCAGATGTTGGAATAAGCAGAGAGGGAGTATAAAACAATGATGGTGCATACAGTCAGGAACATGGAACAAAATATGGGCATAATTTGTAAACACACAGAGTATCTCAGAACAGAAATGCAGGCTGTAAAAAGAGGCTACCAGAAATTTCAGAATTGAAAAGCACATCACATGATATTAAAGATTCATAGATGTACGAGTGGATTGAAGGCTGCAGAAGAAAGAGTCGGTGAACTTGAAGACAGTCAATAGAAATCTAATTTGAAGGATAGAGAAAAAACAACTGGTAAAAAAGGAACAGAATCCCAGTAACTTGTGGGAAAATATACAGAAGACTATTATATACATAATATATGTCCCAGAGGAAGAGGAGACAAAGAATTGAGAAGGAGAAAAATGTTTAAAAAATAATAGGCAAAAAATTTTTCAAATGTGGTAAAGAACTTTGTAGATTTGAGAAACTCATTGAGCAGCAAGCATAATAAATGAACAGAAGAATCAAACATAGACCTACAGTCTAAAGCCATAAACCACAGTGAAAAGAGGAATAATTTTGAAGCAACCAAAGATAATATTATATATATATATATATGGAACAGTGTTGCAAATTATGGCTAATAACCTCATCAGAAAAAAGCAGAGGTCAGAAGATAGTGGAACCACACCTCTTAAGTTCTGAAGAAAGAAAAGCTGTCACTCCAGAATTCTGTATGAAGTGTAACTATATCTCAAAAATGTGAGTAAAATAAAGACATTTAAAAATAGAACAAAAAAAAAAAAATAGATCAACACTGGGCATATCCACTGTCAGTGTGCGTGGATTACAAGCAGTGCTAAAGCAAGTCCTTTGGGCTGAAGGGAAGTAATGCCATACAGAAATTCAGAATGGAAACAGAAGAGTACAGGGATACAAAGGAATTTTTTACTCTTCCCATAATAACATTTTAAAAGCTACTCATTTGAATCAGAATCATTACATAAGTAAAATACACACAAAAAAATAGTCAAAGTTAGGGAAGGAAGGGAAGATGGTTCATGGAATTGGTGTTTTGAGGTTCTTGTATTTTAGAGCTATGAGCAGAGTATGATAAGTTAAAGATACATACTATAACCCTGAGAACAACCGTTAACAAAATAAAGCAGTGAGGTATATATATATATATCTTAAAGGCCAAGAGAGGTGATGAAATAAGATACTGAAAATACTAAAATACTCAGTCCAAAGAATAGCAATAAAGTGTAGAAAAAGGAACAAAGAATAAATGAAACAAAAAACAAATAGCAGTATGGATGACTTAAACCCAACCACATCACTAACTATTAAATGTAAATGAACTAAATACTGCAATTAAAAGGCAAAAAATAATGATTTAAAAAATAGGCAGAGGAACTGAATAGACATTTTGTAAAGGAGACATACAGATGGCCAATAGCTGCGTGAAATGTTGCTCAGCACTGCTAATCATGGGGGTAAGTGCCCTCAGAGCCACAATGAAATATCATCTCACACCTGTTAGAGGCACACCTTCATGGCTATTACCATGAAGACTGAGATAACTGTTGGTGAAAATATGGAGAAATGGGAAATCTTATGCTGATAGAAAACAATATGGAGGATCCTCAAAAAATTAAAAATAGAACTATATAATCCAGCCATACCACTTCTGGCTATATATATCCAAAGGAAACTAAACCAGAATCTCAAAGAGAGATCTGTACTCCTAGGTTCATTGCACTTTTATTCATAATAGCCAAGGTATGGAAACACTAAAGTGACCATCAGCAGGTGTGTGGTGTGTGTGTGTGATTCAAGAGTGAGAAAGGACATCTTGTCATTTGTGACAACATGAATGGACCTTGAGGGCATTGCGTTAAGTGAAATGTCAGACAGAGGAAGACAAATAACTGTGTGATACAACTTCAGTTCAGTTCAGTTGCTCAGTTGTGTCCCACTCTTTGCGACCCAATGGAATGCAGCACGCCAGGCCTCCCTGACCATCACCAACTCCCAGAGTCTACCCAAACCCATGTCTATTGTGTCGGTGATGCCATCCAACCATCTCATCCTCTGGCGTCCCCTTCTCTTCCTGCCCTCAATCTTTCCCAGCATAAGGGTGGTTTCAAATGAGTCAGCTCTCCGCATCAGGTGGCCAAAGTATTGGAGTTTCAGCTTCAACATCAGTCCTTCCAATGAACACCCAGGACTGATCTCCTTTAGGATGGACTGGTTGGATCTCCTTGCAGTCCAAGGGACTCTCAAGAGTCTTCTCCAACTCCACAGTTCAAAAGCATCAATTCTTCGGCGCTCAGCTTTCTTTATAGTCCAACTCTCACATCCATACATGACCACTGGAAAAACCATAGCATTGACTAGATAGACCTTTGTTGGCAAAGTAATGTCTCTTGCTTTTTAACATGCTGTCTAGGTTGGTCATAACTTTTCTTCTAAGGAGTAAGCGTCTTTTAATGTCATGGCTGCAATTACCATCTGCAGTGATTTTTGGAGCCCAGAAAAATAAAGTCAGACACTGTTTCCACTGTTTCCCCATCTATTTGCCATGAAGTGATGGAACTGGATGCCATGATCTTAGTTTTCTGAATGTTGAGCTTTAAGCCAGCTTTTTCACTCTCCTCTTTCACTTTCATCAAGAGGCTCTGTAGTTCTTCTAGACCACGTTACCTGCCTCTTGAGAAACCTGTATGCAGGTCAGGAAGCAACAGTTAGAAATGGACATGGAACAACAGACTGGTTCCAAATAGGAAAAGGAGTATGTCAAGGCTGTATATTGTCACCCTGCTTATTTAACTTCTATGCAGAGTACATCATGAGAAACGCTGGGCTGGAAGAAGCACAAGCTGGAATCAAGATTGCTGGGAGAAGTCTCAATAACCTCAGATATGCAGATGACACCATCCGTATGGCAGAAAGTGAAGAAGAACTAAAGAGCTTCTTGATGAAAGTGAATAAGGAGAGTGATACAACTTACATGTGAAATATGAAAATGTCAGACTCACAGAAGTAGAGTAGAATGGTGGTTGTCAGAGGCTGGGAGGTTTGGTTAATGGGGAGATGTTGGTCAAAGGGTATAAACTTCCATAAGTAAGTCCTGGGGATCTAATGCACAGCATGGTGATTATAGTTAACAGAAAATACTGGATTATATACTTGGAAGTTGCTAAGAGAGTGGATCTTTAATGTTCTTACCACAGAAGTAATTACATGAGGTATGATGGAAGTGTTAACTAATACAACTGTGATAACCATTTCACAATACGTAAATACTTGTATCAGATCAACATGTATGATCTTAACCTTATACAATGTAATGTCAATTATAGTTCAGTAAAGCCAGAAAAATTATGATAAATAGTATACAAAAGCAATAATAATAGATGTTGCATTTGATGTTAGTAGGCTTAAGTGAAGGTGTGGACGTTGGATTAGATGGATATGTATTAAATATATCATAATAGAAGGTATTGGAGAAGGCAGTGGCACCCTACTCCAGTACTCTTGCCTGGAACATCCCATGTTGTTCCAGGTGACGGAGGAGCCTGGTGGGCTGCAGTCCATGGGATCACGAAGAGTTGGACATGACTGAGTGACTTCACTTTCACTTTTCACTTTCATGCATAGAAGAAGGAAATGGCAACCCACTCCAGTGTTATTGCGTGGAGAATCCCAGGACAGGGGAGCCTGGTGGGCTGCTGTCTATGGGGTCGCACAGAGTCGGACATGACTGAAGCGACTTAGCAGCAGCAGCAGTAGAAGATATGGAATAGAAGAAAATGGGACCAGCAGTGAATGATAGATGTGGAAAAAGAAGAGCCGTAGTTGTCCTCGTGATGTATTGTTGTGTTGAGTGGTTGCCTGGAAACTCAATTCTTTGTGTGTTCCATGCACACAAAGAGAAAAGAAAAATAAAGTCTTCATAAAAAGTTTGAATAATTGACACTAAAGGCCAACTGCAGTGGCATTAAATATTTTGAAGCAAACAAAGGAAACGACTAACAGGAATTTTAAACACTTTTATATATACAATTTTTACTGTTCTGTCACTTTGTGATTGGGAATGAATACTTAAGGCACCCTAATAATTTGAAACTGTTTTTTATGTATTTTGTGATGGCCAAAATTCAGCATTTGAATTCAAAGCTTCTTAAGCTCTTAGTTTATCTTAGGACAGGAGTTTTGTTAAATTTTTGAAACAAAAGGGGTCATGTTTCAGCCAGTCCTTACAGATTCAGGCACTAAGAACCAAGTCACAAATAGGTTCTATCAGGCAGCGGTTGAGAGAAACTTACCAGATGAGCAGGGTTGTGAGAAAACCGGAGGCACACTAAGTAGAGAATATAAAAGCGATCTGAGCTGGTGTTCAGATTGAAAAGTTAAGCACTTGGCAATGCCTGTAGGTCTTGAGGAAGCGAATATAAATCAGGAAATAGACATAAAATACACTGGCTATGGACTCAGCTGAACCTCTAGGTGAAACGACAATAAAGCAGAAATAGATGTTTTTCTGGAACTCTCTTGCTTTTTCCATGATCCAGCGGATGTTGGCAATTTGACTTATGGTTTCTCTGCCTTTTCTAAAACCAGCTTGAACATCTAGAAGTTCATGGTTCACGTATTGCTGAAGCCTGGCTTAGAGAATTTTGAGCATTACTTTACTAGCGTGTGAGATAAGTGCAATTGTGCAGTAGTTTGAGCATTCTTTGGCATTGCCTTTCTTTGGGATTGGAATGAAAACTGACCTTTTCAGTCCTGTGGCCACTGCTGAGTTTTCCAAATTTGCTGGCATATTGAGTGCAGCACTTTAACAGCATCATCTTTCAGGTTTTGAAATAGCTCAACTGGAATTCTATCACCTCCACTAACTTTGCTTGTTAAATGACAGCAAGTCAGTCATGTGGAAGAAATACGACACTCTAGAGAGTTGCACAGATGTTTTCAGCATCTGATTGATAGTTCTTATAAATCACATCTTCCCTCTTAAACCTTTTCTTAATGAACAGAGGATCTATTTTGCAAGCACATACACACCTTGGAAATAAAAAATTTAAAAGTTAAATTCAAAAACAAACAGAAAAATAAGAAATTCATTGAAATGTTTAGAAATTATTAATATTTTGACATAACTATATACTTTAACCGAACACTTTCAACATCAGAAAAAGATAACAAGACTCTTTGGCTCCATTTTAAGACTCCTTCCATTGAAAAAATAGGTGACCGTTTTGAATAACTTATGAGGGCTAATATCCTTAGCAAAGACAGTTTAACATGGCTGTGAAGATGGGCATACCAGACCACCTGACCTGCCTCTTAAGAAACCTGTATGCAGGTCAGGAAGCAACAGTTAGAACTGGACATGGAACAACAGACTGGTTCCAAATAGGAAAAAGGAGTATGTCAAGGCTGTATATTGTCACCCTGCTTATTTAGCTTATATGCAGAGTACATCATGAGAAACGCTGGGCTGGAGGAAGAATAAGCTGGAATCAAGATTTCCGGGAAAAATATCAATAACCTCAGATGTGCAGATGACACCACCCTTATGGCAGAAAGTGAAGAAGAACTAAAAAGCCTCCTGATGAAAGTGAAAGAGGAGAGTGAAAAAGTTGGCTTAAAACTCAACATTCAGATAAGTAAGATCATGGCATCTGGTCCCATCACTTCATGGGAAATAGATGGGGAAACAGTGGAAACAGTGGCTGACTTTATTTTTCTGGGCTCCAAAATCACTTTGGGTGGTGATTGAGCCATGAAATTAAAAGACGCTTACTCCCTGGAAGAAAAGTTATGACCAACCTAGAGAGCATATTCAAAAGCAGAGACATTACTTTGCCAACAAAGGTCCGTCTAGTCAAGGCTATGGTTTTTCCTGTGGTCATGTATGGATGTGAGAGTTGGACTGTGAAGAAAGCTGAGCGCCAAAGAATTGATGTTTTTGAACTGTGGTGTTGGAGAAGACTCTTTTTTTTTTTGTGAGGAGCAGAAACAGAATTAGTATTTTATTTTTTATTTTTTTTAATTTAATTTAATTTAATTTTTAAACCTGAAATACTGTATTAGTTTTGCCAAACATCAAAACGAATCCGCCAAAGGTATACATACGCTCCCCATCCGTTCAGGGTTAGGGTTAGCCCTCCTCCCTCCTCCCTCCTCACACCATCCCTCTGGGTCGTCCCAGTGCACCAGCCCCAAGCATCCAGTATCGTGCATCGAACCTGGACTGGCAACTCGTTTCATACATGATATTACACATGTTTCAATGCCATTCTCCCAAATCTTCCCAACCTCTCCCTCTCCAACAGAGTCCATAAGACTGTTCTATAAGAGTCCCTTGGACTGCAAGGAGATCCAACCAGTCCATCCTAAAGGAGGTCAGTCCTGGGTGTTCATTGGAAGGACTGATGTTGAAGCTGAAACTCCAATACTTTGGCCACTGATGCGGAGAGCTGACTCATTTGAAAAGACCCTGATGCTGGGAAAGATTGAAGGCAGGAGGAGAAGGGGATGACAGAGGATGAGATGGTTGGATGGCAGCACCAACTTGATGGACATGGGTTTGGGTGGACTCTGGGAGTTGGTGATGGACAGGGAGGCCTGGCGTGCTGCAATTCATTGGGTCACAAAGAGTCGGACATGACTGTGCAACTGAACTGAAGTGAACTGAAGTATGTCATTACAGGGACACAGCTGGGCCAAACAACGAAGTAGCAAACAGCCCTTCCAGACTTCTGTGTTTTAAGAGATTCCATACCTGAAGTTCCCTTGCATTTCCAGCAGATTTAAGGTTTGATGCTAAGGGAAGCCAAGCTCTATCGCTTCAACCCAGTAACAAATGTCCCCTAGGTCCTTCCCCAGAAAGCCAGTCTCTAATTTGTAACCTCCCTTAATGGGAGAATGCCAGTGATTATACATCTTCTTACCATTGACAGTCATCACAATTCCTAAAACACTGAAGTGAATCCAGACATCAGATTTCCTGCTTCTGATCTGAGGTAGGTTTGACCTCTGCCTGGCCTTCTGAGAGCATTTGGATATCTGAGTCTGCTCGTGGGTGGACAGTTAGGTTAGTGCACTTAGAGATCTTTTGAAGGGAAATAAGACCAGTCTTTAGCCAATCTTGTTTCTTTAAAAGAAGAAAAGATAGAAAAGGGACTCTGCTTAAAATGTCTTTAGGGAAATAAATATTATATCTGGTGTTTTCACCTCCATATCCATAAGTTTTGGCACATAGTGCCAGGTACCAACATCAAGTGCTTCAACAGCTTTACAGGGCAATGGTGTGTGTGTATGCATTTTATATATATATATATATAATACATTTATACACTTTTGTATAAATGTATAAATATTTATACATTATCTATAAATATATATATACATATATATATGGTGTGATTGCTCAGTTGTGTCCGACTCTATTTGTGCCCCCATGGTCTATACAGTCCATGGAATTCTGCAGGCCATAACACTGGAGTAGGTAACCTTTCCCTTCTCCAGGGGATCTTCCCAACTCAGGGATCAAACCCAGGTCTCTTGCACTGCAGGCAGATTGGTGGCTCAGCTGCAATGTGGGAGAACCTGGTTCAATCCTTGGGTCAGCAACTTCCCCTGAAGAAGGGAAAGGCTACCCACTCCAGTATTCTATACACCGTATACATTGCGTGCATGCGTTCTCAGTCACTTCAGTTGTGTCTGAAGTCTTTGCAATCCTATGGGCTGTAGCCCTTCAGGCTCCTCTGTCCATGGGATTCTCCAGGAAAGAATACTGGAGTGGGTTGCCATGCCCTTCTCCAGGGGATCTTCCCAACCCAGGGATCAAACCTGCGTCTCCTGCATGTCCTGCATTGCAGGCGGATTCTTTACCCACGGAGACACCTGGAAAGCCCTACTATATGCACTATATATATGCTATATATTGTATGTATATATAATAGCTTATAGGAGAAGGCAATGGCACCCCACTCCAGTACTCTTGCCTGGAAAACCCCATGGATGGAGGAGCCTGGTAGGCTGCAGTCCACGAGGTCGCTAAGAGTCGGGCATGACTGAGCGACTTCACTTTGACTTTTCACTTTCATGCATTGGAGAAGGAAATGGCACCCCACTCCAGTGTTCTTGCCTGGAGAATCCCAGGGACGGGGGAGCCTGGTGGGCTGCCACCATGGGGTCACACAGAGTCAGACACGACTGGAGCGACTCAGCAGCAGCATAGTAACATATACCTAGTATCACGGTCATCATATACACACACTGTAAATGGTTTTGCAAATGCCTGACAGGTTTGTCTACTTTCTCTGGAGTGAAACATAGTAGTCGACATTTTTAACTTTTTAAAAAATTATCTACCATATCAGACAAGTCTGGACCTAAAATGTGGTTTTGTTCCTAAATTATTTTGAAAGGAAACTAATTTGAAAATAGAAGTCAGGCCCAGACTCCAAAAAAGTATTGACTTTTTTCACCAAAATCTTCACATAAAATAAGTTCTAATTGAAATAATTTCTGTAGTCTCTGGCCTTTTTGGTAAAGAATGTGTTATACATGAATAGAAATGAGTAGTGAAAGTTTTTTTCCAGTTGAATAACTCCATGAATATAAAATCCTCTGTTGTAATCTCTTTGCTTCCTTTGTATCTCAAAAAATATTATGGTAATTCTCTCTTTATGCAATTTATCTTGAAATTTGGATATAACACTTTAACAAAAGTTTCATTATGCATTAAAAATTTACCATTAAGATACATAATATTTTTATTTTTATATGAACATACTTAAAGTGTGGTTTCTTTCCAAAATTACATTTATAGACATTAAATGATTTAAATTACTTGTTCAATTTCAGCAAAGAATACAAAGTAAACTACTGAAGTATTATTTTCATTTGCATTTATTTAGGTTGTTCTGTTCTTTTAATCTTTCCATCCTTTAAAAAGTTATTTCTAAAATTATAACTATGTAGGGGGATGGGTATATTAACTAATTGTGGCAAAAATTTTGCAATATATATTTATACCAAATCATTATGTTATACACCTTTAATTTGCATAATGTTATATATCAATTTTAAGGAAAGATATAAGCATCTGAATGCAGAGTTCCAAAGAATAGCAAGGAAAGATAAGAAAGCCTTCCTCAGCAATCAATGCAAAGAAATAGAGGAAAACAACAGAATGGGGAAGACTAGAGATCTCTTCAAGAAAATTAGAGATACCAAGGGAACATTTCATTCAAAGATGGGCTCGATGAAGAACAGAAATGGTATGGACCTAACAGAAGCAGAAGATATTAAGAAGAGGTGGCAATACATAGAAGAACTGTACAAAAAAGATCTTCACAACCAAGATAATCACGATGGTGTGATCACTCACCTAGAGCCAGACATCCTGCAATGTGAAGTCAAGTGGGCCTTAGAAAGCATCACTACGAACAAAGCTAGTGGAGGTGATGGAATTCCAGTTGAACTATTCCAAATCCTAAAAGATGATGCTGTGAAAGTGCTGCACTCAATATGCCAGCAAATTTGGAAAACTCAGCAGTGGCCACAGGACTGGAAAAGATCAGTTTTCATTCCAATCCCAAAGGAAGGCAATGCCAAAGAATGCTCAAACTACCGCACAATTGCACTCATCTCACATTCTAGTAAAGTAATGCTCAAAATTCTCCAAGCCAGGCTTCAGCAATACATGAACCGTGAACTTCCAGATGTTCAAGCTGGTTTTAGAAAAGGCAGAGGAACCAGAGATCAAATTGCCAACATCCGCTGGATCATGGAAAAAGCAAGAGAGTTCCAGAATCCCTATTATACAGAATGAAGTAAGCCAGAAAGAAAAACACCAATACAGTATACTAACGCATATATATGGAATTTAGAAAGATGGTAACAATAACCCTGTGTACGAGACAGCAAAAGAGACACTGATGTATAGAACAGTCTTATGGACTCTGTGGGAGAGGGAGAGGGTGGGAAGATTTGGGAGAATGGCATTGAAACATGTAAAATATCATGTATGAAACGAGTTTCCAGTCCAGGTTTGATGCATGATACTGGATGCTTGGGGCTGGTGCACTGGGATGACCCAGAGGGATGGTATGGGGAGGGAGGAGGGAGGAGGGTTCAGGATGGGGAACACATGTATACCTGTGGCGGATTCATTTTGATATTTGGCAAAACTAATACAATTATGTAAAGTTTAAAAAAAAAAAAAAAAAAGCAGGACTATTGAGGTTATCTAGCCAGGGGACAAAGAAGAAAATCATCGAACAAGTGTGAAAGAACCTGTGTGAACGATGGGGTAACATTTACAGAAACAACCCATACATTATTGGAGTCCTGGAAGGAGAAGAGAGGGAGAAAGGGACAGAGACTGTACTTAAAGAAGCAATACCAGATAAGTCCCAAATCTGATGAGATTTAGACATCCAAGTTCATGTAGCTAATAGGTCACTCCTCAGAGTTCATTCAAAATGATCATCCCCAAGACACATTGCTTGTAATCAAGAAAAAGAGAGAATTTTATAAGCAGCAAGAGAAAAGTAAATGCTCACAAAAAAGAAATCCCCTTAAAAATGTCAGTGAACTTTTTAGAAGAAACCTGACAGGCCAAGAGAGAAAGGGATGATATATTCAAACTTATGAAAAAAAAAGCCTACCAACCAAGAATACATTTTCTCAGGAAGGTTGTTTTTCATAAATGAAGATGATATAAAGACTTTCCCAATTGCAGGAATTCACCAACATTAGGCTTGGCTTACAAAATTGCTGAGGGGAGTTCTTCAAACTAAATGAAGGATGCTAATGTTCATATGAAAGAAGTGAAAATATATAACAGACTTGTAAATGTAAATATTGAATCCAATTCAGCATACTCTAAACTGTAGTATGGTAGTGTGCTAACCAGTTAGCTCTAGTCTAAAGGAAGTATTAAAACAGCTATAGAGAAAAATATTTTGTTAGTGGATATACAATATAAGGAGAGGTAAATTCTGACATCAAAAACAAAAAATGTAGAAAGGGATAAAAGCTTTTGTATGTCATGAAAATTAATTTGTTATCAGTGTGGTATATACTGTTGTCTCTGTAAGATGTCTTATGTGAGCCATGTGGCAACAAAAGTATAAAAACCTACAGTAGATTCACAAAAAGTAAAGAGAAGGGAATCAAAAAGTGCAACATTATCCAAAATTACCAGTTCACAATTCTAACTGTTGCATAGAACAGTTGAGCTGTCCCGGTCTCCACATCATCTTTCAAGATTAGCCCCAGAGGATTCTCCTTTGCAAAGTGAAAGACTAATTAAGCTGTTTGTTATTTTAAGCCAAAGAACTCTTTCTGCACCTCATCTCCTTTCTTATATCATATAGATGGTGTAACTGTACATTTTTAATCCCCAATTTTCTTTCTGTGATATTACTGTGTGATTTTAATGAAAAAACTGTCAATGATAAATCATATGAATGAAAAAAAAATCTATTTCTGCTTTATTGACTATGCCAAAGCCTTTGACTGTGTGGATCACAATAAACTGGAAAATTCTGAAAGAGATGGGAATATGAGACCACCTGACCTGCCTCTTGAGAAACCTATATGCAGGTCAGGAAGCAACAGTTAGAACTGGACGTGGAACAAGAGACTGGTTCCAAATAGGAAAAGGAGTACATCAAGGCTGTATATTGTCACCCTGCTTATTTAACTTCTATGCAGAATACACCATGAGAAACGCTGGGCTGGAAGAAGCACAAGCTGGAAACAAGATTGCCAGGAGAAATCTCAATAACCTCAGATATGCAGATGACACCACCCTTATGGCAGAAGGTGAAGAGGAACTAAAGAGCCTCTTGATGAAAGTGAAAGAGGAGAGTGCAAAAGTTGGCTTAAAGGTCAATATGTAGAAAACGAAGATCATGGCATCCGGTCCCATCACTTCATGGGAAATAGATGGGGAAACAGTGGAAACAGTGTCAGACTTTATTTTTTTGTGCTCCAAAATCACTGCAGATGGTGATTGTAGCCATGAAATTAAAAGACGCTTACTCCTTGGAAGGAAAGTTATGACCAACATAGATAGCATATTCAAAAGCAGAGACATTACTTTGCCAACAAAGGTCCGTCTAGTCAAGGCTATGGTTTTTCCAGTAGTCATGTATGGATGTGAGAGTTGGACTGTGAAGAAGGCTGAGCGCCAAAGAATTTATGCTTTTGAACTGTGGTGTTGGAGGAAACTCTTGAGAGTCCCTTGGATTGCAAGGAGATCCAACCAGTCCATTCTGAAGGAGATCAGCCCTGGGTGTTCTTTGGAGGGAATGATGCTGACGCTGAAAGTCCAGTACTTTGGCCACCTCATGCGAAGAGTTGACTTATTGGAAAAGACTGTGATGCTGGGAGGGATTGGGGGCAAGAGGAGAAGGGGACGACAGAGGATGAGATGTCTGGATGGCATCACTGACTCGATGGACGTGAGTCTGAGTGAACTCCGGGAGTTGGTGATGGACAGGGAGGCCTGGCGTGCTGCGATTCATGGGGTCCCAAAGATTCAGACACGACTGAGTGGCTGAACTGAACTGTACTGAACTGATAAATCAATTTCATCTCAGTACAGCTAGGAAAAAATTAGTCCTGTTAATGTTAGCAACTTACTTAGCAAAATAAGTTGGACATTCTTACTGGATTCTCATATACAATTTTTTTTTAAATTTTAAGTTATTTCTAGTATACTTGTATCTTGAGGTTGATTAGACAAGAATACATTTTGTTAAAATTTCTTTGAAAGGTTTTGTTATGATAATTATATATTGGAATTAGTGATAAATTAATGTGATAAGTAAATTAAGGAATGGATGCTATTTAATATAGTTTATTTTGCATAAATTTTTGAATATTTTGCAATTATATAAAATTTAAATTAGATTTTTCATTTTCTTCAGTGTTTGCAAATCACTTCCCTTTATATTAAGTGGAGTCATGCAGTTTATATCCTTTTGACCCTGGCTTCTTTCACTTAGGATGTTATATTAGATAATCATCCATGTTGTTGTCTGATTCCAGTTCATTTCTTTTTATTTATGGATAGTATTCTACTGATTTGTCAGCTGAGGGATATGGGAGTTGTTTGCAGTGTTTCCTGATTAATAATAAGCTGCTATAAAGATTCATGTTCAAGTTTGTGAATGAACATAGCTTTCAATCATATGATATTAATTTTATAAGAAACTGCCAAGCTGTTTTCCAAAGTGGCTGTATCATTTCTCATTTCTTCAGCAGCGTAGGAGTCCAGTTGTTCTGCATCCTTGCCAGCCATGATACTCTGTCTTTTCTTAGGTGTTCCAGGAAGAGTGAAGTTGTATCTCATTGTGGTTTTAATTTGCGTTTCCCTGATGTCTAATGGTGTTGAGCATCTTTCTTTGTGCTTTTTGCCATTCATATATTTTCTTTGGTGAAGTATATGTTCCAGTCTCTGGCCTACCTTAAAAATACATTATTTTCTTATTATTGAACTTAGTTTCTAATTCTAGAGACAAGTCCGTTATCAGATATATGATTATAAAAATTTTCCCACTTTCAGTGGCTTTCAGAAGGCAACCTTTCTTAAGGTTCTTAAGGTAAATGAAGTACAATTTATTTGTTCTTTGAATTCCTGTGCTTTTGGTTGTGAGTTTCCCAGGTGGTGCTAGTGATAAAGAACCTACCTGCATATGCAGGAGACATGAGACATGGGTTCAATCCCTGGGTCGGGAAGATATCCTTGAGAAGAGAATGGCAACCGACTCCAGTATTCCTGCTTGGAGAATCCCATGAGCAGAGGAGCCTGGTGGGTTACAGTCCATGGGGTTGCAAAGAGTCGTACATAACTGAAGTGACTTAACACACACTTTTGGTTGTGTATGTAAGAAATCATTTCCTAACTAAAGGTCAGAAATCTTTCTTTTTTTTTTTAGAATTATAGGTTTTACAGTTGTACTTATGATCCATTTTGAGTAATGTTTTGGTAGAGTGGCACTTGGATAAAGGCTTTTTGTTTTTGCCTTTGTTTTTTACATATATGTATCCAGTTGTTCCAGCACTGTTTATGGTTGGAGGGACTGTGACTTTCTCCACTGAACTGTCTGTTTACCTTTGTCAGAAAGCAGTTAGTCATGCATATGTATAACTGTTTCTGGATTCTTTTTTCCATTCCATTTATCTACGAGTTTATTCTTCCTTCAATACCACTCTCTTTATACTAAGTCAGGAAATAGAGGCTCTGAGTGTTTTAACTTCAAAAAGAAGGTACATTCTGCAGTTTTGCATAGTTTTCTCTCGAAGCCACTTAGCTCAGCTTAGTTGATAATGTTGCTCATGTCCTCCGTATCTTTGGTGATAACTTTTCTGCTTTCTCTGCTCACTGCTGAGAGAGTGTGGTGATGTCTCCAGCTGTATTCAGGCTGTTGTCTATTTCTCCTTTCAGTCCTATCAGTTTTTGCTTCATGTATTCTGAAGCACTGTTGTTAGGTGCATACACTCATGTTTGTAATGTCATTTGGGGGAATTGCCCTCTTAATATTATAATTAAGTCATGTTCATCTTTGTCTTTATTCTGAAGTCTGGTTGACGTGATATTAATGGAGCTACTCCTGCTTTCTTTTGTTTAGTGTTTGCATAGTATCTCTTTTCTATCATCTTATTTTTAACTTTTTTACACTTTATATTTCAAATGAGTTTACTGTACACAATGTAGAGTTTTGTCTTGATTTTTTAATGTAATATGATGGTCTTTTTTATTTGAACCTGAAGTAATAAATTGTTCATTAGAAGCAAATCACTGACTGAAGGAGTTTATACGTGTCCAAAAATGTGGAATGTACCCTAGAGTGGTAGGTTTTCAGCATAAACAAAATTTCCCTAAAGCAATATGGAATTATCTCTTTGTATCATGGCTACAAATGGAGGCTGAAGATTAAGTGCAGTCTGTTTTAGCATGTGACTGATGATCTTTATTTTTTAATTGGTATGCTTATAAAGTTCATATTTGATATAATATTTATATGATTGGACTAAAATATACCATATTGTTAGTTGTTTTGGTTTTAATCTCTTCTTTTGTTTTGTCCCCCAAGTACTTCATTTCTGATTCCGTTTTAGCTTCCCTATTGACTTTTTTATTTTAAAAATTTTATTTTGTTTTTTAAAAATTTTAATTAAAATTTTATTCATTGCCCTGGGTTGTATAATGTACGTCTTTAATTAATCAGAGTCTACTATAAAACAGTCACACCACTGAACTTGTGGTATGAGGATTTAGCGGCACTTCCTCAGTTTCCTCCCTGCTCCTTGTGCTCTGTTGCCATACCTCTTCTACATATACCATAAACACAGTGAGTTGTTAGTATTTTTGCTTCACATAGATATCATTTAGAGCAATTAAAAATAAAGTAGAATTTTATATTTACCTTCATTTATTCCATTGCAACTCTGTTTCTTTGTGTATGTGTTATGTCTTCCCCCCAATTTTTTAAATGTGTTGGAATTGTTCTTACCTATTAACATTTATATCACCAATTCCTGACTCTTGGAGGCTCTGTTAAAAATTTAATGTGCAAAGGTGTCTAGGAATACGTTTGATTTGTAAATTTCTTTTGTTCTTAGAATTTCAGAACCACTAGAGTGAATGTATCATAAGATACCTTCCTTGGGACTACCTTCCTTAGTCCTTTGGCCTAATCTTCAAAGTCTGACAAGTTTGCTTCAACTGATCTTATTTCGAGATTTATCTGAAGCTCTCTCTCAGGTTGTACTTGAGCCTGTGTGATGTCTTTCTGTTTCTGTCTCGTTCTCTTGCTCTCATGACTGGAGAGGGTACATCAGGACCACAACGTCCTGCTTTTTAATGTTCTCTTTTTAGTAACGTCACACATGTATCACATAGAGATAGATAGTTATGGAGTCTCTTCTTACCATTCTCCTTTACAGGTAAACATTTTCTGTACATCTTCAAATTTTTTATAGAGGGATAAATCTGCTTTTTCTCTGTATATCTTTAACCATTTCAATAGCATTTTCTCCTGGACATTTCACATCATCATCTTTGTTAGTGCATGTGTGAGTGGTAACAGTATTCACCAAAACAAAGGAACCAGTATCTCCATAGGGCTAATACTGGTTTGGGGAGAGCAGCGGGGCACCAGTGATGTAGCGTGAATTCTTAAAGGCCCCCAGCACCCTTGCCAAGTGGTGGAGACTTCGCTGACCTTTGCGGCCTAGTGCTGGACTTCAGCCTCCCCCTGAAGCCATGAGCTTTGTGATCAGGTGCCTGATCCAGGTGCCTGCCTTCAGGAAGGGCCACAGGCTGTGAGATTGGGTAGAGGTCCTATAAAATCTGTGTTTACCCGATGAGCCGTGACCGAATGCAACAGGTCACTTGTACAGAGATGGACAAGACGTAAAAGGGCAAACAGGAACATTCAGCATGGTATTCTTAATTATATAGAAAAAAGTCCTCTCAAGTTTGTCAGGTCCTGTAGTAGAACGAAAAACACTTGTCAGCTATGAGGGTAACTGTACTGTAAGAGATACTTGTTTTCCAGCTTTCCCCTTAATCTCTTACTGAGAGCATAACACTTTCTTTTTGTCTTTTTTCCCCCTCAAGGGGTGCTACATCCATTGTGTACAGATGCAAACAGAAGGGGACCCAGAAGCCTTATGCTCTCAAAGTGTTAAAGAAAACAGTAAGTTTATTTCATTATATAACAGCGTCTCTAAGGGATACGTGTCCTGGAGAAGCCAGGAGCCCTGATCCAAAGCACAAAGGTCCAGAGGACTGCGGTGTGCAGCTCACTCACGTGGGTCATGTTTGTGAAAGGACAGCTAGATGAGTTGTTTTCTGATGGAAACTATGATTCTTTGAAAGCATCTGGATCCTAACTTAGATATGGCTGTTGGGGACAGGAGTAGGGAATGGAAAAAGATTTAGAGTTTCCAGGTGAACTTTGCTTTGTATACCTGCCATGTTTTCAGATATATATGTATATGTGTGTGTGTGTATATACACACACACATATATATTTAATTTCCAATCACTTAATATACTAGAAAAGCTTGCTATTTAAAAACACCTAAATGAAATACAAATAGATGCATTTGTTAAAGAATTCGTCAGCTTCTAACTTGATTTTCCGATGGTGCTTTTGCTTCAGTAAACTATAACCAGACAAATGCTAATGTATCTGGGACTTAATTTGCTCATCTAAAAAGTTTATATTTAAACAAGAAGGAAGGATTTTGTTATCATACTGGTTTTTGTTTTTTTCCCCTTACTGTAGATGAGCTGAGGGGGCAAAGGTTGCTTAGGCTCATCCCCAGTAAATACGAAGTGCTAAGGTGAGAGGTCAAAATTCGAATACCAGTCCGTAATACCGGCATTTTATACTCCTGGTGCCTCAGAGAGGGTTTGTCATTGTAATACCCTACTGATACTTTCTGTCCTCAGGTAATTTCCCCTTCTAAAACCACAAAAGACAGTATATTCTTTTATAGTGAACTCTTCCTTTTTCAAATTTTATGTGAACAAATATGTGAAATATATATACTTCTGAAAACCCAGCTGTAACATATGCTGAGAAGAGACATAACATAACTTTTGAAATCAAATAATACCTCTTTGAGGCCAAGGGTTTTTTTTTTCGTAAAGGCAACTTAATATCACCAGCTGTTGATGTATTGTCTGGCACAGGGAAATTTTAGACTCTCATGTAATGAATAAGAGAATAATGGAACAAGGTATTCAGTCAAATAGAAGCAGAATGACATTTCGAAACAATCTATTAGACTTTAAGGCCATTCAACTAACAAGAGCAGTGTAACTGAGCAAAGTAGTATAAATGGCATTTACTCCTAATAAGCTCTTCTGAATTTTCCATTTGGTGTAGGCAATGATTCCAGAATGCAGAGGGATCTTTTCCTCAGTAAGATTTGAAATTTTCTCTTAAATCAATTTCTTATGGTCATAAAATGTATTTGAGCTAGATTATTAAAATTTTATGAAAGAGAATTTCCTATTAAAAATCTCAGTTCAGTTCAGTTCAGTTGCTCAGTCGTATCCGACTGCTTGCAACCCCGTGGACTGCAGCACGCCAGGCCTCCCTGTCCATCACCAACTCGTGGGGCTTGCTCAAACTCATGTTGAATATCTACTTTTATGAAAATTATTTAGCATGCTTTAGCAGTGGTCACACAAGAGATGTTTTTGGACTTGGTTGTATCTTTTCTTGATGGTTAAAAAAATTGGCAGTAAAATTTGTGTGTGGTTGTTTTATTTTCATAGTTGAGGAAACTTTAAAAGGCACTAGCTATATAAACATCGAGGAAAATAAGTATTCAGAAATGACTTGTGAATGCTCAGAATTGCCAAGGACAAATGGTTGATTTAGACAGTATTTGCTGTCAAAGATCTTTGGATGAATTGGAATAAGAGCTAAGTGAAGACATTTGGTAGGTTCATGACTCTCATTCACTGGGAAAGTAAAGCTCTGATTTGCCCTGCCTGTCTACTTCTCTCCACCTCTGTCGTGGAAGCATCTTCCTCAGAAGACAGGCAGGAAGAAAATGTGGATGAGAACCGAGTGTCAGATGGCCCTGCAGAGCGATGCTGTGAGGCAGATGTTGTCAGACACGGTTACTGTTGTGCCAAACGGAATGCGAGAAATCCCTGGAGAAACCCCGAGCTTTGACCATGAGTTAGATGGAGTTCCCAGCATTGTCTCCTGGAATCAGCCTTGCCCAGAGATGTGTAAACGAGAGGAATAGCAGGCAAAACCTCAAAGAGCAGTTGCCTCCAGTGTTTAATTCTATATAGGTCATGAAGACAGAACTTCTTTCTCCAAATGAAATGAGCAAAGCCTAAGAATCTATTTATAGAGGAAAAGTGATGCAGGGGAAATGAAGTATTCTAGCAAATTCAGTTTAAATCTACTCTTGAGGGGGAAAGGGGGTTTCAGAAAACTTGACTCATTTATGAAATCTATTTGAGTGAGCCACATAAAATTGCACCTGTTAAACTATTCTTGGCCTAAAAACGACAGTTATGTGGGTCAACTGACAGCTTTGGGGCTGCTATATTACTTCACTGGATAATTCCTTGGGTCCTCATTTTAAGAGATTTGAAATATTATCTACATCTATCTGTCTATCTATCAATCACTTCTCAACTATCTGTGAGAATTTCTTAGGTTTGATATAATAAACTACCATAAATTGGATGGCTTAGAACAATTAAAATTTTTTCCCGCTCTGAGTTCTAGAATTCTGAATCAGAGGGATAGCAGGGCTGGCCCCTCTGCGGCACGGAGCGGGACTTGGCTCCAGCCTCGCTCTTGGCTTCTGGGGACGGTTGGCAGCGCTGGGTGCTCCGTGACTGTCACTGCACCCGTCTCATCTCTGTTTTCATCGCGTGGCAGTCTTCTTGCATGTCTTTACACCGTCTTTCCTCTCTGCATGTCTGTGTTTATATTTCCTTCTTATAAAGACATCAGTTCTGTTGGAGTAGGGGCCCACCCTACTCCAATATGAGCTCATCTTAAACTAACTACTTATATTTACAACAACTAATTCCCAAAGTCTCACTTTTAAGGACTAGGGGTTAGGACTTCAACATATTTTGGGGAGGGATACAATTTCACCCAGAATGCTATCTGTAAAATGGGACCTCTAAGGTGAATTTCAAAATATCCATTCAATAATCTATCTGAAGTTGAATAAAATTTTTTTCACAATCAAGAAGCTAATGAACATAAAACCCATCCATTTTATAAGTGATCAGATTCATATATAAATGTTTTTAAGTCCAAGAAAATATTCCTATTTCTTCAACAAGTTAATTATTTGATAACAATAATCCTCTTTCCTGGGATCTGTTAAGGAGATTTTCAGGAAAGTTTACCCAAATTTCATTTTTTGGCAATATTATGTTCCTTTCTCATAGCTTAATATTTTAGGAAGGATTTAGTTTATATTGGAAATAAGGGACTTATTTCCCCTATAAAACACCCTGATTATCATTGCCAACCCATTAAGAACTCATATGTCTGGGTAAAAGACAAAGGCTCTAATTAATCCATCAGAAATCAGACTAAAGCATCTGCTCTCATGAAGAAATCCATATTCCATCAGTTGATAGGCACAGAGCAGAGTTGATATGATAATAAACATAAAGTAAATTGTAACATTCCGACAGTTGGGTATTTTGGCTAATAAAATATTATTGCAGAAAATAAACAGTAATTATAACAAAAATATTTTAAATGACCATATATTTTATGTTGTTCAGTCACTCAATAATGTCTGAAGGACTGTAGCATGCCAGGCTTCCTTGTCCTTCACTATCTCTCGGAGTTTGCTCAGACTCGCATCTGTTGAACCGATGATGCCATCCAGCCATCTCATTCTCTCTCACCCCCTTCTTCTGCCCTCAATCTTTCCCAGCATCAGGGTCTTTTCCTATGAGTCAGCTCTTCACATCAGGTTGCCAAAGTATTGCAGCTTCAGCATCAGTCCTTCCAATGAATATTCAGGGTTGATTTCCTTTAGAATGGGCCAGTTCAATCTGCTTGCTGTCTAAGACTCTCAAAGAGTCTTCTCCAGCACTATAATTCAAAAGCATCAATTCTTCAGCACTCAGCTTTCTTTATGGTCCAACTCTGACATCCAGACATGACTATTGGAAAAACCATACCTTTGACTATATGGACCTTTGTGGGCAAAGTGACATCTCTGCTTTTTAATATGGTGTTGAGATTTGTCATAGCTTTTCTTCCAAGGTGTGAGCATCATGGCTTGCTTCATAGCTGCAGTCACTGTCTGCAGTGATTTTGGAGCTCCAGAAAATAAAATCTGTCACTGTTTCCATTGTTTCCCCATCTATTTGCCATGAAGTGATGGGACCAGATGCCATGATCTTCGTTTTTTGAATATTGAGTTCTAAGCCAGCTTTTTCACTCTCCTGTTTCACCCTCATCAAGAAGCTCTTTAATTTCTCTTTGCTTTCTGCCATTAGGGTAGTCTCATCTGCATATTTGAGGCTACTGATATTTCTCTTGGCATTGATTCCAGCCAGAGAAATCTTGATTCCAGCTTGTGCTTCATCCAACCTGGCATTTCACATGATGTAGTCTGCATAAAAAGTGAAAAGTGAAAGTGAAGTCAGTCATGTCTGACTCTTTGCGACCTCATGGACTGTAGCCTACCAGGCTCCTCCATCTGTCCATGGGATTTTCCAGGCAAGAGTACTGGAGTGGATTGCCATTTCCTTCTCCAGAGGGATCTTCTCGACCCAGGGATCAGACTCAGGGATCAAACCCAGGTCTCCCACATTGTAGGCAGATGCTTTTACCATCTGAGCCACAAGGGAGGTAGTCTGCATAGAAGTTAAATAAGCAGGGTGATAATATATAGCCTTGATGTACTCCTTCCCTAATTTTGAACCAGTTCATTATTCCATGTCTGGTTCTAACTGTTGCCTCTTGACCTAACTGTTGCATACAGGTTTCTCAGAAGGCAGGTAAGGTGGTCTGGTGTTCCCTTCTCTTTAAGAGTTTCCCACAGTTTGTTGTGATCCACACAGTCAAAGGCTTATGTGTAGTCAATAAATATATGGATATAATACCATGTTCTTTATCTATAGATAACTTTCATTTCTAGATTTAGAATACATTAAAATACGTATTGGGAGAAGGCAATGGCACCCCACTCCAGTACTCTTGCCTGGAAAATCCCACGGACAGAAGAGCCCAGTAGGCTGCAGTCCATGGGGTCGCTAAGAGTCGGACACGACTGAGCGACTTCACTTTCACTTTTCAGTTTCATGCATTGGAGAAGGAAATGGCAACCCACTCCAGTGTTCTTGCCTGGAGAATCCCAGGGATGGCAGAGCCTGGTGGGCTGCTGTCTCTGGGGTCGCACAAAGTTGGACATGACTGAAGTGACTTAGCAGCAGCAGCAGCAGCAAAATACATATTGACCAACATTATTAATGTCTGCAACTTAGTTTCAAATAATTCTCAACCAAAAAAATGTGTGTATGTGTGTGCACACATGGGGAGAGAGAAAGAAAATATGACAGAAGTCAATAGTTATAAAATTTAGGACAATATACTAATGTTCATGCTGGTATTTCAAAATTTCAGTGTATGAGAAAATTCTCCTAACAAAAAATGTGTTTTACAACCTACTTTACCATTGAGCTCTTGTTCAATTTAACTTTTCTTTGGCCATTCAGAAAGTGTATCAAGATCTTACAGTTTCTAAATGTCGTGATAAACCACAGTGACTCTCTATTATAGAGGTGTTGAAGTGCCAGAAAACAGAAAATGGTATTAATAGTTGAACCAACTTTTTACTATACTGAAACTCCTGAGCTCTTCCAGAAACAATATCCATTTGTCTCAGTGCATTGTTAATGAGGATAAAGCTTTGATGGTAGTGAAAGTGAACAAGAAGGCAAATGAATTGAAGGGCTATTTGGGTTGTTTGGGCTCCCTTGGTGGCTCAAATGGTAAAAAAATTTGCCTGCAATACAGGAGTCCCTGGGTTGGGAAGAGCCCCTGGAGAAGGAAATAGCAGCCCACTCCAATAGGTGGTTTATTTTGAATTTTTTTTCAAAATAGTATTAGAGATCCTTGGACCAAAGAAGTCATCAAGTCACTAGAAGTGGCATGCTTCCTCTCCTCCCGGGAAGAGTATCTCATTTTGTAACTTTTTATTTTGAAACACAAATTCACAGCCAGTGGTATCTCTGTTGTCCATTAGTAACTCGTTACCTTGCATGTAAGGACTAATATCAGGGGAACTGCAAACTTTGTAAAGCAAATCCAGGGTAAAGGAAACAAGTCTTGCCATTTTCTTTCACTCATGAGCCTTTTGTTATCTCCATTTTATGTGATATTTAGAGGAAATTGAAATAGAGGAGAAAGATTTTCCTAATCTACGTCCTCAGGTGAACAACTTTGGGACATTAAAGGATTCTGACAGGACATTTTGTTGATATTACCAGACTTTTGAAAATGCCGAACTTAAAACTGCGTAGAAGGAAAAAATAGATTCAAGAAAGTGTCAAAATTTGAACAGATTAAGCAGATGGAACCTTCAGTCTGGACTGACTTTTGCTGAGTTAAATGGAATCACAACTTTTGAAGACTTTTGGGATATAGAGGAACAAGTCATAAACATCTCTTTTCCTAAGAGTACAAAACTTGGGGTGTGTGTAAATAATCACACTTCAGCTGTATCAATATGGCTCATTTTCAGGAACTAATTGAGATTTAAGAAAATCATGATCATCAATCATTTATAGTGTCCCTGGAATTTTGGAGATAAATATTTGAATTCTGAAATCCTGATGACATTTATAGCTATGTGTCTCAACCCTTGAAAAAGACTACATTCAGTTTACTATAAAATACTTCCATGAATACCTAGTATAGAATCTAAGATTAGTCTCAGTGTGTAAATTCAGAATTTATGAGTCTGAGAGCCCATCTCAGTCTCCTGACTCTCCTTAGGAACCACTTAGTTGTGGGTAAGATCATGGGCTGTGGAGTTCAGCCTGAGTTCAGGATCACTTCTGCCACTTAACTACCTGGATGACTTTACAGCAGATATGTACATCTCTTAATGTTAGTTTCTTCATCTGTGAAATGGGTTTAAGAACATCTAGTTCATGGCATTTTACTAACAATTAAAAAAAGATAATTTATGTAAAATATTTCTCAGTACCTAGGGACCATATTGGAGAAGGCAATGGCACCCCACTCCAGTACTCTTGCCTGGAAAATCCCATGGATGGAGGAGCCTGGTGGGCTGCAGTCCATGGGATCGCTAAGAGTCGGACATGACTGAGCGACTTCACTTTCACTTTTCACTTTCATGCATTGGAGAAGGAAATGGCAACCCACTCCAGTGTTCTTGCCTGGAGAATGCCAGGGACGGGGGAGCCTGGTGGGCTGCCGTCTATGGGGTCGCACAGTGTTGGAGACGACTGAAGCGACTTAGCAGCAGCAGGGAACGTATAATAAATGGTGAACATTTTTCTTATTATTAATTGTAATCGGGGTCACAAAGAATCAGACACAACTTAGAAACTAAACAACAACAATAACCACACAGATATTTTATATTACAATAGTGCTATCTTCGGAGAAGGCTATGGCACCCCACTCCAGTGCTCTTGCCTGGAAAATCCCATGGGCGGAGGAGCCTGGGGGGCTGCCGTCCATGGGGTCGCACAGAGTCGGACACGACTGAGCGACTTGGCATAGCATAGCACAGCGCTATCTTATTCTGTATGATTCTGATGCTTTCATTAGCTTGATTGAAAACTAAGCAGTGAGCCACCAGGTATGTTGTACGCTGCTGTATGAATAGATTCTATCATTTTGGGAGTCCTTTTAAATCAATCTGCCAAAAATGGATATGTATCTTTTTAAAATTCACTTTTATTGGAGGATAGTGCTTTACCATGTCGTGTTAGTTTATACTGCACAGTGAAGTGAGCCCACTATACATAGACATACGTCCTTCGTTTTTCGATCTCCTCCCCATCGGGGTCACCACAGAGCACTGAGCAGAGTTTCCTGAGCTGTGCAGCAGGTTCTCATGATTTATCTGTTTTATATAGTATCAATCATGTATATATGTCAGCCTTGACCTCCCGATTCATCCACCCCCTATTTTACTATTATCAATAAAATTTATTGTGATACTAAAGATTTCTGATCATATGACCTCATACTTGAATCTTGGAGGCCCATGATTCCTAGATTCAAGCAGTTTCAACCCTCCTGTTCTATTCTGATTCTTGACGTTAGAGCACTGTCTCTTGATCCATGGTGAAGAAAGTGCTCTGGGTCTAAATGTTGTCATATTTTAGTTATTATGATATAAAGTTACCTATAGATTGCTGGAAAGGCTTCTCTTGAATAATTTAACATTCACATGGTAAATGTTTCTAACTTTTACAAAATTTTCCTTAAATGCCCAAAGGCTAAAAGAGGCTTTTAATCTCTTCTCAGTTGGTTGAAGAGCTACACATTGTGACTTGCTAATCATCCTGTGAGTTAGGTTTTAACTTGTATTCATTTTTCCTGATGTCCTTGTAAATTAGATCTTGGAGCATGCAACTGTGCTGCCGCAGCAGACTCTGAAAGGCTGCTCTAGACTGAACTGCAGAAAGTATGCAGGCCTACCGCAAGCTCTCGGTAGCTGGATCTCTAGGACATCTCCTAGAGGAGTGTTCAGCTTCTTCAGTTCTGAAACGGAAGTAACGCTATTGACTCCACTCAGTAAACTGAAGGTTACCTGCTCTTACCTCTTTCCGTCTAACCTTCGGGAACACGGAAAACTGATCATAGGCCATTTGCTCTCCAATTTCTGTGACATACGTAAGAAAGATGGCTAGGTTAGTCTGGGTTAAAGATGCGCAGCTATTAAACATTACTAATACTTTAAACATAGCTACTTTGAACCACTCATCGGTAGGCTCTAGAAGTGCGGTCAAGGTCGCCCTTGGTCAGTGATGGAGAGCACAGTAATAAATCACTAGCTCAAATAGACTTTTTGGGCCCAACTGAGGTCTCAGAACACATTAAGGAAAGTAGCTTGCAGATAACAAGCTGTGTCAAGTGAACTGAAACTTCAAGCATTCTGTCTGTTGGAACCTATTGATTTTTCATAGGGACTGTTAAACGAGGTTCCCTGGAATAGGAACAGGGATATTTCTATTGAGTTTGTGACAAGCATACATCTACAAGACAAGAGAGATAACAGGGTAGAATGTTAATCTTGGCCTGATTTGTATGCTCTGCCGTTCAGAGATCCACTTGGAAGTCTGGATGTTCTTAGAGCAACTTACTCATTCTAATTTGATTTATTTTTTTTGGATAGAAATGCTGCTGGAATCCATCACAATTCAGCTCACTTATCTATCTTCTCATTATATTGATCTTTCACAGGCACTTTGTTGCCTTTTAAAAAATAGCACCATAATTCGGAGGCAAGCTGGTGCAAGGGAGTACATGTACTAATGCTGCCGCTCACAGAACAACTGGCGTAATCTACCCCAAGAGCTGGAGGCATAGAGTGCAAGTGTTCGTCACTCAGTCGTGTCCGACTCTTTGCAACCCCATGGGCTGTAGCCCACCTGGCTTCTCTGTCCGTTGACTTCTTTAAGTGAGAATACTGCAGTGAGTAGCCATTCCCTTCTTCTGGGAATCTTCCCGACCCAGAGGTTGAACCCAGGTCTCCTGCATTGAAGGCAGATTCTTTACTCTCTGAGCCACCAGGGAAGCACCAGGGGAGTAGGAAGAAAGAAAGAGACAGAGAGGGGAAGATGCTGAACATACAGGTGCTGGTCTGCGTGCTGTTATCAGAAAGAAGCAGGCTGTGCGCCGACCCCAGCTGCTCAGGTTAGCAGCTGAGCCCTCCAGTGCTTCTATGAGTGGCGAGCGGTTGGATCTGAAGTGATCTTCACCCTGTGTATGGACTCTGTGGAGCAGCAGCAGGAGATGACTAGCCTGAACTAGAGGAAATCTTAGAGGGAGAGCTTATGTCACCATTCCCTAGCAGAAGAAAGAGACAGAGCTTCTCAGAGACCTGAGTGGGGAAGGCCTGGTAACCAGAGGAGAGGTTCAGAGAGGCTGAAGGAGCTCTGGGGGGGAGGACTGGGGAGTGGAACGGATGGGCCACCCCGGGAGAGGAGAGACGGGATGAGCCTGCAGGCACACTCAGGATTTCCTGACTTAGTGAGCTCAGGGAGTGAGAGCTGGGGAGCAGATGGGCCACAGCAGGCAAAGGCGAGGCTGAGAGGAGATCAGGGAGTGAGGGCTGGGAAAGCTGAGGCTGAGAGGAGCTCCTGGAGGTGAGAGCTGGGGAGCGGATGGGAAAGGAGAGAGAGTGAGGAGAGACAGATGATCCTGCAGGCACACTCAGGACCCCTGACGTACTGAGGAGGAGAAGGGCTGTAAGCTTAGTGCTAACCACGAAAAACAGTCTAGTAAGTTTTTATTTTTATATTTATTTGTGGTAAAAGTTGAATAATGGTCAAAGCTGCATCTATCCAGACAGTGTAAGAAGAGAAGAGAAAAAAGGCTAAGAGGAGATCAAGTCCTGGCACTCCTGACTGTTAATCTGCTGAGAGAGAGGAAATGAATGACTGTGTGCAAAAGATGTTGATTAGAAGAAATCCAAATAATTTTCCGTATTGAATTAGCTTGCAACAGTTTTTTTTTAAAGAAAGTGTTCTCAGATTACCATATGCCAGTTCAGCAATTTTAACAACAAAGAATAAAAATGGGAGCCACACTTAATTAATCAGCCGTCTGTAGTAACCTCTTTTATATGTTAATGCAAAAATGCTTCATGGGAATTTTCCCTGGAAACTAAAGGACTCAGTAGCATGGAGTCCTAAATCTGAGCCCTTTCTGTTTGATACCAGCTAGGTCCTGAGAGAGAAAAAAGACTAAAAAAAAGGAAGGAATGATCGTGGCCCCGATCTGGTACTGAAACTAGATTTTGCTCTTTGCTAATCTGATTAAGGATGAAAAAACCTTTGTTGACTGACACATAGACATGGAGAAGCTGAGTGCAGTTCAAGTCACTCTGTGAAACAGGAGTTTTCTATGTACAGAGAAAGCAAGCAACATATTTCTTTTCTAAATGCTGTAAAACCTTAGGTTAGTGAGTCTCAGTATACAGCATCCACTACCAAATGAAAGATAAGTAATGGAGTGTGTAATGGTCAGCGATGCCCATGTGGCTTCCTTTGTGTTTCTGTCTCCTGGATAGACAGGATGCCGATGGTCCCACTGGTGCCCACGTATATGGCTCCCTTTGTCTTTCCGTCTCATGGGTACACAGGCCGCACCGATGGCCGACTGGTGCCCGTGTATATGGAATTCCAGTTTGCTCTCCATTCTAAGCATCAGTATCACAGGATACATTCACTTAAAGCTACTCATTCTTGATCTCTATCCCAGAGATCTGAAAAATGTATCAAATGGATAGTTATATCTACAATGCTTTTTGCCCCATAGAATGCCAGGCTGTCACTGGAAGGATTTTTCTTTGAAATTTTGAGATCCGGATAGTTTAGAACTATTTTTCCATGATAGCATCAGTACATATTTGGGTGTCATGATCAGTTTCAAGGTGTGACAAAAATAATGAAGTAGTGTAGGCTGCGAATGACTTCTTTTATTGGTAAGTCAAAGTGAATCCAAGTTTGCTATCCTCATCTTTTAAATTTTGACATATTTTTTGAAGCGGAATATGGATGAGTGTCATGATTTACCTACCATATTTATATGTGCATAAAAGAAGAAATTTAAGTATCCTTTGTTTTCTATGACAGTTAAAATTCTTCCTGAATCTGATACCAACTGGGTATCTGGGGGGAAAGTGCTTAAAAGTTTTAGTCAAAGATACCTTAGTTTTTTTTTTTTTCCAGTTTGAGTCTCTTTTAACTTGAAAGAATTTCTCTAGGGTAAATATTCAGTGTAAATCCAGCTCTGTCTCAGAGCTGTTTCTCTGTCACCTGCTCTTCCTACATTGGCTTCTGGATTCAAGGGTGGCTGTCACCGTGGAGCGTGGCCCCTTCCGTGAGGACAGAGCAGCGGCGCACACAGCCACCCCCTGGTGCTGACCACCCGAGACAGGGGAGGCGAGGGCGTGGTGGCTGCAGACAGCTGTGGAGCACATCGGCACATTGTGGGCATGAATACGATCAGATATGCAAAGAAGGACAGGACCACCCAGTGCTGGGTCACAGGCGCTTTCCACTGCATTCCGAGAACCCTGACAGTCCTGGGGACTGTCATCAAGAGGGAGCGGTGCTGGAGTGTTAGCATGGAATGTATGCACATCAGGCCAGTTAGTCAACGTGGAGCTTTATATCTGAGCCATTCAGTCCAGAAGAGACTTAAGAGCACGCTGATAGTGCATAGAGTATGTACCCATCACTGCATAGACATAGACTTTAAGAAGGATTGAGCCGATATGCTTCCATTTTTGATTTCTAGAAGCATCTGATCTCTTCAGAAAAATGAAGCTCTGGGTTAAGATGTTAAGATGATTCCTCACCAAAGAAGGCAAATCTGGCTTTTATACAATGAGAGAGAAACCACCATGGAGAAAAGTCAACCAGGAACATTTCTTCGAACCTTAAATCATTAAGATTTGTAGTATCTCATTCTTACTCTAGCCCTAGAGCTTTATGATGTTACTTTTAGGATCATAGATTTAAGGGCCTAGATCTGATAGTTAGAGTGCCTGATGAACTATAGAATGAGGTTCGTGACATTGTACAGGAGACAGGGATCAAGACCATCCCCATGGAAAAGAAATGCAAAAAAGCAAAATGGCTGTCTGGAGAGGCCTTACAAATAGCTGTGAAAAGAAGAGAAGCAAAAAGCAAAGGAGAAAAGGAAAGATATAAATATCTGAATGCAGAGTTCCAAAGAATAGCAAGAAGAGATAAGAAAGCCTTCTTCAGCGATCAATGCAAAGAAATAGAGGAAAACAACAGAATGGGAAAGACTAGGGATCTCTTCAAGAAAATCAGAGATACCAAAGGAACACTTCATGCAAAGATGGGCTCGATAAAGGACAGAAATGCTATGGACCTAACAGAAGCAGAAGATATTAAGAAGAGATGGCAAGAATACACAGAAGAACTGTACAAAAAAGATCTTCACGACCCATATAATCACGGTGGTATGATCACTGACCTAGAGCCAGACGTCCTGGAATGTGAAGTCAAGTGGGCCTTAGAAAGCATCACTATGAACAAAGTTAGTAGAGGTGATGAAATTCCAGTTGAGCTATTCCAAATCCTGAAAGATGATGCTGTGAAAGTGCTGCACTCAGTATGCCAGCAAATTTGGAAAACTCAGCAGTGGCCACAGGACTGGAAAAGGGCAGTTTTCATTCCAATCCCAAAGAAAGGCAATGTCAAAGAATGCTCAAACTACCGCACAATTGCACTCATCTCACGTGCTAGTAAAGTAATGCTTAAAATTCTCCAAGCCAGGCTTCAGCAATACGTGAACCGTGAACTTCCTGAGGTTCAAACTGGTTTTAGAAAAGGTAGAGGAACCAGAGATCAAATTTCCAACATCCGCTGGATCATGGAAAAAGCAAGAGAGTTCCAGAAAAGCATCTATTTCTGCTTTATTGACTATGCCAAAGCCTTTGACTGTGTGCATCACAATAAACTGTGGAAAATTCTGAAAGAGATGGGAATACCAGACCACCTGACTTGCCTCTTGAGAAATTGCTATACAGGTCAGGAAGCAACAGTTAGAACTGGACATGGAACAAGAGACTGGTTCCAAATAGGAAAAGGAGTACGTCAAGGCTGTATATTGTCACCCTGCTTATTTAACTTCTATGCAGAGTACATCATGAGAAATGCTGGACTGGAAGAAACACAAGCTGGAATCAAGATTGCCGGGAGAAATATCAATAACCTCAGATATGCAGATGACACCACCCTTATGGCAGAAAGTGAAGAGGAACTAAAAAGCCTCTTGATGAAGGGGAAAGTGGAGAGTGAAAAGGTTGGCTTAAATCTCAACATTCAGAAAATGAAGATCATGGCACCTGGTCCCATCACTTCATGGCAAATAGATGGGGACACAGTGGAAACAGTGTCAGACTTTATTTTTCTGGGCTCCAAAATCACTGCAGATGGTGACTGCAGCCATGAAATTAAAAGACACTTACTCCTTGGAAGGAAAGTTATGACCAACCTAGATAGCATATTCAAAAGCAGAGACATTACTTTGCCAACAAAGGTCCGTCTAGTCAAGGCTATGGTTTTTCCTGTGGTCATGTATGAATGTGAGAGTTGGACTGTGAAGAAGGCTGAGCGCCGAAGAATTGATGCTTTTGAACTGTGGTGTTGGAGAAGACTCTTGAGAGACCCATGGACTACAAGGAGATCCAACCAGTCCATTCTGAAGGCAATCAGCCCTGGGATTTCTTTGGAAGGAATGATGCTAAAGCTGAAACTCCAGTACTTTGGCCACCTCATGCGAAGAGTTGACTCATTGGAAAAGCCTCTGATGCTGGGATGGATTGGGGGCAGGAGGAGAAGGGGACGACAGAGGATGAGATGGCTAGATGGCATCACTGACTTGACGGAAGTGAGTCTGAGTGAACTCTGGGAGTTGGTGATGGACAGGGAGGCCTGGCGTGCTGCAATTCATGGGGTCGCAAAGAGTTGGACACGACTGAGCGACTGATCTGATCTGATCTGAAAAGCCTTTTTTTGTCTATAGCATGTTCTTTTCCTTTTTAGAGTAAGTTTTTAGCATATTTGAACAATGTTAACCAGGGTATCTGAAAGTCTTAATTATCTTAGAAAGATTGTCAGGAGTAAAGAGTGTCCAGGTGTTCCCCCTTTCAAAGCTATCCTCAGTAAGGTATTCAACCCCAAGATGTAACTGATGAGACTTAAATGCTAGTATTTCCAGGAGTACTTTTTGTTTTTGTCATTTGTTTTTTGTTTTTGTTCTTTGACAGGTTACAAAGTCATAAGCTTCTTGAATATTTAAATTCTCAGTTTTGTGTCTTGTAGATGATCACCTAGTTTTAGGATCAAAGGGAGAATTCAGGCCTCTGAGAATACACAGTGCTCTGCCCTTCACTTCACATGGTTTGCGGATTGTGCCACCCAGTCATTGCTGTCCAGCTGAAAGCAATATAAAATGAGAACTGAAGTTTGCTATTTTCATGCCTCCTTAGTAATTTGTAAAGTGCTTTTAAAAGCACTGTCTTGATGGTGTGGAAATGACCAAAAAGGACAAAAGGGAAATGATGAATTTGTTCCAGTTCTGTTAGAACTTGAATGACTATAGGACCTGGCTGATCCCCAGGTCTGTAGTAACCCAGGTGTTACCCTGATTGCCAGCTGCTAAGTCGCTTCAGTTGTGTCCGACTCTGTGCTACCCCATAGATGGCAGCCCACCAGGCTCCCCTGTCCCTGGGATTCTCCAGGCAAGAACACCGGAGTGGGTTGCCATTTCCTTCTCCAATGCATGAAAGTGAAAAGTGAAAGAGAAGTCGCTCAGTCGTGCCCGACTCTTAGTGACCCCATGGACTGCAGCCTACCAGGCTCCTCCATCCATGGGATTTTCCAGGCAAGAGTACTGGAGTGGGGTGCCATTGCCTTCTCCGTGATAGTCAGCAGTAATTAATAAACATAAGAAATGGTCTTGAAACTTCTATGGAGCTTAACTAAAGTAGTACAGCTCTCATCCCAGTCTTCAAAAAAGGTGAAGGAATGTGTTTAAATCTGAATGCAAAGAGGCATCAATGCCCCTCTTTGACTACCATTCAGCAAGATTATATTGGACATAGTTTAGGATTTTAATAAAACTGTCTTCAACTTTAGGGAAAAAGGATAAATAAAAACTATATTTTCCTGCTTGTTAGACATTTTTCCTTACTAGCACTGGAATGCTGTCATAGATACCTTTATTTCTATGTTGAGTTTGTTTTTATTGGATTAATTTTTATGGAAAGACTTAGAAAATTGGAAATAGAAAACTGGGAAATGTTCACCTTGCTTTTATAAATTCTTTCAGGAATGGCACTGAACATCTACCATGGGCCAAAAGATTTTGCATATATTCTCATTTAATCCTACAACAATAAAATACTGTAGGGTAGCAATTATTATCCCCATCTTATCCATGAAGAAATTGAGATAATTCTCACATGGGAAAAGAGACTTTATAAAGGGCTCTAAATTCAAATTTAAAAAGGTCCAGAATTCAAATTAAATTTTAAAAATTCAAAAAGGTCCAGAATTCAAATTAAATTTTAAAAAAAGTACAGCCAAGGATGTTCATTACAGAATGACTTATATTAGTAACAAAATGTGAGAAATTTTTAAAGTATCTAACCATAAGTTAGTGTTAGTCACTAGTCGTATCTGACTCTTTGCCACTCCAGGGACTGTAGCCCGCCAGGCTCCTCTGTCAATGGAATTCACCAGGCAAGAATACTGGAGTGGGTAGCCATTTCTTTCTCCAGGGGATCTTCCCAACCCAGGGATCAAACGTAGGTCTCTTGCATTGCAGGCAAATTCTTTACCATCTGAGACACCAGGGAAGCTCTATCTAGCCATTAATGACACTGGGCCATTAGGAAGCTCCTTTACATTCTGCTTATGAACATTGGTGGTGGTTTAGTTGCTAAGTCGTGTCCAACCAACTCTTGCGACCCCATGAAGTGTAGTCCACCAGGCTCCTCTGTGCATGAGATTCTCCAGGTAAGAATACTGGAGTGGGTTGCCATTTCCTTCTCCAGGGGATCTTCCCAACTCAGAGATCGAACCCATGTCTGCTGCATTGCAGGAAGATTCTTTACCAATGGAGTTACGAGGGAAGCCCCTTATTAACATTAGGTAGTCATAAAACTTTATGATATTTTCAGTGAACATTGTAAGAAACAATTGTATTTGCATATTTTATATGCAAACAATTGTATTTTGCATATTTGCAAAAAATTGTATTCCCATATTTGAAATATATAAGGAAATATGCACAATTTTTAAAAGTAAAAGGAAATAAAATGGCAATGTTAAAATGGTAGATACATTACTCTTTTTTGCTTTTTATATTTTACTTTAAAAAAAAGTGACTATGATACCTTTATAAAAATAAATAATATGCATTTATTTTCTTCCAGCCTTGGCAACATGAACATAAAGGAACATTTGGGAGGCTAACACTATATTCATTTTTTAAATCACCGGATATCAATTTCATTTTTGCATGGATTCGATCATGAGGGTATTGAAGTCACCTCATTGGGGAATATGGGAGTCAGAATCCAGCAGAGCTTTTCTTTAGAACTGTCCCTGGACAGGCACAGAGACAGAGCAGAATATTCATAGTTGCGTCCCTAGATTTCTCTGCTTACCAAGATCTCACTTCTCCTTCTTTGGGAATGCATATATATTCTAGCTCTCACTGTTCTCTTTTCTGATTTTCATCATCTCACTCTCATTTAATCTCTTCTGTGGTTGTGTTTGATACACAGTGTGGGTCACACACATGACAGCAGGGTGTCCTGGTTGAAGAAGAAGCTGTGACGCTCTCTGTATCCTCCCAGGGCGAGAGGAGCAGCTGTGGAATATCCGTACCCGCTGCAGTGGGCTTAGAAAGGCAGTGACTCACCAGAGCTTGTATTAATTCTGTTTCTTGGAACAGTCCCTGTTTATCCTGGGAGAGTGCAGTCTTGCATAAGTACTATAGTGACTCTTTATGGCTCACAATTTAGAAATCACAGCTCTTACCAGACTAGACGATCTGGGTACTTAGCTCTGCCTGTGAGAGAGGCACTCTCCACTCCATTGATGTTGATAGCGTGATTTGACTGGCAGGAAGAGAAATGACTAACCAAATCCAATCTCATCTCAACAAAGCTGTTAAACCAGAGATTTTTCCTTTGAGTCACCAACCTTTTATATTCAAATAGTAGCACCATCCCTCCTTTATTTATTCAATAAGTTAGTATAGACCAGGGGTTGGTAAGTAATGCTGGATGTACTGATGGGTAAAAATGGACAGGCCATTGGCTATTATAGAGCTTATGTTCTGGTGGAAGAAGCAGGTAATTTATCACCAAGTGGTAACACAGATTTGTGTAAATCTATGAAGGGACTAGAGTGATGTGTGTGGCTGTGTGTGTACGTGAGCCTGCGTGTGTGCTTAGTCACTCAGCCGTGTCTGACTCTGCAGCCCCACAGGCTGTAAGCCGCCAGGCTCCTCTGTCCATGGAACTCTCCAGGCAAGGGCACTGGAGTGGGTTGCCCTGCCCTCCTCCAGGGATCTTCCCGACCCAGGGACTGGACCTGAGTCTCCTGCGGCTCCTCCGTTGCAGGCAGATTCTTTACCCCTGAGCCACCGGGGAAGCCCCGTGTATATGTGCATGTACCTTCTTTTGGTGCAGTGACCTGGGAAAGCCTCTTCGTTGCTTTCTGAGTGAAGTGACAGGGTCAAGGGGAGGAGGCCTGGAGCCTGGTCTGGAGGTCGAGCGGCCAGTGTAGAAAGAAAACAACATCCGCCCACAAGGGTGAGGCCCCGCCTGGAGCTGTAAGGCCTCGGAGGCAGAGGCCTTATTCTGAGCGCAGTGGGGTGCCAGCGTTTAAACTGGAGAGTATCATGACCTGATTTACATTTTAAAGATATCACTGGCTGCTGTATGCAGAGGGAGTGATCATCGCAGAGGCTAAAAATCAGAGTGTAATACTTGTGTAGCCTTTAAAGTAGAAGAAAAGTCAGACCAGAATGGTGACAATGTGTAATCAGTTTCATGTGAAGAAGGGAGTGATCAAATAATATATCAAATGCTGCTGACAGAGTAAGATAAGATCAGAACAGTAGTTAGCCTCCTTCAAGGAGACCACTGGTCTCTCCTATAAAGGCAGATGAAGCCAGATTGAATTTCACTGACATATCTATGAGGAAAGGCAGGAGGAAGTGGAGAAAGAATACAGACAGCTCTGGACAGGTTTTCTGCTAAGAAGAACAGAGATACACTTTGAAAGCAGGAAGAGAGGTGAGGGATTGGGAAATGAGATGTTTTTAAAGTTCAGTTCAGTTCAGTTCAGTCGCTCAGTCGTGTCCGACTCTTTGCGACCCCATGAATCGCAGCACGCCAGGCCTCCCTGTCCATCACCAACTCCCAGAGTTCACTCAGACTTACGTCCATCGAGTCGGTGATGCCATCCAGCCGTCTCATCCTCTGTCGTCCCCTTCTCCTCCTGCCCCCAATCCCTCCCAGCATCAGAGTCTTTTCCAATGAGTCAACTCTGCGCATGAGGTAGCCAAAGTACTGGAGTTTCAGCTTCAGCATCATTCCTTCCAAAGAAACCCCAGGGCTGATCTCCTTTAGGATGGACTGGTTGGATTTCCTTGCAGTCCAAGGGACTCTCAAGAGTCTTCTCCCACACCACAGTTCAAAAGCATCAATTCTTTGGCGCTCAGCTTTCTTCACAGTCCAACTCTCACATCCGTACATGACTACTGGAAAAACCATAGCCTTGACTAGCGGGACCTTTGTTGGCAAAGTAATGTCTCTGCTTTTAAATATGCTATCTAGGTTGGTCATAACTTTCCTTCCAAGGAGTAAGCCTCTTTTAATTTCATGGCTGCAGTCACCATCTGCAGTGATTTTGGAGCCCAGAAAAATAAAGTCTGACACTTTCCACTGTTTCCCCATCTATTTCCCATGAAGTGATGGGACCGGATGCCATGATCTTCATTTTCTGAATGTTGAGCTTTAAGCCAACCTTTTCACTCTCCTCTTTCACTTTGATCAAGAGGCTTTTTAGTTCTTCTTCATTTTCTGCCATAAGGGTGGTGTCATCTGCATATCTGAGATTATTGATATTTCTCCCAGTAATCTTGATTCCAGCTTGTGCTTCTTCCAGCCCAGCGTTTCTCATGATGTACTCTGCATATAAGTTAAGACATATTAAATGAGGGTAACCCCTATGTATCCTTAATGCCAGGGAGAGATACAGAGATGAAATAGGAGAAAAATGAAAGTGAAAGTTGCTCAGTTGTGACTCTTTGCGACCCCACGGACTATACAGTCCTTGGAATTCTCTAGGCCAGAATACTGGAATGAGTACCCCTTCTCCATAAAGAGGTATGTAAAGTCCTTTCCACTGTATATATCATGTTCTTTTCCCGTTTTTCTCTCCCTCTGTTAAATCTGTTTCTAAAGAAAGTCTGGTGTCAGTCAAATCTTCTGTATAAGCTTTGTTCAGCTTGTTATGTCTCCCAGGAATATTTTAAGCCTGCTTCATTCACTGTAAAGTAAAAGCCTGCTCCCTGTGAAAGGGTTTCTAGCATCTTCGAGCAGGAAGGCTCATATTTTAGACTTTAAGAATGAAGGAGAAGAGGTAGCCTCCCTTGGAAGAGCTGCTCTCTTCTGAACCTACCTGATGTACAGAGGTTTCAGGTTCTGAAAGACACGTGTCTTTTTCTCTGGGCTGAGGTCCTGAGGGGCATTTTTGTCTAGCTTAAATTCAGTTCAGATCCTCGGGATCCTCCTCCGTTGGAAAGCTCCGCTTTCCTCCATTTCGTTCTCCCAAATATTTCAGAGAATGCAGAGTAGGAGGCAGCCATCAGAGAACTACCAAAATACATTGTTTCACAGTTCTCAAAACCAAGCTTATTTGAGCTTTATTGGTTTGTCTTCTCATGCTGATTAGAGCCAGATTGGCATTAGACTAGTCTTGTTAAGTGTGAAATAGGAGATTGGCTCCTCTGCCACTTACGTCTTCTTTCTGCCCAACCCCGCCATGTCTGTGGCTCCTCACAGCCCCTGCCGCTGAGCCCTCACCTCCTCTGCACTGCTGCCCCTTCCATTCTCCTCTGAGTCCAAAGTCATGCTGAAATATCTTGGAGAAGAACATTCAAGGCAAAAGACTATCAAGTGCAAAGTGGAAGGGCTCAGAAGTGGAGACGATCTTTGATTCTTCAAAGATCAATTTGATGATCAGTGAGCTACAGTAGATGGCTCAGTGGTAAAGAATCCACCTGCCAGTGCAGGAGATGCAGGAGACATGGGTTCGATCCCTGGGATAGAAAGATCCCCTGGAGTAGGAAATGGCAACCTACTCCAGTATTCTTGGCTGGAGAATTCCATGGACAGAGGAGTCTGGTGGGCTATAGTCCAGAGGGTCTCAAAGAGTCCACCCGACTAAGCAGCTGAGCACACACACACACCAGTGACAGTCCAAGGCGGTGAACAGTGGGCGAGCCGGGCACAGTGGGCGAGCCGGGCACAGTGGGCAGGGCCGTGCTGTTACTTGCACCTTCTAAACCTGCTTCTCTCCAGTTTTCACCGTCTCAGTAAATGGCAGTATCATTCTTCACCAGGCAGTCACCCTTCACAGTAAGGTAGTCGTCAGATGCCCAGGTTTCTGTTAGATGAAGAAGATAAAGGAATAATCAGACTTGGCCAAAGTTTGGAGATAATAGCTTCATGTAGGAAAACCTCAATATTTTATGTGTCTCACATTTGGTTTATGCATTTCAAGTAGCAGATCGTGGCTTTCAAATCCTTGTAGGCTAAAACTGTCATTCTTGACTTTAACAAAGCTCCTGTTGTCAAGTCATTTCACCAAGCATGTTAGTGCCAACATGTACTTGTTGATATGTCTGAAAACAGGATGCTAAATTAAGCAGAAACTGTGCAGAAAAGAGTTGGGAAAAGTTAAAGATATTTTTATGCTTATTTCCCATTAATAATTTGTATTTTGCCTCTTTTCACAAAGAATCTGAAGAGCACAGTTCTGTACTTCACATCATGTTCTCTGGTCATTGTTAAAACCAAAAATGAGCCTAAAAAGTCAAAGAAATAACAGAGACAAAATAAGACTTACGATCTGCATCCCTGCAAAGATGAGATGAGACTGAGCGTTTTATGTGGAGATGCTGCTTTACTTGACTGACTCCTAGAAGAAGCAGAGCAGGAGCCAACTTGTCCAGAGTCTTGGGAGTTCCGGAATCTGGATCTCGACCCCGTCTGAGATGGGAAGTTCAAGGCCAGAGATATCTGGGGTGCGGTTACTCTCCTTTTCCAGTTACTTCACCCCTGTGTCTCTATCCATTATGCTCATATGCAGAAACTGGTTTTCCTTTGTCTTCCTCCTTAATTCTTCAGTACTTTCTTTTTCACTTATTTTTCAATTCTTCCTTCTTTTTTCCCTTAGCCTTCTAAATCCCAGTATCCCTATATATTTGCTGTGTGTCTCAGTGAAGGGCCCATGTTTGATCAGCTGTTCCGATGGTGGAGCCTTCTCCTCTGATGTTACTCTGGAACTGTACCTCTTACCCATTTCTCTCTCTCCCTCCATGGAGGCGGAAAGCAAAGTTGGGATTTCTTTCAATATTGAGGAATCTTGATTTACATGAAGTTTTAAAACTGTACAAATGATTTTATGATGATGGAAAGATATATTTCTTTGACTGTTTAAGATAGTTCAGATAGTTCAGTTCAGTTCAGTTCAGTCATTCAGTCATGTCCAGCTCTTTGCGGTCATCACATGGGGAAGCTAAAACAAGGCTTTGCACGTGCCCAAGCCATCTAAGATTATCAGTGTCACATTGGCAGCTAGTAAATGGCACAAAGAATGTAAATGAAGGAAAAGCTCTTTCTGATGGGCAGTAAAATACAGTAAATTAGCAAGCAGCTCTGGCCCCACTGCAGTCAGTCTGATTTTCCTGTGATGGATTAACACTCAGAAGTCACCGTGACTGGGCTGAATGCCCTTGGGCCTCCCAGATCCCTTGTGCCAAACTATCTTCAAATCAGGGAGGGCTGGACTGCCTGCCAGCTGCACGCACAGAGGCCCGCCTAGACACACACTTTAACTTTCTGACTCCTCCAGCCACTTCTAAATCCGAATGAGATATGACACCTGATGAAGAGCAATATGGCATCACGAATGCCTGCCCGAGACTACAGATGGAACCCAGAGGTATACAGAATTAACGCCTTGGGGCCAAAACTGGCCAGTGGGAAACAGGAGGAAGTTCCTCTCTCCCCACCGTCCCCTGAGCTTCAAGGTGTGGCGACTGCTCCTCTGGGGAAGGACTGTTAGGGGAAGGCAGCCGGGTGCAGCCGCCCCATGACCTGCGTGTCCTTGCAGCTCAGCGCAGCAGTGGCTGACCGCGCTCTGTCGTCTCTTACCTCACTGCACTTCCCTTTTTCCTCACTCTCACTGTTTTGGGGGTGCACATTCCAAATAAAAACCTGAATGTTAATCCTCACCTTATGTTTGTTCTCTGGGAAGCTAAAGTTAGAATTTTCTTGTGTATTTAATTTTTGTGTATATACGTAATGTGTATTTTTATAATAGAAAATTGTTAGCAATTAAAACCTATCTTTCTCTAAGTTATTTTGTACATAGTGAAGGTATGTTTTGTGGGTTTTCAGATTCAAAACTCAAGAGTGAACCATGATTGGACAAAACTCCTGTATAACAGTGTGCTGTTGATTTGTTAAAGCCGTCCGTGGATGCTTCGGAAAGGTGCAAATTCTAGTGGCTCTTGAAGCTCATTTCAGGCGGCAGCACTGACTGTTCGGGCGGCTGCCCGCTCTTGTGGCTCGCCTGACAGTTGTGCTCTTGGAAACGTAGCAGTGCCTCTGATGGCCGTGCCAGCGCTCAGACCCTCTCCTGACCCGCCCTCCTCCTATTCCTGACCGCACTGCGTCCGCACTGCTGTGCACAGGCTGCCTCCGGTGCGAGCGGGCACTGCCCTCTGGCTGTGGCGTGCGGGCCGCTCATCATGGGGGCCTCTCTGGTTGCAGACCCCGGGCTCTGGGCAGGTGGGCTCAGTGGTTGGGGCCGTGGGCTCCGCTGCCCTGCAGCACGTGGGGCAGGGGATGAGCCGTACCCCCTGTGCTGGCACCTGGGAAGGCCCTGCCCAGGTGTTTGGAAGGGAAGTCAGAAATGGGAAGGCAGCAATATCATCTGGAACAGGAGACACACTGGGGAGACATCAGGTGAAACGGCTGTCAGGATGCACTCCATGTGGCCGCCAAGCCGCGGCACCTTCGGGGGAACCACCCCTATGGTTCAGCTGCCTAGGGGCCTCTAGACTTTGTTTTGAAAAGGTGACAAGTGACTCTCAGCTAATCTCTGTGGGAAAGATGTTCTGACCTCAGATTGCTTTGTCCTTGGCTTCTCGGCCCTTTGTCTGTCTCCTCTCCTTTGCTTCTCCCTCGCAGCTTCGTTCCTGCTGGATGCCTCAGTTGTCGTTGCCTTGGCTTTAGTCCAGGTTTGTCACTCAGTTTACTCTCTGTGGATTGATGACTTTACATACCCCAGTTTTCTCTAGCTTCCTCTTTCTAGGATTCTTCCTGGCCTCCACTTGAGTCATGACCTGCATTCAGTCTGGGCTGCAGCATTCAGGCGAGCAGGGAGGAGATGATGTTCACATTCTTCTTTCATTTCAATTGTTACTACAGTTTTGTTCTTTTTCTAGTTTCTGCTTTCAGATGTGTAATGTTAAGGTTTCTGGAGTAGTGGTTCTCAAACTTGTGGGCTGTAGAAGCCCTTTCTACTCTTTAACTCACTGAGAATCCCAAATAGCTATACACACTTACTGACACAATGGTAAAGAATCCACCTGCAGTGGGGGAGACTCAGGAGATGTGGGTTTGATCCCCTGGGGAGGAAATGACAACCCACTCCAGTATTCTTGCCTGGAAAATCCCATGGATGGAGGAGGCTGGTGGGCTATAGTCCACGGGGTGACAAAAGAGTCAAACATGACTGAATAACAGCACACACATACACATTTACTGTATTAGAGATGGAAGAGTCTCTATAATAAGAGAGTAAAGAATTTTAAGTATTAACTAACTAAAGCTATAATAGTAATAAATCCAGTTCTAGTATATTTTAACATAAATAATATTTACAGTGAAACATAAGTTTATTTTCCAAAAGATAAAAATACTTAGAAGAGTGGCATTATTTTGTAAATCTCTTTATTATCTGGCTCAATAGAAGACAGTTTAATTCTCAAGTGCTTCTGCACTCAATTTGTTTTGTTTCAAGTATAGAAAAAAATATCTAGCCTCACCCAGAGGTGTAGTTGGAAAAGGGCAAGTCTTTTATATACCTTGAAAAGAGTCTTAGGGACCCAGAAGGGTCCTCCAATCATACTTTGAGAGCTACTAATCTTAAGTATAGTGGGAAAATAATTACCCTTTGCAAAATTAACTTTAAAGAAGATTAATTCTGAATTAAAAACAAACAACTACATTAGAAGAATGTTACTCCAAATAATCTAATCTGTTATGAATATTTCCAGAATTTAGGTAATTTTCAAAGAACTAATTTTTGAAGGCATCCCGACATTTAATGTGTTGGCATAACATGATAAAACCACCACAGTATTGTAAAATAATTAGCCTCCAATTAAAATAAATTAATTAAAATAAATAGATTTGCTTAAAATTCACATTGGTATTAAAAGATTTTACTATATCATATGAAAAAAGTTAAAGATTATCTCTGATACTTATTTTAAATGGATCAAAAATTATGAAAACAAGGAAGAAAACCTTGTATTATGTGAACACTAAATGTGTAATAAGAAAAATAGGTTCGATTGTTAACAAATCTTAATTTAGAGACACTTATGTTCTGAAACTTTTTTAAACATCACACAGTAATGAAAAAAAAAATATATATATATATTTGTATTAGTGAGGAAATTCAGTTTGTCCTATGGAGAAGATAGTGATTAAAAAAAATCAATATTCAATGGATGAATTCTTCTTGTATGAGACATCTAAAATAGTCAGACTCATAGAAGCAGAGAGTAGGCTTGTGCTTCCTAAGGGATGGGTGAGGAGTGGGTGGAGAGTTGTTGCTTAGTGGGTATCAAGTTATACAAGGTCAGTAAGGTCCAGAGAGCTACTCTACAACACAGTGCCTATAGTTAACAGTAAGGTATTGTTCGCTTAAAAATTTGTCAAGAGGGTAGATTTCACATTGAGCATTCTTAACGCCCCCCACACACAAAACAAAGGGACATGGGAAACTTTTGGAGGTGATGGATATATTTACTACCTTGATTATGGTGATGGGAACTTGTGTCCAGATTCACCACATTGTATACATTGATTATGTGTGGGTTTTTGTATATCAATTATGCCTTAGCAAAGCTAGAAAAAATGTTAAATTTTTAAAATAATTAAAAAATTATCATGTATATGGAGATTTTCCTCAATAGCATCTGCAGAGCTGAAAGGGAATGTGAGCCAAGAGCTCTTCGGAAGAAATCTGTCAGTGTCTGCCTGCTTTAGCAATGCCTCTCTCTGTCAGAGATCTCCCATCTGATGCAAGTAGGATGTCTTTTGTTCAATAGCAAACTTTCATGAAATACATGATTTTTCTCACTAGGTAAAAGAACTCGTGTAGCATTTTCCTCTAACACCACATCACCCCCAAACCATGCTGTCTACATGCTATGGGTCGGGCTCCCAGATGTCACCGAGCGGCCACCAGCAGCCCACACGCATCACACTAGCATCGCCTGTGCGCACTCAAGCAAGCCTTTCTCCATTTTATTTTAACAACAGTGTGGCTTTTAATGGCTAATAACTTCAGAGACTTTTATAGTTACCCACTGAGTGATAGCAATATTTTGACTCATAGAAAAATAATTCTCCACTGAACAATGAAATTTTTAAAACAAAACTTGTTTACAGCTTATGTTCTTCTTATGGCATCTTATAGAGGAGGTTTATGCCCAAAACTAGATTATAGTCTTCCTCTGAAAAAGATCATTTTTATCTGTTTATTTTTTTCATATGCCTGGCATTGTTTAATAGGAGCCTGAGTACATACAAAGCTGTATTAAACCCTTACTATGTGGCATGCATTCATTACATATACATTCACGAGAGGTCCTTGACTCCCCTGGTTCCAAGGAGCACGTTTTCTTTTTTTCAAATGGGTCAGATTTGTAAACTTTCCTCTGCCTGAGATATTTGGAAAATGTGATGAAAGCTGTATACCCTCTTCCATCCCAGAAAACACATATGTCTGAGGAACTGCTTTATCCAAACCTGTACTCCAGTCTTGCATATGGAGTCACTATTTCCTTAGACCCCCTTACTTTCCTTCAGCTAACATCACTAGGCATCAAGCAGCTCCAGCTAGTTTCAGTAGAAGAGGAGACTCAGTAGCTCACACAGTGAGAAAGCTCAGAGGGCAGACTCGCCTGTGGGCAACTGAATCCAGTGGGTCACACCGTCAGCGGTCCTCACTCTTCCTCTGTAGCAGCGTCGGCTCTGTTTTCGGGGACGTGGTCTCCAAACGGCATCAGTAACAGTCCCTGGTAGTGGCAGATTCCATCCTCTTTTTCTCTCCCAATTTCAGAGGAAAAGAGAACGCTTTGTTGATTATTTGAGTAAAATGTCGGGGGAGGCCTGACTGTGATGACGTGATCTGTTGATTCTCTGACTCAGTCACTTTGGCTGGAGAGCGAGTCTTCTGACTGGTCAGGCCGGGTTATACACTCACTTCTGTGGGAAACAAGCAAGTGAAGTGACTGACAGCTCCAATGTGTTTGAATCAAGGCTTTTAAAAGAAAGGAAGAGAAAGAGGAGGAATAGGTTGAGAAGCACTTGTGCCTGAGTGGTGCTAGGGATGACTTGACAGCAGAGGAGCTACGTAGAGGGTCTGACGAGTTGTGACCCGTATTAGCGAGTTCGCTTCATGTCTGAAGCAGAGGGGAAAGACATGCAGCTGGGCAGAAAGGGAAGAAGGTAACATATAAGAAAAAAGCTTAGAAACTCACCTCTGCCATTGACCTGATTCATCCAGGTGGTTATTGCTATTTCTGATTCTCTGCTACAATGAAGAGATTCTAAGGTGGGAGTATCTTTGATTTTCTCTCATTTTGCCTTTTAGGTGGACAAAAAAATCGTAAGAACTGAGATAGGAGTTCTTCTTCGCCTCTCACATCCAAACATTGTAAGTGGTTTTTAGCCTACTATTTCAAATAATCTGCAAAGTAACTGAAAGAGATTTTTGTTCTTTACTGTCCATTCTGATGATAAGAACTCCTTCTTTCACCACCAGTAAGTAGCCACCTTGGCCTAATTCTTGTCCTTATCTGATCTTGTTTTTCAATTCTTTACCTGAATAAATCTTAAGAATAATACCCCTTGAAAGAGTTTCAAAATGGGCAGACCAGCAATATATACCATCGTTATTGTCATGCATAAGAGGATAACTGAAATTGGAGAGCTTTTTTTCACTCTAATAAAACACAGGCTTTTTCCTTTTGTGTGCCTATCTTATTAATACGACATTGCTGAAAATGCCTGTGAAGAAAATGCTTTGCTTTCCAAAGTCATTTGAGTCTCCTGTGAGAGAGTATTTGCTTCAGAAATAACGCAAAGATTAAAATAAATAACGTGCTTGAATGGGGAAAATAAAACGTGCTCTGTAGCTCTGCTCTAGGCTATGTCCAGATAAAGGCACCGAGGGAAAAAAGGGCTGGGGGAAGCTTCCTGAAGCCAGTGAAATGAAAAGAACAAAATCATTTTCCGGGCCATAACTTGTTTTTATAAAGTGAGCCAGTTACTTAAAATATTTTATTCATTTCACTGAAAACTTTGTGGTGTCTCAGAGGATGACTGGCATGCTTCGGCTCAAGGCAGTGCTTACAAGTTGTTTATTAGTTAGCAATTCAGTCAGAAAACTTGAATATGCTGGTCTAAACAAATATTTTTCTTACGAGAAATCAGAAGGTAGGGAGTTGTTAGCAAATAGCTCCTCAGTGATGTCATCCAAGACCCATCCATTGGTTCTCCCATCTTTTGTCCTTTTTCCTGATCCCAACTTGGGCTCTAACCCACCCCTCCCCTCGCCCCTGCATTGGAAGCGTGGCGTCTCACCCCTGCGCTGTGTGCTTAGTCACTCGGTCGTGTGTGACTCTGTGACCCCGTGGACTGTAGCCTGCCAGGCTCCTCCAGGGGATCTTTCCAACCCAAGGATCAAACCCAGGTCTTCCTCATTGCAGGCGGATTCTTACCATCTGACCCACCAGGGAAGCCCAAGAATACTGGAGTGGGTAGCCTCTCCCTTCTCCAGAGTTTCTTCCCAGCCCAGGAATCAAACTGGGTCTCCTGCATTGCAGGCGGGTTCTTTACCAGCTGAGCTCTCAGGGAGGCCCCTTAGCCACGGTGCCCCTAGGGGGCTCCCGCTCTCCCGTCCTCAGGGAGCGGCTTCCACCTCCATGTTTCTCCCTCGTGGCCCTAAAATGGCTGCTGTACAGTCTTCACAAGTCTCCAGGTCTGTGTTCAAGACAGAAGGGAGCGGAAAGGTTTAACCAGCAGAGTCTGATGAGAAGCGTAAACGCTTTTCCAAAATTTCCAGTTGCAGAATTCTCTTCAGATTTTACTGGCCAAAGCTGGTCACACAATCACCCTAACCTGCATGAAGACTGGAAAATTAAGGACCTGGGTTATCATAAATGGCTTAGACTAACCATAATCCATAATTTGAGACTAGGTACCTTGCTTCCCTAAACAAGAGTTCTGTTTGCAGTAAAGTAGGGAGAGAAGGGCTTTGGGTAAGCAATTAACAAAATTTGCCATATACAGTCACCACTTTACATTGTCTATCTTATTTCTTTCAAAGAGAAGTCAATATGAAATTTTCCTCAAATATATATGCCAGTCCTGGTCAGTTGATTCTCAGAAGGAAAGTATCCAAAATTGGATGGATTATCTGAATATCATGAAAATGCTGTTATGATCAGTCAAATCACTATCTCTGTTACTTTTCTGAGTATTCTTTTATCTACCAGCAACTCTTTAGCTGTTAAGGGATTCCCTTTCTGTGCTGATAGAATTTAACCTGGTCCATTCTGTCTCAGACCCCTAATTGAAGTCCTGTTCTGAGAAAAAGAAACATTCGCATCTCTACCAGTCATGATGGTTTCAAATGGCTTAGGAAGTTTTGTTTGCCTCTGGTTTGTTTTTTTTTAATTCAGTTGAAATTCAAACATTTGGATGATTTGGCAAAATTTAGGAAGCACTTCTAGGGCAGCTATCTTTAGCTATCAAAAGGGGAAACATAAAAGTTCAAAAGGATCTTTGAACAAATGAGGTGACTGATAAAAAAACAACCAGCGAGTGACAGATGGCTGCCTGCGACTAGAATAAGGAGCTGTTGTAACCAGAGTTTTAACGATTTCCTAAGGATGAAAATAAAAAATTTGTGATTTTTTATATCTTTTCCCAGATAAAACTTAAAGAAATATTTGAAACCCCTACAGAAATCAGTCTGGTCTTAGAACTCGTCACGGGAGGAGAGCTGTTTGACAGGTGAGTGGGTCCTGGAAGCGTAGCTACAGTACAGTTTTGCATCCAATCACAAAAAAATAACTGAAGGGAAATTTCTCCTGAAATTCTTCATAATGACATGTTATACCGGTTAATAACTTCTACTAAGATAAATATTTGATAAGATGTGGGTAAATGAAAATTTGGGATGCTTAGTGAATGAAAAAAAAACATTGTGCTATTTACTTTTGCAAACATCTATTTTCTACATACAAAACAATTTCTAAAGTCATACTAAATCTAAGCTCAACAGTAAGATTTAAGAGGATATTTTGTGAGAAAGTATTTGATGAAAATTATAGATAGTTAAGCGTGTATTATAATAGTATTCTTTGTTATGATCCAAAGCTCATGAAAATCGATTCTTTCCAAATGATTGTTTTTGGGCCTACTTTCTTTTATAGGCTCTTTAAAGAGTTCCAAGTTGCAGAGAAAAATATGTTCTATTATATCCAATTATAGACAATTTCAGTTGTCTGTTCATACATTCATCACTCAAAGCAGAGCTTTGAGGGTGCAGGGAGTATATCTGGAAATCCGGTAGAGCGTAATACAGACACGTTGTTTGTGCAAGTTTTAACTTTGCGCATGCTTTAAGTTTCCATAGCTCTCCCACCCTCCTCGTCTTCTCAGAATTCCCTCTTTGCCCTGATGTGGTCTTGGGAGCTCTTTGCTGTGCTGATCAGGGTAATTAAACAAAAATGAATTTGGAAGAAGACAAAGGAACTGAGTAGGCTTATATTAGAAATGGTAAGAAACTGCAGTTTCTGTGATGTAAACATCTTATTGGTTGAAGAATGGGTGAAGAGATATGTGGACTGAAGGCAGAAGAGAAGGTGAGGACCACTGATGTAGCCTGAATGCCTGGAGCACAGTAAATTCTCAGTAAATAGTTGCTTCATGGGTGAGTGCGTGAGCAGCTGCTGCAGTGAGTGGCCTCAGAGGAGAAAGAGGCCTAAGGGAAGCAGGCTTAGAATGTGCTGGAGAAAGGCACGCCCCCCTCCCCCCTCCCCAGCTCCACACGGTTAAATTTGCTGCCTCTTCAAGAGCTTGCAGAAGTCTTCAAAGTTGTCACTGATGTTGTTCAGTCACCAAGTCCTGTCCAACTCTTTATGACCCCACAGAGCCCACTAGGCTCCTCTGTCCATGGGATTCTCCGGGCAAGAATACTGGAGTGGGTTGCCATTTCCTTCTCCAGGGGATCTTCCTGATGCAGGGTTCGAACCATGTCTCCTGCATTGGCAGGCAGGTTCTTTACCACTGAACCACCTGGGAAGCTCCATTTTCAAAGGTCTGTCTGCTTTTAATGTTATACCGTGCAGATTTTGACCTTCAGATTGGAAGGAGCAAAATGGCCTTGATTGGAGCCACATATATATCTTCAACAGATAGATAATTTTGTTCAGATGTATATTAAAGTTTCCTTAGAACAGGTTATGTGAATAACCAGATCTTAAAAATTATAGCATTTACACTGTGTTCATTCTTTATAGATAAATGAATCACCTGAGATACATAAGCATAGGTAGCCTCAACATATACTTCTTGTGGGATTTGGTTCATAGCCAATTGGATTCACGTTGTAAATCCTGACTTAAGGAACAAATAACTGACTCAGAGTGGTTTGCTTAACTTCTCCGAACCTCAGAACAAATTTGAAGATGTTGTGTGATGCTAAGGAAGCCAGGACACTCTGATCTGCTCTAAGGACAGCTTTGTCTTAAAACCATTGTGTTCCCTTGTGCTTAGTCAAGACTCTTCTGGACTAGTTCCTTTGAATGTTGCCTAAATTTGTCCATAGTTGTCCTTTTTCAGCGCTTCTTTAGCTTACTCTTTCATGGACATATTCCTTCTTCAGGTACATTAATAGAGTCAGATTATAGTTAGATCCTGCTGGCTCTGGAGTCGTGAGGTCTCCCTAAGGAAGACTGACACATTTCTCTGCTCATTGTGGTCTACCAGAGAAAAACCTCCCATTCTTTGTAAATAATTCCAGGACAGGAATTTTCACAATTAAGTAAATAGTATTTGCTCTGTACCTTCTTACCTCTGTTTGTTTCAGTCATTTTGGAAATAGGGGTCTCTTTTCCCCTTCTCCCAGCCTTTCTGGGTCTCTCATCTTGTAGTCAAGTTGATTTTTATGGGATAGAATTAATTCAGCTATAGATAAGAATGAAAAACTAAATATCAATAAATTTCATTTATAATGATAAATATTCAAATTTAGCAGAGGACATCTAAAGAATGGTAGACAGCCAGTAAAGCACTCAACTAACTACTCTATGAACTCTTAGTGGTCGTAGATGATAGACTTTTCCCCCGCAAATGTTGTCCACGTGTCTGTTGCCATATCTGAGATAAATGTGGTTTCTCCATTAAGTTACTTAATCCTACAGTTATCTTTAAATTTGGGTCAAACTGAAAATATATCCTGCATTATTATCCACTTACTGCTTGCTTTCCTGAGAGATCAAAATCATAATATGGTCTCTTTTTCCTGTACTTAGGTCAAAACCCAAATTTATTTAATTGCAATAGCATAAACTCATTCCTGGTCTAATGATGACCCTAATAATATATAATGAATGAACTAATGGAGCAACTGATGAAGAGGCAATTACGTTAGCCATTAGAGTCAAATGGTGTATGACTGTATTTTATTAGCAAAAGATCTATGTTGCTGCTAAAAACCTAAACCTGATAAGTATAAATGAAATCTGCTATTTCATGTAGCATATGAATAGTAAATTGCAAGGGACAATAGATTACAGTTTTTGGAATAAAATCAGTGATATTTTGTGCCCAAGGAAATTCCCCCCAAAAATCTGCACAAAATTACAATATCATGAAAAAAATCTCCACAACATTTTCTTCTCCATCTTTCTCAATCTAGTTACAATTCTTATAAATTTATTGAACTTTTCAAGTGGATAATGTATGAGATTGCTTAAGAGTAAATTTCCAGGTTTTTTTCCAGAAAATGATTGTATTATAAGGCAACTAATTCAGCAGGATCTTTCTGGTCTTCTAATTAAAATTTTTTAGCTTTTTGTTTTTCTTTTCCTGATTTTTGTCTAACTCTAGTATTAGAATATCTTGTGAATTTTTAAATTTGTCTTTTTTCTGCTTTCTCCTTGTGTTTTTGCTTGCCAGGTTATGCTTGTTCACATGCCAAACATTACTTATAAAAGGTTTTAGAATTTAAGGCTTTAAATGCTGTTGCCTCAAAAAAAGCAAATTTTATTTTGCTCCAGTAGGCAGTTAAGGTAAGGAACAGATCACTTGAATCTAATCAGGCACTGGACTGATTCAAAGCTGGGTTTCCTGAAAGCAAATCTATTTCTTGTCAGCTCTTATAGGTTTTGCCCTTTCAGATCAGATCAGATCAGCCGCTCAGTCATGTCCGACTCTTTGCGACCCCATGAATCGGAGCACGCCAGGCCTCCCTGTCCATCACCAACTCCCGGAGTTCACTCAGACTCACGTCCATCGAGTCAGAGATGCCATCCAGCCATATCATCCTCTGTCGTCCCCTTCTCCTCCTGCCCCCAATCCATCCCAGCATCAGAGTCTTTTCCAATGAGTCAACTCTTTGCATGAGATGGCCAAAGTACTGGAGTTTCAGCTTTAGCATCATTCCTTCCAAAGAAATCCCAGGGCTGATCTCCTTCAGAATGGACTGGTTGGATCTCCTTGAAGCCAGGGGATTTTTGCCAAGGATCCCCTTCCTTGGCAGATCCTAAATGCCAGCTTCTGTTCCCTCTACCGTATAAGGTGGCCTGTCAGCTGCTGATTTAGAATTCGTTAATGCCTTTAAAGAAAAAGCATAAGCATCAGATATCAGGTTTGCTTTTCTTTATTTTTCATCTCTTCTAGAGCTTGGCTCCTAAAGCCTTCACTTCCTTGGTAGCTCTGTGGTGTCTTCAAGTATACTTTATATTTTATTTAGCTTGTTTTCATTGTTCTTACCTGTAGGCTTGTCCACCCCACCAGTACTGAGAGCAAAAATTCAGTACATATGGTTTAAAAGTTCTTTCACAGACAGCAGTGTGTCTTCCTCTTTTATGTCAACCCTATGGGACAAGCAGGATGAAAAGCACTCTCCCACTCTGCAGATGTGGAACTGGAGGATGGTAAATGGTCTTCCCCACATAGGCAGTCGGTCTGTCTTCTGGTCCAACTCTTCCTCCCTATATGGCCTCATTGTCTTTCTTTTTAAATCCAGTTAGGCTGCAGTCCATGGGGTCGCTAGGAGTCGGACACAACTAAGCGACTTCACTTTCACTTTTCACTTTCATGCATTGGAGAAGGAAATGGCAACCCACTCCAGTGTTCTTGCCTGGAGAATGCCAGGGACGGGGGAGCCTGGTGGGCTGCCGTCTCTGGGGTCACACAGAGTCGGACACAACTGAAGTGACTTAGCAGCAGCAGCAGCAGCCCCTTTCAAATTATTTACAAGAGAATAAACTGCTGTTTGTTTTGTTTAAGGAGAATCCCTGATGTATTGCTTGAAAAGTGAAAGTGAAGTCGTTCAGTCGTATCTGACTCTTTGCAACCCCGCGGACTGTAGCCTACCAGGCTCCTCCATCCATGGAATTTTCCTGGCAAGAATATTGGAGTGGGTTGCCATTTCCTTCTGCAGGGGATCTTCCCAAACCAGGGATTCAACCCGGGTCTCCCGCGTTGCAGGCAGACTCGTTACTGTATGAGCCACAGGGAAGCTGCTTGGCCTTGTATTGCTTGGTCCTGTGCAAAAAAGTATTTAAGTTACTCATCTTTCAGGTTTTTCTAAGGCATTATTATTCTCATTTTTTTTTAAGACCACAAACTGTAGAAATTGATAAGTCATACAGTCAGGCCTGAAACTCACTACAAACTTTTTTTTTTTTTTTTTTTTTTCATTTTCCCCAACTGAAAATATTCTCTTGCAAGAAAATAATCAGTTGTCAATATGCAGGAGAAGTAGTGGTTATATTTGGAGATTATGCATGTAGCTCCTTAATTACCTGACAGAGTCCTAGTATTTCAGTCCTGATAGTCATTTCTACTTCAGCATTCCTGGGTCTCTGCTCTTGGTGGAAATAAATGGAATTGTCAGGACACAGTTATTAGGAAAGAATCCTAGAGATGGAAATTAGGCTTTTTTCCAGTCTTCATGGAGTTGTGTCATGGTTGGTTTTGTGGTTGACCAAACTCAGAACACATCTGCATTTGTGAAGGCTGTTGTGTCACACACTCGTCATTAGTGTTGGAGTGCAGGCATGTGAAGTCTTCCTGTCTAAAAGCGTGATGAGTCACTATAGTGAGGGCCATTTCTGAATGCCTTTTAGAGTCCTGCAGTGACAAAGCATTTTACGAACCATGATCTCATTTAATTCTCAACAGCAACACATATAAAACCTAGGCCTTGATGTATACGTATTTTGTAGCCCAGATAACTTGAGGATCAGAGAGGCCCATTAACCGCCATTAGGTCACTCAGTTTACAGTGGATCTAATAACAACAGCAATAAATAAATGGAACTCTACTCTAGTATGTCAGATTCCAATGTATATGATTTTTCTAACACACCATACTGCTGCTATGTAAGCAGATGCTAATATTCTTAATATTTAAAAATGAAACTTCAAATTAGTGACATAACATTTTATTCTGCTTAAGTGTGGCTTAACTTAAACATTAATATGTGTATATATATGTATATATAAATACATATTCTCTTTATGTAGTTTTATCTGTCTACATATAAACAAAACGTGCTTTGATTTGGAGTGGATTTAAAGTCTACTTTTTCAGAAGCTTGACTATAAAGGGAAAAATAAGTGAGGCAGCAGAAAGGGATGCAGGGTAAATGGAGGCTTAGTTACTGTTTTAAACTGACCCACTGGTAACACATTAATTTGCTGAAGGAAGGAGCCTACTGGATAGGGAAGCAGAAGAGATCTGAGAGGGACTTTTATTTGGAACAACATTCCGGAGATGACCCTGAGGGAATAAGATCAGAGTCACATAAAAGGGTTGTTTTAGAAAAAGTTTCTCTCTTCCTCAGAAGCATAAAGAGTCAAGCTGCAGAAGGGTCAAAGGACCTAGAATAGTCACAGCAGAAAGGAAGAGGAACACACAGGGCGGGGTTGTGATTCAGGCTTATTTACACGCTAACACATTAGTCTGGTGCACTTCCGCGAGTGCTGGGGAGAGGCGCGGACGCCTGAGCGGAGCCCTGGGCGTGCAGCAGGCTCAGATGGGCGCCTGCAGGCGGAGGAGAGTGCGTTCCAGGAGTGGATGTGACATGAGTTCATAAGCAGAAAATGAAGAAGGAAAGTGCACCAAGGAATAGCGTTCACCCACAAAAAGCAGTGTTTCTTTGGTATATACTGTGTATGTCTCTCTTCCCATGTCCTTCTGAGCCTTCACTTTCTCTGCCATTGCAGTAGACTCCTACTGGCGTTAGTTTCACTTTGGGCCATCCGTCCATCCGTCCATCCGTCAGTGTTTAAGGCACAGCTCTGATCCCAGCTTAGGGGCTAGAGCCAGACATCCTGGAACGTGAAGTCAAGTAGGCCTTAGAAAGCATCACTACGAACAAAGCTAGTGGAGGTGATGGGATTCCAGATGAGCTATTCCAAGCTCTATACAGTCAGCAAAAACAAGACCAGGAGCTGACTGTGGCTCAGATCATAACTCCTTATTGGCAAATTCAGACTTAAATTGAAGAAAGTAGGGAAAACCACTAGACCATTCAGGTATGACCTAAATCAAATCCCTTATGATTATACAGTAGAAGTGAGAAATAGATTTAAGGGACTAGATCTGATAGAGTGCCTGATGAACTATGGACTGAGGTTCGTGACTCTCTCCCTAGCTTACAAATTTAATGGATGCTGGTAATACCCTGTGAAACTGTTTATTTAAGCATATGAATTTAATACTCTATGGGAGAGTTCTTAGAAAAAGCAACAATATAGACAAAAATACCATGAATGAAATAAGAAAAAGCACGAGTGAAGCTTAGGAGTGGTAGATTTACACAAGGTACAGCAGAATTCATTTAAGTATAATTTTGTGTATTGCATCATGAATGTGTCCTGGCAGCCCTCAGGACTTGATTTCTGAAGCACATCACTCGGGGCTTTTCACCCTGTGTATTTGATCTTCAGTGCCCATCCTCTCCAGGCCAGTGTGTTTCTCACATAAACCTACAGTCATCTAAAAACATCTCCATTTAAGAAAAAGCTGCCATTGGTGGGGCGAGCAGTTGGGCTCCTAATCTTTGTGCCAGGAAGTCTGAGGCCCTCAGGATCTGATCAGATTAGAGCTTTTCAGCTGCGTTGCTTGTGCTAACTTCTGGGCTGGAGATGAGCTCAATTCAATCTACAGCAATTAAGATGACAGGAGCAAATGTACAGAAGTCATATTTTAAAGCAGATCCATAGAGAGAAAGAGGCATCGCCTGTGTTTTCTCATTCTGCATTTAAAATGATGAGGAGATGAGCAGCCCTAGCCATGGGGGAGAAGAACACGTGTTCCAGGAGAAAACAGTGGATGTTGGAAGTATGGCCTTTGAGTTAGAGGCCTGTGGAGGCCACGGGGTGTGGGCCTGGGATCTGGGGGAGATACGGTGCCTCTTTCCCGGAGATCCCTGTGCCCAGGCCCATCGGTGGCTGGGAGGCCTGTAGGAACTGGGACCCCAGGGCAGCCTTTTGGGTTGGCGTTGTGATTAAAATCCTAGGAGAGATTTTAGTTTTAGCAGTTGACAATGGAACAACAGGAAATTGTGCAGCATAGATATAAACTACTTGGTCCTGGACCTTTGAAAATGATCTGAAGTCACTAGTATATTTTGTATAAAGCTATAAACTCTTCCTACCATTGTGTAGGTGACACATCATGGTAGTATTTGCATTGCCCATGACTTCATCACTCATAGAAATCACAGATATTGTTGTATTATATTAGTTGTTCCAGAGATCTCGAAACTGTTTATACTCATCAATTTTTTGAAGCTGTGAATTAAGGTTTGCCACTGGACCTTGTTATCTAACTCAGTAGGTCTTATTATTCTACCACAAATCCAAAATGTATTTGACAAGCATGATTCATTATAATTAGTTTCCTTTATAACCCCATGTATTTTAAGTATATTTTTTAAAACATTCTAAAAACAGTCCAGTAGGCTCTCCCAGACTGCCAGAGGCGGCTGTGGCATACCGCCCTCTGTTCCGTGGTTTGTGCCAGGCAGCTCCTGTATGCAGGCATTTATACAGGCTCATTTATGCAGGCAGCTCATTTATGCAGGCATTTATACAGGCTCATTTATACAGGCAGCTCATGTATGCAGGCATTTATACAGGCTCATTTATGCAGGCAGCTCATGTATGCAGGCATTTATACAGGCTCATTTATGCAGGCAGCTCATGTATGCAGGCCGCTCTGGCCAGTGCCTAATTAGTGAATCTGAAACCATGTTTTGAGGTTGTTGGTTTAGTCGCTAAGTTGTGTCCAACTCTTGCGACTCCATGGACTGGGAACCTACCAGGCTCCTCTGTCCATGGGATGCTCCAGGTAAAAGTACTGGAGTGGATTGCCATTTCCTTCTCCAGGGAATCTTCCTAACCCAGGAATCGAACCCGCATCTCCTGCATTGCAGGCAGATTCTTTACTGACCAAGCTACAAATGAAGCCCTTGTTTTGAGCTTAGTGCCTGGAAAGCTATCTTATGCTTTTGCACTATTTCAGAGTTATTTTTATGATAGCATTCAGTTGTTTTTTGAGCATCTAGTTATCTAGACCTCTTGTCTAATAGCACATGGTTATAATGAGGTATCAAAGTTCTGATTAAAACGAGTTAGGCTCTTTTGTGTAGCTTCTGAGGATTGTTTCTTCATCAACAGTATTTTGTAGTGCTGTTTTATAAGAGGCACTGAAGAAACTGGATGAAAAGTAGACCTCATATAAGAGAACTCATAAAATTAACTTTTAATGCATTTATGATCTCATTTTATGACATATCTTTATTTTGGTTACTAATTAATTTTCTCAGTTATCATTTGTTACATAAGTAAATTAATATTTTGTGAAAACAATATGTCACCAATTACTCATATGATCTTTGTTGTTGTTCAGTCACGAAGTTGTGTCCGACTCTTTGCAACCCCGTAGACTGCAGCACACCAGGCCTCCCTGTCCCTCACTATCTCCTGGAGTTTTCCCAGTTTCATATTCATTGAATCCGTGATGCCATCCAACAATCTCATCCTCTGTCGTCCCCTTCTCCTACTGCCTTCAATCTTTCCCAGCATCAGGGTGTTTTCCAGTGAGTCAGTTCTTCTGATCAGGTGGCCAAAGTATTGGAGTTTCAGCTTCAGCATCAGTCCTTCCAATGAATATTCAGGACTGATTTCCTTTAGGATGGTATGGTTGGATCTCTTTGTAGTCCAAGGGACTCTCAAGAGTCTTCTCCAACACCACAGTTCAAAAGCATCAATTCTTTGGCGTTCAGCCTTCTTTATGGTCCAACTCTCAAACATCTGTAAATGTATTCTCATATCCATGTATCAAAAAATATAAATATACCATTCTATTTTGAATTATTCATTTGTTTCCAACTCTTTGCAACCCCATGGACTGTAGCCCACCAGGCTCCTCTGTCCATGGGATTATCCAAGCAAGGACACTGGAGTGGGCTGCCATTCCCTTCTCCAGGGATCTTCCTGACCCAGGGATCAAACCCAGGACTCCAGCATTGCAGGCAGATACATCATCTTCTGAGCCAACAGGGAAGCCCTGAATAGCTAAGTTTCCCAGATTGCTAAATGAAGCAACATTAATATATTTTTATCTAGTAATTGGGCTTCCCTAGTGACTCAATGGTAAAGAATCCTGCCATGCAGGAGATTTGGGTTTGATCACTGGGTTAGGAAGATCCCCTGGAGGAGGAAATGGCAACTCACTCCAGCATTCTTGCCTGGGAAATCCTACGGACAGCAGAGCCTGGTGAGCTACAGTCTGTGGGGTCACAAAGAGTTGGACACAACTGAGTGACTGAGCACAGTAAACTTTTAACTGTATATACATTGTTTGGTTTCTTGGGCATTTTCTTTTGAAATCTCAGCTGAATTTTTGGTAAGCGTTGTTACTGTTGCTCGCGAAGCAGCTGCTGTATTTTGCTGAATTGAGTCACTTATGTTAGTGCAAGTTCGATTGCCCATTGCTCGGTGAGGCCAGACAAACCGAAATGTCAGAGTTTGGAGCAGAGAAAGGTTTATTGCAGGGCCATACAGAAGACTGGTGGCTCATATTAAGAACCCCCAAGCTTGAGCTCCCCGAAGGGATTTAGCAAAGCATTTTTAAAAGCCAGGTGAAGGATCACAGGGTTTGTGATCAGCTCTGCACAGTTCTCCAGTTGGCAGATAAATGAGGTCACAGGGCAGCATCACAGGGGTTAACACATGCCTGGGGCTGTGTGCTGTGTGCTCATGGTCATCAGGTGGTTAACGTCTTCCATTTGGTAGCGGGAGGCTTCACATCTGTATAACTCAGGGAGCAGGCTTCAGATACTGTTGCCTTCCTCAGAGAGGACTCAACAGAGGGTGTGGGGAGGGCCTGTCCTCAGAAGACAGCTTAGGGCCCCACTCCATTACATTTTTTTTAATATAAATTTATTTATTTTATTTTATTTTTTTTTTTTATTTGCAAAACCAATGTGTTTTTATTTTCTTAAAAAACAAAACTTTATTTATTTTATTTATTAATTTATTTATTTTAATTGGGGCTAATTACTGTACAATATTGTATTGGTTTTGCCACACATTGACATGAATCCTCCAACAGGTGTACATGTGTTTCCCATCCTGAACTCCCCTCCCACATCCCTCTCCATACCATCCCTCTGGGTCATCCCAGTGCACCAGCCCAGAGCATCCTGTATCATGCATCGAACCTGGACTGGCAGTTCATTTCTTATATGATATTATACATGTTTCAATGCCATTCTCCCAAATCGTCCCACCCTCTCCCTCTCCCACAGAGTCCAGAAGACTGTTCTATACATCAGTGTCTCTTTTGCTGTCTCACATACAGTTATCGTTACCATCTTTCTAAATTCCATATATATGCGTTAGTATACTGCATTGGTGTTTTTTTTTTTTTTTTTTTTTTCTGGCTTACTTCACTCTGTATCCCCACTCCAGTACTCTTGCCTGGAAAAGCCCACTGATGGAGGACCCTGGTAGGCTGCAGTCCATGGGGTCACTAAGAGTCGGACACGACTGAGCGATTTCACTTTAACTTTTCACTTTCATGCATTGGAGAAGGAAATGGCAACCCACTCCAGTGTTCTTGCCTGGAGAATCCCAGGGACGGGGAGCCTGGTGGGCTGCCATCTATGGGGTCGCACAGGGTCGGACACGACGGAAGCGACTTAGCAGCAGCAGCAACAGTAGCAGTCACTCTGTATAACAGGCTCCACTTTCATCCACCTCATTAGAACTGATTCAAATGTATTCTTTTTAATGGCTGAGTAATACTCCATTGTGTATATGTACCACAGCTTTCTTATCCATTCATCTGCTGATGGACATCTAGGTTGCTTCCATGCCCTGGCTATTATGAACAGTGCTGCAATGAACATTGGGGTACACCTGTCTCTTTCCCTTCTGGTTTCCTCAGTGTGTATGCCCAGCAGTGGGATTGCTGGATCATAAGGCAGTTCTCTTTCCAGTTTTTAAGGAATCTCCACACTGTTCTCCATAGTGGCTGTACTAGTTTGCATTCCCACCAACAGTCTAAGAGAGTTCCCTTTTCTCCACACCCTCTCCAGCATTTATTGCTTGTAGACTTTTGGATAGCAGCCATTCTGACTGGCGTGAAATGGTACCTCATTGTGGTTTTGATTTGCATTTCTCTGATAATGACTGATGTTGAGCATCTTTTCATGTGTTTGTTAGCCATCTGTATGTCTTCTTTGGAGAAATGTCTGTTTAGTTCTTTGGCCCATTTTTTGATTGGATCGTTTATTTTTCTGGAATTGAGCTACAGAAGTTGCTTATATATTTTTGGGATTAATTCTTTGTCAGTTGCTTCATTTGCTATTATTTTCTCCCATTCTGAAGGCTGTCTTTTCACCTTGCTTACAGTTTCCTTTGTTGTGCAGAAAGTTTTAATTTTAATTAGGTCCCATTTGTTTATTTTTGCTTTTATTTCCAATATTCTGGGAGGTGGGCCATAGAGGATCCTGCTGTGTTTTATGTCAGAGACTGTTTTGCCTATGTTTTCCTCTAGGAGTTTAATAGTTTCTGGTCTTATGTTTAGATGTTTAATGCATTTTGAGTTTATTTTTGTGTATGGTGTTAGAAAGTGTTCTAGTTTCATTCTTTTACAAGTGGCTGACCAATTTTCCCAGCACCACTTGTTAAAGAGATTGTCTTTTCTCCATTGTATATTCTTGCCTCCTTTGTCAAAGATAAGGTGTCCATAGGTGCATGGATATATCTCTGGGCTTTCTAGTTTGTTTCATTGATCTCTATTTCTGTCTTTGTGCCAGGACCATACTGTCTTGATGACTGTGGCTTTGTAGTAGAGCCTGAAGTCAGGCAGGTTGATTCCTCCAGTTTCATTCTTCTTTCTCAAGATTGCTTTGGCTATTTGAGGTTTTTTTGTATTTCCATACAAATTGTGAAATTATTCGTGCTAGCTCTGTGAAAAATACCGTTGGTAGCTTGATAGGGATTGCATTGAATCTATAAATTGCTTTGGGTAGTATACTCATTTTCACTATATTGATTCTTCCAATCCATAACATGGCATATTTTTCCATCTATTAGTGTCCTCTGATTTCTTTTACCAGTGTTTTATAGTTTTCTATATATAGGTCTTTTGTTTCTTTAGGTATATATATTCCTAAGTATTTTATTCTTTTCGTTGCAATGGTGAATGGAATTGTTTCCTTAATTTCTCTTTCTATTTTCTCATTATTAGTGTATAGGAATGCAAGGGATTTCTGTGTGTTGATTTTATATCCTGCAACTTTACTGTATTCATTGATTAGCTCTAGTAATTTTCTGGTAGCTAGTCTTTAGGGTTTTCTATGTAGAGGATCATGTCATCTGCAAACAGTGAGAGTTTTACTTCTTTTCCAATCTGGATTCCTTTTATTTCTTTTTCTGCTGTGATTGCTGTGGCCAAAACTTCCAAAACTATCTTGAATAGTAGTGGTGAGAGTGGGCACCCTTGTCTTGTTCCTGACTTTAGGGGAAATGCCTACAATTTTTCACCATTGAGGATACTGTTTGCTGTGGGTTTGTCATATATAGCTTTTATTATGTTGAGGTATGTTCCTTCTATTCCTGCTTTCTGGAGGGTTTTTAAATAAATGGATGTTGAATTTTGTCATAGGCTTTCTGTGCATCTATTGAGATAATCATATGGCTTTTATTTTTCAATTTGCTAATGTGGTGTATTACATTGATTGATTTGCAAATATTGAAGAATCCTTGCATCCCTGGGATAAAGCCCACTTGTTCACAATGTATGATCTTTTTAATGTGTTGTTGGATTCTGATTGCTAGAATTTTGTTAAGGATTTTTGCATCTATGTTCATCAGTGATATTGGCCTGTAGTTTTCTTATTTTGTGGCATCTTTGTCAGGTTTTGGTATTAGGGTGATGGTGGCCTCATAGAATGAGTTTGGAAGTTTGCCTTCCTCTGCAATTTTCTGTAAGAGTTTGAGTAGGATAGGTGTTAGCTCTTCTCTAAATTTTTGGTAGAATTCAGCTGTGAAGCCGTCTGGACCTGGGCTTTTGTTTGGGGGAAGATTTCTGATTACAGTTTCAATTTCTGTGCTTGTGATGGGTCTGTTAAGATTTGCTATTTCTTCCTGGTTCAGTTTTGGAAAGTTGTACTTTCTAAGAATTTGTCCATTTCTTCCAAGTTGTCCATTTTATTGGCATAGAATTGCTGATAGCAGTCTCATATGATCCTTTGTATTTCTGTGTTGTCATCTCTCCAATTTCATTTCTAATTTTGTTGATTTGACTTTTCTCCTTTTGTTTCTTGATGAGTCTGGCTAATGGTCTGTCAATTTTATTTATCCTCTCAAAGAACCAGCTTTTGGCTTCGTTGATTTTTTGCTATGGTCTCTTTTGTTTCTTTTGCATTTACTTCTGCTCAAATTATTAAGATTTCTTTCCTTCTACTAACCCTGGGGTTCTTCATTTCTTCCTTTTCTAGTTGCTTTAGGTGTAGAGTTAGGTTATTTATTTGACTTTTTTCTTGTTTCTTGAGGTGTGCCTGTATTACTATGAACCTTCTCCTTTGCATTGCTTTTACTGTGTCCCACAGGTTTTGGGTTGTTGTGTTTTCATTTTCATTTGTTTCATTGCATATTTTGATTTCTTTTTTGATTTCTTCTGTGATTTGTTGGTTATTCAGCAGCATTTTATTCAGCCTCCATATGTTGGAATTTTTAGTAGTTTTTCTCTTGTAATTGGGATCTAATCTTACTGCATTGTGGTCAGAAAAGATGCTTGGAATGATTTCAATGTTTTTGAATTTACCAGGGCTAGATTTATGGCCCAGGATGTCATCTATCCTGGAGAAGGTTCCCTCCATTACATTTTGATTTGTTCAAAAATCTAGAAAGATCCTTGTTACTATAATATCTAGAAACTGCATGACTGAGCCTGCTCCTCAAAGCAGAAGTAACATTCTGTCTGTCGCGTTTTCCTTTGGGAAACATGGGTATGGCCATCCCTCTGGATCTGCCAGAAGTTGCTTGCAGCGGCTGAGCATCCCTTCCCAGTCCAGTGCTTTTTTTTTTTTTTGCCATGATAAGGAACTAAAGCAAATGTCCACAGTCTGAAATTTTTCTGGCATCCATTCACTTAACAATTAGTATTGATTCCACAAATATTTATTGACCGCCTACTATGAACAGCTTTGCAGGGATGATCAAAGCAACAGTCTAGTGAGAAGGCTGATAATTTTTCCACAATACCCAACAGAAGACTGACCAAACACATCTACCATAGTGATGCTATAGAGAAAAAGATTGCAGGATTTCACTTTCCTTTGCTTGGTCACCAGTATCTTCACCTACAACCTTATATCTCAGTTATAAACCTGCATTTGCAGCTTGAGAAGTTCCTTCCTATTGCTCTTCCCAATCCATCATGAATGGCCTAGGTCATAGCTCTACTTATTAAATATTTAAAATTGAATATCTGAGTTTCAGAAACTTGTCCCTGTGACATTCTGATGAACAAATCCACTGAGAACAAAATTTTTCTTTTAGCAGAAGGAGCCTGGAAGAGAGGCAGTTGGGTTTTTATGGCAGAACCTAGTAATGGTATACAGAGTTCACGGGGGACCAGGTGGGGAAGGCACCTGCATTTGAGCTCCTGCCCTTATGCCTGCTCTCAAGATGTTTCTGACAAGAGTTAATACATTTCTTGGCTGTACAAACCTTAGTGTAACATATGTTTATGGCGATGTATTTATTAGCGATTTCTCCATTGTGTATGGTCTCCTCAGGGGCAAGGCCCAACTCTTACTCGTCTTTAGTATTTGTTTTTGGTTGTGCGGGGTGTCCGTTGGTGTGCGGGCCCTTTCAGCAGTTGCCGAGGGCAGGGCTGCCCTAGTTGCCCTGTGCGGACTCACTGCAGCGGCTTCTCTTGTGCGGAACACGGGCTCCAGGGTGCGTGCGCTGCCGTAGTTGTGGCACAGGGGCTCAGCTGCTCCAAGACGTGGGGTCTTCCCAGATCAGGGGTCAAACCTGTGTCCCCAAAATTGGCAGACAGAATCTTTACCACGGAGCCACTTAGGGAAGTCCCCAAATCTTATTCTTTATTAAGTCCAGCAAGTATGGGCTCACATTTGACAGTTAGAAATATTGATTAAATATTATTATCCCATCTTCACGATCTAATTCTCTCTGTAGTCTTGGTCCTTTTCCTTAGAATGGTTTCACTGCTCTCCAGTCCCATGCTTCTCCCCTGCATGTATCCCACCCCCAGCTCCCATCCTCCCGACAGCTAGAAAACTCCTGTATGTCCTTCAGGTATGAGCCACCTCTGGAATACTTTTCTCACCCCGCATGGCCTGCAGAATAAACTGTCTGCCCTTCCTAGGAGCTCCCAGGCCATTCTCTAATACCTGTCACGACATTTAGCATGCTGTGTAGATTGTTGTCTGTGTTTTTATACCAGGAGAAACCAGTTGAGTGCAGAAGCCTTGTTTGGTGTACTACTGAGCACCGAGCACACAGCTGTCATTCCATAATATTTATTAGATAAATAAATACATGGGCACCTTTGTTAGAATGCATCATCCTTATTAATTGGACGAAGTATATTGCTATTTTAATATATAGTATAGGAAAGTAGTGAAATTTGCATTATTCTTTCTACAACCACTACTCTTCCCTCTATACTACCTGAAAACAGTCCCAAGGAAATTCACGTCTCCAGCCAGCCAGTCACTGGACATTCACACAAAGACATGTTCTGAACACAGGCCCTTAACCCTTAATTATATCAAAATGAAAACTCATAAATATCATACTTAGGTCAAAGCTTGAGAATTCACAATAAAGTGAATTATAGAAAAGAAATTCTAGTGAGTGAAGCACTTCTTTTCTAAGGGATGGAGAAGCTCATAAGAATTCATGTATATTTAACAGACAAGGAGGGTTTCTCATCAGGAAGGCCACTCATGGTTGTGCAAGTTGGTTCTGGACTAACCCAGAAAGAGTTCTTGTGTAAACGAAGCCATGAGTCGTGCCCCCTGGAGGGGTATCCCAAAGTTGTGGTAAAGCTCTAGTCTCGAGTGACTATGGGAGAGTCCACACTGATTTCTGCAGGGCCAGAGGTAATTGATTCTCTCCTCTTCTGGGCAGAATGGGAGATGGGAAAAAAATGTTAATTATCAGCCATTCTTTTCATCATCTGCGTAACAACGTCCTTCCTTTAACAGGACTGGAGCAAACCAAGCAGGTGCAGCCCCCAGAGGACACATTAATCACATTAGTGTTGGTTGATGGGTGTGCCACAGAATCCACACTCAGAGAGGAATGCAGAGGGTGAGGTAATGGTAGTTGAAGTTCTCTACTTCCTCTGACACAGTAGTTTTTCTTTTCCCCTTTTAAGGGGATACTCCATTTGAAAATACTCAGAGAGTATCAGTCAGTCAGTCAGTTCAGTCACTCAGTTGTGTCCGACTCTTTGCAACGCCATGGACTGCAGCACGCCAGGCCTCCCTGTCCATCACCAACTCCTAGAGTTTGCTCAGACTCATGTCCATTGAGTCAGTGATGCCATCCAACCATCTCATCCTCTGGCGTCCCCTTCTCCTCCTGCCTTCAATCTTTCCCAGCATCAGGGTGTTTTCCAATGAGTCAGTTCTTCAGGAAGTCAGTCAGAGAGTATAGTTAAGTATAGTTTCAATTAAAATTTTAGTAAGTAGATTATGTAACTTAATCATGAATTGGAAAAACTTGTATTGTTGTAAGGAAATGTCATGTGAAAATTTATTTTTAAGGACCAGTTAATAATAACCCCCTGAGTATTGTAATCTGTCTTTACATTTTATTTGACCCTGGTGCATAACAGGTGTCTAATAAATAAACTGTGATGTTCATAATAAATGAACTGTGGTATTGGAGAAGACTCTTGAGAGTCCCATGGACTGCAAGGAGATCCAGCCAGTCCATTCTGAAGGAGATCAGCCCTGGGATTTCTTTGGAAGGAATGATGCTAAAGCTGAAACTCCAGTACTTTGGCCACCTCATGTGAAGAGTTGACTCATTGGAAAAGACTCTGATGCTTGGAGGGATTGGGGGCAGGAGGAGAAGGGGACGACAGAGGATGATGTGGCTGGATGGCATCACCAACTCGATGGACGTGGGTTTGGGTGAACTCCAGGAGTTGGTGATGGACAGGGAGGCCTGGCGTGCTGCAATTCATGGGGTCAATAAGAGTCAGACACAACTGAGCGACTAAACTGAATAAATAAAAAAATTAGGAAGAGTATTCCGTGTTTCATTCTTTGAAAATATATGAGTTTTTTTGGCAGTGTTCAAAATAATTGCATGAAGAAAATAATTAATTTCTTCCCATCAATATAGTTTTTCTGAATCTTAATAATTATGGTCATTGAGGTATCTTCTTTTAATACATCTTTTTATTTTGTCATATCTGTTCTGATCATGCCCTATTTGGAAAACTTTTTCAAAATATAGCATCAGATACTTTGAGAACTTAAACTTCTTGCCACAACATTAAAAAAGAAGGTACTTTCTGAAAACTAACTATACTATTTGAGATACTAGCCATCTAGGAAAAATTACAATGTTAATTACAAAAATTCAACAGTTTTTAAAATTGTTTTTTGCTATTCTGTTTCTTTTATGTTTTGAATTGACCTTTTTCAGATGTCTTTTCCACAAACATTTTGTGAGATGAAAACGTCTTGTGTAAGTTGTTAATCTACAGTCTATCAAAAAAAAAAAAAAATGTTTTCTCTTAAAATTCTGGGAAGACAGAAACCACTATAAAGTTGTTTTTCAGTCTTCCCAAACATCCCTATAAGATTAGACTGAAAAACTAGCACGGAAAAACCAAAACCTCACAGACAACATCTATAGCAAAACCAGGTGATAGAGTATCTCTGTGACGCTAAAATATGAACAACTGAGGACAAAATAATGACAATTTGGAAGAGCTGTATGGTATTAGCATTTATGGAAGAAGAGGCAGAGGACGCAAGAGGACATGTGATAGAACTAAGAACAGAACACTCAAATCTTCAAATCATTGGGAGCAGGATGGGCCAGTATAAGAAGAAAGCTAAGGGCTGGAAGAAGCACAATCTGGGATCAAGATTGCTGGGAGAAATATCAATAACCTCAGATATGCAGATGACACCACCCTTATGGCAGAAAGTGAAGAGGAACTCAAAAGCCTCTTGATGAAAGTGAAAGAGGAGAGTGAAAAAGTTGGCTTAAAGCTCAACATTCAGAAAATGGAGATCATGGCATCTGGTCCCATCACTTCATGGGAAATAGATGTCAGACTTTATTTTTTTTGTGCTCCAAAATCACTGCAGATGGTGATTGCAGCCATGAAATTAAAAGAGGCTTACTCCTTGGAAGGAGAGTTATGACCAACCTAGACAGTATTTTGAAAAGCAGAGATATTACTTTGCCAACAAAGGTCCGTCTAGTCAAGGCTATGGTTTTTTCAATGGTCATGTATGGATGTGAGAGTTGGACTGTGAAGAAAGCTGAGCGCCGAAGAATTGATGCTTTTGAACTGTGGTGTTGGAGAAGACTCTTGAGAGTCCGTTGCTTGGACTGCAAGGAGATCCAACCAGTCCATCCTAAAGGAAATCCGTCCTGGGTGTTCATTGGAAGAAATGATGCTGAAGCTGAAACTCCAGTACTTTGGCCACCTCATTTGAAGAGTTGACTCATTGGAAAAGACTCTGATGCTGGGAGGGATTGGGGGCAGGAGGAGAAGGGGACGACAGAGGATGAGATGGCTGGATGGCATCACGTACTCGATGGATGTGAGTTTTAGTGAACTCTGGGAGTTGGTGAGGGACAGGGAGGCCTGGCATACTGCGATTCATGGGGTTGCAAAGAGTCTGACACGACTGAGCGAGTGAACTGAACTGAAGGGCTTTTTGGCATCCAAATTTCTGAGAAGTGCAAGGGCTACACCCCCAGTAATGTTTGAAGAGACTGCTACAGTCAAGGCCCTATGAACTCTTGAAATTGATATCTAAAGCCTCTTTGGAGGGTGGCAGGGGGAGAAAATGTATTTAGGAGAAACTTCTGGAAAGAGACTTCAGTAATCAGAATAGAGAGGATAGGTGAGGGAATGATGTTCCAGACAGGGAAGAGATCTTAGAAAGGATGAGGTCCAGACTTCGAAAACTTCGTGAAATTAACTGTACAGTCTAGAGCTGTGACAGTGGAATAGATATCCCGACCTGTGAGTCTGTAAAAAGGCTGAAAAACAGATTTCCCTTAAAAATAAGCAGCAAAGCAATGGCTTAGTTAATTCCAAAACAAAATGATTATAAGAAGATAGAAAACAAGAAGTAGAATAGGGTCCCTTCAGGCGGTGAAAGCATGGTGGGAGGATATGCCCAGAAAAGGAAGGAAATTATAACAATGCAAAATAAACTAAAATTAAGAAAACCATAGAAAAAAGCAATATAAGTCAAAAGTAGAAAAGCTTTTCTTTAAAGTGTACTTGCTTTGCAGTATTAGTTTCACAGCATACTGAGTAAACATTTCCATAGATTGTATCCACTTAGCCTTGTTAGAAAATCCGCCTGTGCTGTGCTGGCGCCCTTGCCGCTCGTCTGCTTTGTACACGGTCGTCCGTGTCTCAGTCTCCTGCCCCTGTCATGGCCTCCCTTCTCCCCTTTCCCCACGTAGAACTGGTTTGTTCTCTCTACCTGGAATGTGTTTCTGTCTTGTTATGTACATTACTAGTTTGTTTTATGTTTTATATTCCACATATAAGTGATAACATAGAGTATTTGTCTTTCTCTGTTTGATTTATGTCACAAAGCATAATTCTCTCTGGGTCCATTCCCATTGCTGCAAATGGCAGGATTTTATTCCCTTTTACAGCTGATTACTATTCCATTGTGCCTATGTGGCACATCTTGACCCATTCGTTTGTTGATGGACACTGAGGTTGCTTCCGTGTCTTGGCCATTGTAGGTGGTGCTGCTGTGAACCTCTGGGTGCATGTAGCTTTTTGAATAGTGTTTCCCTTTTCTTTGGATATATACCCAGGAGTGAAATTGCTGGATCATATGGTAGTTCTATTTTCAATTTTTTGAGGAACATCTATACTGTTGTCCAATATGGTTCTACTGATTTACATTCCTACTAATAATGTACAAGGGTTCCCTTTTTTCCACATCCTTGCCAACATTTGCTATTTGTGGGGTGTTTGATGATAGCCTTTCTAAAAGGCGTGAGGACATATCTCCCTGTGGTTTTGAGTTGCCTTTCTCTGATCATCAGTGATGTTAAACATCTTTATATGTACCTATTGGCCATTAGTATATCTTTTAAAAAGTCTGTTTTGATCTTCTGCCCATTTTTTGATCAGGTTGCCTGTGTTTCTGATGTTGACTTGCATGAGCTGTCACACATGTCAGTGGGTGCCTGTGTGCTCAGTCTGTCAGTCGTGTCTGACTCTGTGATCCCGTCGACTATAGCCCACCAGGCTCCTCTGTCCACGGGATTTCCCAGGCAAGAATACTGGAGTGGGTTGCCATTCCCTTCTCCTGGGGATCTTCCCAAACCAGGGATCAAACCTAAGTCTTTTGCATCTCCTGATTGGCAGGCAGATTCTTTACCACTAGTGCCCTCTGGGAGGCCCATATATGTTGGATATTAATTCCTTATTGGTCATATCATTTATAACTAGTTTCTCCCATTCAGTAGCTTGTCTTTTCATTTTGTCAATGGTCCCACTTGCTTATTTTTGCTTTTACTTCTTTTGCTTAGGAGACAGATCTGAAAAAATATTACTATTATTTGTGTCAAAGAGTTTTCTGCCTAGATTTTCTCCTAGAAGTTTTATGGTTTCAGGTCTTATATTTAGATCTTTAATCCATTTTGAGGGTTTTTTTTTTTAATGGCGTGAAGAAATGTTCAAATCTCGTTCTTTTGCAAGTAGCTGTCCAGTTTTCCCAGTAGCATTTACTGAAAAGACTCTCCTTTCTCAGCTCTGTATTCTTGACTCTTTTGTCATATATTAATTGGCCTTAAGTGTGTAGGTTTATTTCTGCAGTCTCTATTCCGTTCCTTGATCTATGTACCTGTTTTTGTGCCACCTGTGTGCTGTTTTGATTACTGTAGCTTTGTAGTATAGTCTGAAGTCAAGATGCATGATACCTCCAGCTTTGTTCTTTTTCCTCAAGATTGTTTTGTAAATTTGGGGGTTTTTGTGATTCCATGGAAATTTTAGGATAATTTATTCTAGTTCTTTTTTTTTTTTTTATTCTAGTTCTGTAGAAAATGTCATGGGTAGTTTGATAGGGATTGCATTAAATCTGTAGATTGCTTTGCATAGTTTGTGAATTTTAGCAATATTTATTCTTCTAATCCCAGAACATGGGCTATTTTTTCATTTCTTTGTAGTATCTTCAGTTTCCCTCATCAGTGTTCTCTAGTTTTCAAAGTATAGTTCTTTCACTTCCTTGGTTAAGTTTCTTCCTAGGTATTTTATTTTTTGGACATAGTTTTAAACAGGATTATTTTCTTGCTTTCTCTTTCTGATCATTATTAAGTGAAGTGAAGTTGCTCAGTCGTGTCCGAATCTTTGCAACCCCATGGACTGTAGCCTACCAGGCTCCTCTGTCCATGGGATTTTCCAGGCAATAGTACTGGAGTGGATTGCCATGTCCTTCTCCAGTGGATCTTCCTGACCCAGGGATTGAACCCGGGTCTCCCGCATTGTAGACAGACACTTTACCGTCTGAGCCACCAGGGAAGTCCTGATCATTATTAGTGTATTGAAAAGCAAATAGATTTCTGTATATTAATCTTACATCTTGCAACTTACTTGAATTCATTTATTATATAGTTTTTTTGTGAAGACTTTAGGACTTCCTATATAGAGTGTCATGTCATCTGCAAGAAGTTCCATTTTACCTCTTCCCTCCTATTTTGGATGCCTTCTATTTATTTATTTTTTGGTCAGAGTTCTGTGGCTAGGATTTCTAATACTGTGTTAAGTAAAAGTGGAGAGAATGGACATCCTTGTCTTGTTCCTAATTTTAGAGGAAAGGCATTTAGCTTTTCACTGTTGAATGTAATGTTGGATTTTGTAATCCAGCTGTAATCCAGCTGTGGATTTGTCTTAAATGGCCTTTATTATTTTGAGATGTGTTCCCTCTCTACACAGTTTGATGAGTTTTTCATCATGAATGGTTGTTGAATTTTGTCAAATGCTTTTGCTGCATCTATTGAGATGATCATGTGATTTTTATCCTTCCTTATGTTAATGTGGTTCAGCGCATTCATTGATTTGCAAATATTTAACCATCCTTGCATCTTGGAATAAATCCTACTTGATCATAGTGTGTGACTCTTTCAATACATTGTTGAGTTAGGGTTACTGATACTTTGTTGACAGTGCTTGCATCTGCATTGATCAGATACTGGCCTATAATTTTCTTGTTTTGTGTTATCTTTGTCTGGTTTTGGTATCAGGGTAATGGTGGCCTCTTAGAGTAAATTTTGGAGTTTTCCCTCCTCTTACATTTTTTGGAATAGCTTGAGAAGGATAGATATTAATTCTCTTTTACGTGTTTGTTAGAATTACCCTGTGAAGCCCACTCCCTCCTGGACTTAAGTTTGCTGGGAGTGTTTTTTAATTACAAATTCAATTTTAATACTACTGATTCATCTGTTCAGATTGTCTATTTCTTTCTGATTTAGTCTTGACGGTTTATTTCTAGAAAGTCTTCCATTTCTTCTAGGTTGTCCAAGTTGTTGGCATATAACTGTTCATGGTATTCTGTCTCTTTTTTTTTTTCTTTGTATTTCTGTGGTATTTGCTGTTATTTCTCCTCTTTCATTCCTTATTTTATTTATTTGAGCCCATAAAGTAGAAAAACTCTTATATGTGTGTAATTGCATACCCCAAAGAAGAAATCCAAAGCAATGGAAGAAAATAAATATGAAACATTCTAATTCAGGAAAATTTTTTTTAAAAAAGAAAAGATTTTAATTTCAAAAGAAAATGTCTGGCCCAAATCTATGCAAAAGGAGCGAGTCATTTATTTAGAAAAGAAAAGCAGATGAGAGGGAGTAAGGGGGTGTAAAAGAGGAGCTGCAGATAAAAAGAGAAGAAAAGACGTATCAGCCAATCAGTTGCATGGACTTAATTTTAATACTGATTCAAACAAACCAATTTTAAAAACAAATAGAAAGTTGAAACTGCATATCTGATGATATTAAGGAATTGTCATTTATAGATATGATAATGGCATTGTAGTTATGATTTTAAAAGATCCTTTATTTTTAAAGATACCTCCTTAAATATTTATGAATGAAATTATATGATGTCTGATATTTGCTTTAAAATAATAGAGGAGGAGGGAAAGTAATTGGATAGACAAAGCAACATTGGCCATGAATTGGTAATTGCTGAAGCAATGTGACAATTAAATGAGATGGTTCATGGTATATTGTCTACTTGTTATAGGTTTAAAATTATTTGCAACACAAAGTTTGAAAATAATTTTTTGTCCCCGACAGGATGGATACTTCAAGCCTAGGCAAAATAAATGTTTTCCATTTTCGTAAATAAACCTAAAGACGTCTAGATTGCCAACTTATGGAAATCTTTCCCCTCGTGTTATGGGAGCCTGCTGTAATTGTTTAGATAAATCTTTAACATTAATTTAACCTCTTTTAACATCTGCTCAATTGAATGCATGTGTCTGAGAAACATTTCATGGTTTTTTTTAGGATTGTGGAAAAGGGATATTATAGTGAGCGAGATGCTGCGGATGCTGTCAAGCAGATCTTGGAGGCGGTTGCTGTGAGTATGAAGTGACAGGGATGGTGTAACCTTGGTGCTGTCTCCCGTTATAGGCTCGTCTGTAAGAGTGTATTTCAGTGACAAACCGTAAAATTTACAGAAAAACTATGAAATATTTATTAGAAAATGTTGAACAAATTTATATTTTCTGTTGATAACTCAGACTCTGAAAGATGCAGTCCTGATATGTAATGCCGTAAGTTTATAAGAATCATTTCCATTCTGTTGTTTTGAGTAAAATCAGACTTTGGTGCCTATGGTTGTTGTTTTCTCTCTGCATTTCTTGAATTTTTCTCTTTTTTGTTTTTTGTTGTTTAGTAAGGAAGTGGGAAAAGGTTCAAAGAGATAAATATAGACCTTAGAGCATAGAGATTGTTGAGTTTTCTTTCAAGAAAAGAAATGAGTAAATTAGGAGAATAAATTCTGACAATTTTTTGAAAGGGAGAAGAAGTGTGTTAACACTTTAAACTGAAATAAAGCTTTATAAATTGATGGAAACATGCACCCATAGTTACACACACACACACAAATGTAATTTTGAGTTTAATTGTATTGAATTAGCAGGGGAACATTTGTCTAGATAAAACAGACTCAATTGGTGAAAATCTTCCCATATATTCAGTGGTGTCTAGTACATCCTTGGGGAAGGTAATGGCACCCCACTCCAGTACTTTTGCCTAGAAACTCCCATGGACGGAGGAGCCTGGTGGGCTGCAGTCCATGGGGTCGCTAGAATTGGACACGACTGAGCGACTTCACTTTCACTTTTCACTTGCATGCATTGGAGAAGGAAATGGCAACCCACTCCAGTGTTCTTGCCTGGAGAATCCCAGGGACGGGGGAGCCTGGTGGGCTGCCGTCTATGGGATCGCACAGAGTCAGACACGACTGAAGTGACTTAGCAGCAGCAGCAGTACATCCTTGGACACTTTGGTGATCCTTTTATTGAATCTAAAGCCAGAACAAATTTAAAACAAAAACCGTATTATTTTACCTACTCACAAAGCTTTACAAAGCTTCAGTTTAGGAAGCAGGTTACTACATTCAAGTCAAACATTCTTTGAGAGAAGTTTTATAAAAATCAAATTTTCTCTGATTGCTGAAAATAAGGGTTAATTTGGAGAAAAAAATTAAAGTGATTTTTCTTAGTGTTTCACAGGTAGAAAGAAGCAATTTAAAGCTTGTGAGAAGTAGCTGGCATTTATGAAATAGTTTGTTGTCAGCTACATGGCTATAGCGAACTATAAAAAATAAGACAGTTGGGAACTAAGTAATCATTGATGTAGCTCACATTTCTCCTGAATCACACACTTTTAAGACTGTATCTATGCTTGTTTTTCAACCCACAGAAGTTGAAAACTTCAAGGCTCTTGGGAAATACGTTGCAAGCATAACTGTACCCCTCAGGCGACAAACCTTAAAACCCTTCTCTTCGCCCCTATGTCATCTCAATTCTTGCCCCAAATATTTCACACTATTTGTGTAACTGTAATCTTGCTTCTTCTGCTTTTTAGCTTTAGATAGCATTTTTAAAAGCTTTTACAGTGAATATGAAAGATGTTTCCCCTTTGGGTTTGAATTCATTCATTCAGTCTTTAAGTGCAGTCTTTAAGCCTTCTTGATACTCAGCCTCTTGAAATAAATTCCAGATTGTCCCAAGTTAAACAGTCTAGTCAGTCTTGACATTTGGGACAGGTCATCATGTCATCTGTCATAAAGCACAAGGCCAAAGCTTAAAGCCCTCTTTTCTATTTACTTATAGAGAGAACCAGGGAATATTTCATCTCCTCTGGTAGCTCACTGTCTCTGCAACCTCTAGTCCTTTCCTTGTTACCACTGATATCCTACTGTTCCTCTATTTTCAGAAAAATCACCATCATTCTCTTTTATCCACCCCTGATGCTGCCTTCTCTCTTTTGCTAACCACAGTTCTCTTGGGCATATATTAATTTCAAAGCCATAAACTTGGAGCCTGGAGAAACTTGCAATATAGAGTGTACAGTGAATTTAACAAAATAAAAGGAAATGGTTGAAGAAATATTAAATATGTCTGCTATCTCAAAAAAAATAGATTCTTTTGTTTGAATTGTTTTAAATATTATAGTGATGGGCATGAAGAGTTGCAAACAAAGTCATCTAACCCTTTAAGGTTATGGTATCTGAACACTGAAGAAAGAGAGGAAATGAACATGATTATAAGGATGCAAAAAAGGATGAAATAGTGGAAGTTCCTTTTGTTAAATTTTTAAAATCTGTAATCTCCCCTAAAAAAGAGATAAATTTCTTTTAAATAAATTTAAATTTAAATACATTTAAATTTAAATAAACTTAGCCTGTTAGAATTAAGATAAAGAATTAATGCTAAAGAGTCAGACACGACTGAGCGACTTTACTTTCACTTTTCACTTTCCTGCATTGAAGAAGGAAATGGCAACCCACTCCAGTGTTCTTGCCTGGAGAATCCCAGGGACAGGGGAGGCTGGTGGGCTGCCGTCTATGGGGTCGCACAGAGTCGGACACGACTGACGCTACTTAGCAGCAGCATTGAAGAACTGGAAAGACAAAAGGGAAACACTAAGCTGATCTATTGTAGAGGTAGCAGCTTCAAGATGGAGCCTCCTGTTAGACTGGAGAAACCCAGTAAAGAGGCTGGATGATTAAAGTTTAGAAGTGTAAAGGAGGTGCTCTGTAGTCCTGTGTGCAGGCCGACTGTGAGGACCTGCCCATGAAGCTGCTCCTCAAACCTTGGAGAAGAGTGTTCTAGCCAACCAGTGTGAGTATCACTGAAGAGGGGCCCGGAATTGGTTCTATGAGTGCTGGAAAACTGGAAACAATGGCTGCTGTCCAAAGGATCTGCCCCTGCAAGGTGAAGAAGTGTTTCAGAAGTGCATGGGACAGGCTCAGAAAAGGAGCAAGTGCCTTCATCCTCTTCCAGCCTCCACTGTCTCCCTGGTGCCCTCTAACACAGAGTCACACGGGAAACCAGCGAGGAAGAGTGTGGCTGGTAACTCATCCCAGCTTCACAAAGGACTGTAAAAGGCAAAGTTAAAGTTGAGAGACAATACCTTAATAAATGGTACTGTAAGTTATTTGAAAACAAAAATCAATTCTGAAAATTTCTATTTCTATTCATAGACTCTTTAAAGTTTTCATAGTCTTTACTAATGTGTGTGAAATGGTTCTGGAGGTCAATGAAATCAAAACAAATGCAGCAGCATTAAAAACTTACTATCTATGTTTATAAAGGGCAATATATGTGTTATTCAGCTTTACATTGTTTGACATGTTTAAGCCTTCTTCCATCTGACCTCTAATTCCTGTTGACAGAACCAGTGTACTTTTATAAAGATGGAAAGGGCTAGAACCTCTTTCCTCATCCTCCCTTGCTGCCAAGGGCATATGACCCAGTGCCCACCAGTGGGTTCTGAGGAGCCATCTACTCATGAACTGTTGGAAAAGTTTCCCTTTAATAAAAGGAGGACCAAGGGCGGAAAGGTCTTCTCTCCTCTTCACTGTCATCTTGGAGTCTGTCTGTGATGCTGGGAGCTGCTTTTGCTGTCTTGTAATTATAAGGAGAAACATAACTGTGCTGAAGAGGGCAGAGAATGCATTTGGAGTTCTGTTTGACACCTCTCAGTATTTCTGCCGCGTTAAGTTGTGTGTCTTGTTACTTGAAGCGAGAGGCACTGAACTTACTCTTGAATAAACGTTTGCGTATATACTAATAATGGCTGTGTGTCAGAGCACGCTGCATACTTTTCCATCCATGTAAACGTGACAGGAAGGGCATACTCCTGGACAAAGGGATTCTGGTGCCGCAGTTGTCTAAAAACTGAACTTCACTGAGTGTAAAGCACACACCAGCGTGCCGTGTGTATCTGTGCTAGTCGCGCCTGACTCTGTGAGACCCCGTGGACTGCAGCCTGCCAGGCTCCTCCGTCCATGGGATTCTCCAGGCAAGAATACTGGAGTGGGCTGCCATTTCCTTCTCCAGGGCATCTTCCTGACCCAGGGATCCAACCTGCATCTCTTGCATCTCCTGCATTGGCAGGCAGATTTTTACCACTGCACCATGGAAAGCCCCCAACATACTGTTAAATCAGGATTAAGTATGATTCAAAGGGACAGTGAGGTTTAAGGTTACTAACATTAAGCTTGTTTCTGGCACTTGTTCTTGTGAATGTTGTTTCTGCTTGAGTACACTTATTGTCAATAAAAAGATTCTTCTGTGGAGTTAATAAGCATTGAGAGACTAGAACAGCAAATGTGGGTGGTTTTGTTTTTTGAGTTTGTCAGTTCCTGTGATATTTACTTTGGAGAATAGATTTTGGTGCAAGGCTGAAGGCATTAAAATATAATGAGAATTTTACCAGTAAAAGTAAATGTAGTTTCTAAGAATTGAGAGATTACATTCATCAGAGAAGAAATACAGTTCTGTTAATATTCTAATGTTTTTTATTTATAAACATAGAATAAAATAGATCAGTGGCTCAGGCATAGCAGGGACATTTTATCAGAAAAAAAATTGGAGCAAAAAAATAATCTACATTCTGAAAATTATAGCTCAGTATTAAGAACATGGAGATCTAAAAATAATGCCTGGGAAGGAGGTATTTTGCTCTAATGTACAGAATGTTTCTGTACGTCATTATTGGCAATGATAACAATACCAAAGGTTTATCAAATTCTGAGTGGCCTTCTCTCTTTTGATTACCAGGTGAATCACAATAAATTCTGAAGTACATGTCTAGAAATTTTCCAATTTCTATATATAAAACATCATGTCAGTTGTTACATTCTAAATGACTTGGTGCTTCTGTAAATGTTGAATGATGTCAGTCATTCAGTTCAACCATTAGCTAATTCTCTGGTATGTGCCAAAATCTTGGATACAGAGATTAAGAAGTTCACTAGTTTATAGAGCATACATTGGCACATAGCTGTAAGAATATATATGTGTACCAACTGATGCATTTTGCAAATTCAAAGACATTACAGAAGGCAAAGCTATTCAAAACATCTAGAAAGAAACTGAATCAGAAAAATCTTGCCAGAGGAGGTTATGTCTGTGTTGGGTTTTAAGAGAAAAAGATTCTTCTTTGGTAAGCAACCAGTATGAAAAAAAAAGGCAATTTCAGGAATATTCCTTTTCTCCAGTAAATTGTTATAGATCATAATAGACCAAAGGCAAAGGTGTGAACTGCTGGTCTTTGGAATGGTATGGACCTAACAGAAGCAGAAAATATTAAGAAGAGATGGCAAGAATACACAGAAGAACTGTACAAAAAAGATCTTCACGACCCAGATAATCACGATGGTGTGATCACTGACCTAGAGCCAGACATCCTGGAATGTGAAGTCAAGAGGGACTTAGAAAGCATCACTATGAACAAAGCTAGTGGAGGTGATGGAATTCCAGATAAGCTATTTCAAATCCTGAAAGATGATGCTGTGAAAGTGCTGCACTCAATATGCCAGCAAATTTGGAAAACTCAGCAGTGGCCACAGGACTGGAAAAGGTCAGTTTTCATTCCAATCCCAAAGAAAGGCAATGCCAAAGAATGCTCAAACTACCGCACAATTGTACTCATCTCACACGCTAGTGAAGTCATGCTCAAAATTCTCCAAGCCAGGCTTCAGCAATATGTGAACCGTGAACTTCCAGATGTTCAAGCTGGTTTTAGAAAAGGCAGAGGAACCAGAGATCAAATTGCCAACATCTGCTGGATCATGGAAAAAGCAAGAGAGTTCCAGAAAAACATCTATTTCTGCTTTATTGACTATGCCAAAGCCTTTGACTGTGTGGATCACAATAAACTGTGGAAAATTCTGAAAGACATGGAAGTACCAGACCACCTGATCTGCCTCTTGAGAAATTGGTATGCAGGTCAGGAAGCAACAGTTAGAACAGGACATGGAACAAGAGACTGGTTCCAAATAGGAAAAGGAGTACATCAAGGCTGTATATTGTCACCCTGCTTATTTAACTTATATGCAGAGTATATCATGAGAAACACCGGACTGGAAGAAGCACAAGCTGGAATCAAGATTGCCAGGAGAAATATCAATAACCTCAGATATGCAGATGACACCACCCTTATGGCAGAAAGTGAAGAGGAACTAAAAAGCCTCTTGATGAAGGTGAAAGTGGAGAGTGAAAAAGTTGGCTTAAAGCTCAACATTCAGAAAACTAAGATCATGGCATCTGGTCCCATCACTTCATGGGAAATAGATGGGGAAACTGTGGAAACAGTGTCAGACTTTATTTTTCTGGGCTCCAAAATCACTGCAGATGGTGACTGCAGCCATGAAATTAAAAGACACTTACTCCTTGGAAGGAAAGTTATGACCAACCTAGATAGCATATTCAAAAAGCAGAGACATTACTTTGCCAACAAAGGTTCGTCTAGTCAAGGCTATTGTTTTTCCTGTGGTCATGTATGGATGTGAGAGTTGGACTGTGAAGAAGGCTGAGCGCCGAAGAATTGATGCTTTTGAAGTGTGGTGCTGGAGAAGACTCTTGAGAGTCCCTTGGACTGCAAGGAGATCCAACCAGTCCATTCTGAAGGAGATCAGCCCTGGGATTTCTTTGGAAGGAATGATGCTAAAGCTGAAAGTCTAGTACTTTGGCCACCTCATGCGAAGAGTTGACTCATTGGAAAAGACTCTGATGCTGGGAGGGTTTGGGGGCAGGAGGAGAAGGGGATGACAGAGGATGAAATGGCTGGATGGCATCACTGACTCGATGGACGTGAGTCTGCGTGAACTCTGGGAGTTGGTGATGGACAGGGAGGCCTGGCATGCTGCGATTCATGGGGTTGCAAAGAGTCGGACATGACTGAGTGACTGAACTGAACTGAACTGAAAGCACACTTGAGAACTAGGGCTTGAGTGAGAGGCAGGGAGCCTATCCTGAGAGGCTTGCATGATTTGTGGAAGAGGGTCCGTTTTTCTGTGGGTGAAGAGGCCTGAGGGACTTTGACTGCAGGACCACCCTTCCTTGTGGTAGCATGACGTCCAGGAGCAGGGAGGCCAGTGAAGAGGTTGTGGAGATGTCCAGCAAGAAATGAAAATCATCTGAAGTGACGTGGTTTGTGATGTTGTGAGTGAAATATGCTAACAGCTAAGGCCATGCAGAGCTCCCCTTGGACTTCCACTGTCAGTATTTATTAGTGAAGACTTATTTATATGTGAAGGCGTAGAGAGGATGAGCAGTAAACCAGAGTGGGGAGCGTGTAGAGCAGAGGACGTGCAGCTTTGACCAGAAACCCATTGAACTGGCCCCGTCACCTGCAGCGCGGTGCCTTCTCCCCTCCCCTCTGCCCTCCTGCTCTCCAGGCTTCATTCACTGCCTTCTCATAGTTTCTCTAGTGACTTTTTTCTTCAATTTCTGTTTCCTTCTCCTACATATTTCCCTTTTGTACTCTTCTTTTGCTTCTCCTCCAGCTGAAAACAAATGATGAATAACACAACAACAGCAAAAACTAAAAAAACGTTTTAAGAGACCAACCAAAGCCTCTAGCTCAGGATGACCATGTTCCCCACACACAGCACGTGCTGTTGGTCCTGAGGAGAGCTTAGAAAGTAAACATGAGACACAGTACCTGTGTCTGGGAAAATTTAACACCAAAAAGAGAATAAAAATAACATCTAAGTTACCTTCCTTTGAAGGAAGTACCTCAGAATTGAGATAATGTCTTCACTATTCAGAAGCCTACTGAAGGGTCACGAACATGAGATTACTGAGTAGACATGACCTGATCCTGACTTAATGTCCTTGCATTGAAATCTTTAGAAGTTCATTCACAACTGTTGTCGGATTTCAGTTGCTAAAGGAATGAGAGCCACAGAATCCCTGACTGTGGAGCAGCAGAACCGAATAACCTCAAGAAAGAGCAGGAAAGATTTTTCTAGTTAATCGTGGCAGTATTTTTTTTAAAGCATAAAAAAGGAAAAGGTAGTCATAAGAGGACTACCCAGAACGTCCTTATGTGGTGGGAACGGCACAAAGGCACGCATTGTTTCTGTTTATATACATGATCTACAAAGATTAATGTGAATAAAGAGGAATAAAAAAAGATGGGGATTTCACCTATAAGGGAATATGGTTTTAAGTGAGGTAATACGTTTTAATTCTATTTAAAAAGTCTTATTCCAAGCAGGTGTGCATTGGCTATGAGAGGAAAGATATTATCATATTATCATGATACCTTTTCTGTTTTAAACAAACCTTACTCTAATTGGCAATTTGGGCTATTTTCTGTTCCTGTTATGCCATATTGCACATCTGTATATTCTGTTCCTCTGACCCTCAATGCTCTGCAAAGCTGATATTCAGAAAAAGCTGAGCAAACGATTCTACCACCCACAATGGAGTCTCTGGGAGGACAGTCTCTTCTTTATGTTGATGTAGTTTGTGTGTGACAACCTCTTGTATGGGCTGCAAGGGAATGACTCCCAGCTGGAAAGACTGCTTTAACAGCGATCCCCTTTTAAGGAAGAATGTTGAGTGGGAGACATCAAAGTATTGTGGCTTGAAGGTGAACAGTGATCCTTCTTTGCAAGTGTGCTTCTTTCCAAGGATCGTAGAGTAACTAGGTGAGACTCTAGCTGACACTTTTCGTGTTGTCTTTCATGGATTATCTACTGAAGCGTGGGGGTGGGACCATGAAGTTTATCTCCATGCTCTCCAGTAGTGGTTGCCTGCCCAGAAGCTGAAGTATCCTCTGTCTTGAGAAAATGAAGTCCTCTTTTGAATTACATGGATCTGTGTGAATCTTCTACATCTGATGTCTTTGACCCATTCATTTGCTGTTGTTCAGTCATTCAGTCATGTCCGACTCTTTGTAACCCCATGGACCGCAGCACGCCAGACCTCCCTGTTCATCACCAACTCCTGGAGTTTACTCAGATTCATGTCCATTGAGTCAGTGATGCCATCCAACCATCTCATCCTCTGTTGACCCCTTCTCCCACCTTCAATCTTTCCCAGCATCAGGGTCTTTTGAAATGAGTTGGCTCTTTGCATCAGATGGCCAAAGTATTGGAGTTTCAGCTTCAGCATCAGTCCTTCCAATGAATATTCAGGACCAATTCTTTTTAGGATTGACTGGATTGATCTACTTGCAGTCCAAGGGACTCTCAAGAGTCTTCTCTAACACCACAGTTCAAAAGCATCAATTCTTCAGCTCTCAGCTTTCTTTATAGTCCAACTCTAACATCCATACATGACTACTGGAAAAACCATACCTTTCACTAGATGGACCTTTGTCAGCAAAGTAGTGTCTCTGCTTTTCAATACCCTGTCTAGGTTTGTCATAGCTTTTCTTCCATGGAGCAAGCATCTTTTAATTTCATGGCTGCAGTTAAAAAAATATATATATTTTGGGAGCAGTTAATTAAGAAATACTGTGGAAAAAACAATGAATAATTCTCTGGAAGAGTAAGGTAGAATACTTTTTTTAAAAATTTCTCGTTCAGAAGAAGCACTTTCAGGCATTATTATAATAATAGTCTTGTTAACTTCATTCCTTGAACATGGGATTTTGATTTTAGTATTATTAAATAATTCAAAAACAAATTCTGAAAAAGTTTTACAAAGTATTTTGCCTGCTTCATAAATGAGAAATGTATAATTCAATGGAAGATGTCAAAGTAACCAATAGGCAGAGGCCTAGTTCATAGCCTGTAGCACCAGTCATGGAAACAAAACTTTACTTGATGTCTTATCTTTGGTCCAATCTCAGATGTGTAGCTTCTGAACAAGGAGCACTCACAAAAAATCCAGCTTACTCACTCTGGCTAAGACTGAGAGTTTCTCAACAGAAGACACAGGGGCACTAAGTTTCATTTGGGTAGGGAGGTTCTTTGTAGGGGTTTCGCGTCAACAACTTTGTTAACCTGTTCAGGCTGCTGTAAAAGAATACCACAGATTGGAAGGCTTAAAGAAAAAGATTTATTCTTTCAGTTCTGCTGCTGCTGCTGAGTTGCTTCAGTCGTGTCCAACTCTGCGTGACCCCATAGACAGCAGCCCACCAGGCTCCCCCATCCCTGGGATTCTCCAGGCAAGAACACTGGAGTGGGTTGCCATTTCCTTCTCCAATCATGAAAGTGAAAAGTGAAAGTGAAGTCGCTCAGTCGTGTCCGACTCCTAGCGACCCCATGGACTGCAGCCACCAGGCTCCCTCGTCCCTGGGATTCTCCAGCCGAGAGTACTGGAGTGGGGTGCCATTGCCATCGCCACAGTTCTGGATGTCCCCAAACAGGACGCCAGCTTGGTCTGATTCCAAGCGCAGGCTTGCCCTGGTTTACAGACTGCAGCCTTCCCGCCCTGTCCTCACAGGGGAGAGCAAGTCTGGTCTTCCCGTTGTCTTCTGAGGGCCCTGATTCCATCACAGGAATTCCACCCTCCAAACCTCATCTAAACTTACCTCCAAACTTACCTCCAAAGGCTTCAGCTCCAGATAACATTCCACTGGGGATTAGGGCTTCAACATATGAATTCTGGGGGACACGAATATTCAGTTCCAAGGAGCAAGCTCTGTTAATTCCATGCCTGCAGTCACCATCCGCAGTGATTTTGGAGGCCCAGAAAAGGTCTGTCACTGTTTCCACTGTTTCGCCTTCTATTTGCCATAAAGGGATGGGGCTGGATGCCATGATCTTCATTTTTTGAATGTTGAGTTTTAAGCCAGCTTTTTCACTCTCCTCTTCATCAAGAGGCTCTTTAGTTCCTCTTCACTTTCTGCCATTAGGGTGGTATCATCTGCATATCTAAGGTTATTGATATTTCTCCTGGCAATCTTGATTCCAGTTTGTGATTCATCCAGCCCAGCATTTCACATAATGTATTCTGCATGTAAGTTAAATAAGCAGGGTGACAATATACAGCTTTGATATACTCCTTACCCAATTTTGAACCAGTCCATTGTTCCATGTCTGGTTCTAACTGTTGCTTCTTGACCTGCATACAGGTTTCTCAGGAGACAGGTAAGGTGGTCTGGTATTCTGATCTCTTTAATAATGCTCTGTAGTTTGCTGTGATCCACAAAGTCAAAGGCTTCATTGTAGTCAATGAAGCTGAAATAGGGTGTTTTTCTGAAATTTCCTTACTTTTTTTTAATATCCAGCAGTAAACTGTTCATGAACAGTTTGCCATTTACTAACTGCAAAATACCCAGTATATTTGTTTTTCTATTTCTGAGTAACGAATTACCACAAATTTAGCAGCTTGAAACAACTGATTATCTCTCAGTTCTGTAGGTCAAAAGTCCAGGCGGTTCTGTTGGGTTCCATGCTTAGTCTCACAAAACTGGAAACCAAGGTGTTAGTTGTCCGGGTGGTTATTTGGAAACTCTGAGCAAGAATCTGCTTCTAAACGCATTGAGCTTCCCAGCTCACTGGCCGGGTTCACTTCCCCATGTTTGTGCGGCTGGCGGCCCTGTTCCCGCGCTTTCAGCCAGGGCCTGCTTTCAGCGCCTCGGGGTTGCCTCATTCCTTGCCACGTGCTTCCCCACAACCTCAGGGAGAAAGCCTTTCAAATCTCTGACTTCCTTTTCTGCTGCTAACCAGAGAAAACTCTCTGCTTTTCAAGGGTACATGTGATTTGATTAAACCTATCTGAATCATCTTCTTGTTGTCATGTAAATTAATATAGTCCAAGGAATGCTGCCTCATCACATTTATAGAGTCCACCGACACTCAGATGGATGGGCATTTATTATAAGAGCTAGTTATACATGGTGGTCGTTTATAAAATTCTGCCTGTCACACCCAGACCAACCTACTCTTACTGATCAAAGTGTGATGCATTTATTTCCTAACATAATGTATTCAGTCTAATTAACTCAAAACATGGAAAGTAAATTAGGAATCCAAAATTCCACATTCAAGGATAAACTTGAATGTCATTTGTTTTTAGGCCTTTCAAAGACTCACTCACTAACAAGTGTTTCAGTTTGTTTTTTCATGTCTAGTACTTAATTGTGTTCTCATGCATTTCTACTGTGCTCTCCTGGGTGTTTTTTTTTATGTCACAAAATCAATTTTGCCACTTCAGAGCATTAACCACAGCAAGTATTTTCAAAGGTTTTCAAAACTATTTGTCATGTCTTAGAAAATAAGCTGAAACACAGATCAGTGATCAGAAAGAAGGAATGATGGCTGTGGCTGAGGCTATGTGGCGTCTAGCATAAAAAATATAAATAATGCAATATACTTAAGTGCATTTGTTTCTTTTTATGTTGCAGTCTTATTTATTTCTTTGCTTAACAATACACCTTGGAAAGTTTTGCCATTGATGTATTAGTTTCCTGTTGCTGCATCACAAATTACCACAAACTCAAACACTCACAGCACCATACATTATCTTGCATTCTGTAGGGCAGAGTGAGACGCAGTGGGAATAGACTCCCACAGTTCCCGCATCAGGGTGTCATTAGGCTGCGCTTCTCCCTGGAGGCTAGGGTAAGGAATGTGCTTCCAAGCTTATTCCACTGCTTATGATTGTCTCAATACTTGGTCTTCTTCATCTTCACACCAGCAAAGGCACGTCAGATTCTTCTCACGCTTTAGGTCTATTTCACTGACTCTTCTGCCTGCCTCTTCTGCTTCTAAAGCCTCATACAGTTACATTGGGACCATCTGGATAATCCAAGGTAATCTCTGTATTTTAAGGCAACAGTGATTCATAATCCTAACTACATCTGCAAAGCCCCTTTGCCATGCTGCATGGCATGTTCACAGTCCTAAGACTGGAGCATAGACCATTCTTTGGGACCATAATTCTATCACATTTAATACTTCTGGATTTTTTCATTTCTTTAGTCGCTATGTGGTTTTTCATACTGTGAGTTCTATAATTTATTTACCCAGTTCAAATCAAATGTTTTTTTCTAATTTTAAAAATTATACATAATATTGTAATAAATATCCTTGAGGCATATTATGTACAAGTGAAAATATTTAGTATATATTCCAAGAAGTAGCTTCCATGAGAGAAATAATATATTCATTTTACATTCTTTTATGGATGCTGCTAAATTGCAAGGCTTTACCAATCTAGTATCACTGATACTTTGATTCTGCCTCTTTATCAGCATGTACATCTGACCAATCCTGATCATTATATTCTCTTTTCTATTCTTTGCTCTGTTTTTCAGTAATTTTTATGTATTTTTATGTGTTTTTCTCTTGTTGGTATATAGGAGTTCTCTATATATTCAAATCTTAACCTTTAATATATATGCATAATCTTTTGTGTATACACATATGTCTTTATATGTAATCTATATCATATACACAGATAGATTAAATGTTTTCTCCTGGTTTTGCTTTGTGTGTATTGTCTTGCATAATTTTCTCATCAAATTTTTAAGGGTTTTTAAAACTGGTTCTAAGATTTTTAATTTTTTATATCTTTCTTAGGAAGTCATATCTTATTCTCTCTTGCTCCCTCTCTCTTTTTTTCTCTATATTTACTTAAACATCTTGTGTACTTACTCTCAAATCCTTTTGGGTCATTTTGTTTTGTTCTTATCCTTTTCTTAGTTTAATAGCTTTTTAATACACACATACTAGTTTGATCCATCTTTGTTTACTTAATCCATATTTGTTTGTTTGACAGCTCTACGTGAAAATATCACTTTATTGTTACGTTAGTGAACTTGTGTGTGCATTTCTATTTTTAGTTCTCTGGTGACTCCTTTTATAACTTTAAACAAAATTCTCCCTTGTCATATCTTTGTCTTATACCAGTGCAGTTTTCATGGTTTATATTCTGCATCTTACTCATTTGTTTGAATTCTGCCTTTAAGTGGACTTGACACTGATCACTATCCCTCCATCACAGTTTTTCCCTCTTATTTCTTAATTGACTGGATTTACTTAATTGACTGGATTTACTAAAGGAGATCAGTCCTGGGTGTTCATTGGAAGGACTGATGCTAAAGCTGAAACTCCAATACTTCGGCCACCTCATGTGAAGAGTTGACTCATTGGAAAAGACTCTGATGCTGGGAGGGATTGGGGGCAGGAGGAGAAGGGGACGACAGAGGATGAGATGGCTGGATGGCATCACTGACTCGATGGACATGAGTTTGAGTGAATTCTGGGAGTTGGTGATGGACAGGGAGGCCTGGCGTGCTGTGATTCATGGGGTCGAGAAGAGGCAGACACGACTGAGCGACTGAACTGAACTGACTGACTCACCAAGTGGTTTGGGTTTTTTGTTTGCTTGTTTTGCTTTGGGTTTGTTTTTCTGTTCCCAGAAGGGCATAGCAACAATACATTCTCCAAGTTTTTTTCATGACTTTTTTGGCCACTTTATATTTTCAAGACTCTTTTTAACTTTTGTGGGGTGGGACATTTGGTCGTAACCTCCGCAGTCTGTACCCGTTCCTTTATAATCTCCTGGCACTGAACTCTGCCTTGCAGAACTGACATCAGCTTGCTATTTCCCTTCTTACAGATGACTTACTTTTTTCTGCTTAGAGGTCTATGAATCCCTTCTTTATCCTTGAAGTTCAGGTACTTAAGCAGGTGCATGTCAGTTTTCACAGCTCTTTCTCTGTGGGGAAAGCAGCAGTAGCATTTTCCCCCTTTTAAAATCGTGCACAAGCTTGGAGAGGTTGTGCAAACAGTGGCACCCAAACTGTGAAAGCTACCAATCTAGGCCCAAGTGCACGCCAGGCGTCTGCACAAGTCTCCCTCGTTGGCCTTTGGGATTCTGGTCTTTTACATTTCATTCTGTACAGAAGTCCACTAAGTTAGGCAGTCTCGTGGGTTTTGATAATTCTCTGCACTTGTCTCCAAGTCAAAGCAGGTGGAGCATTTGGGCTCTTTTGGTTTTGGTGATCCCCTGGCCCAGTTCTTAGACAACTGCTGATCCCTGTCTAAGGTTTTACCCCACTCCTTCATGCCCCTGTAATAAATTCTTAAGCTAAATGCAGATATTTGTTCTCATTTTTACCTTTTTGTCCTCCTGAGAGATTTAAGTTTAGAATTTCAACAAACCTACTCTATTCTCTGTATTCTCGTGGCGTTTTTTACTACTTTTGTGAAGCACTAACCACACTCTATTACAGCTGGCTGTGCATAGCCCTGTCTCCTGAAATAGGCAGAAATACGGGCTTACTCATCTATGTCTGTCATCCGTTTCCTCTGCCCTCTGCTCCCCCCTCCACATACACTGTGTCCTGCTTTGTATTCATAGCACATGACAGGCACAGTATATATTTATTGACTTGAATCCAGTTATTTACAAAAGCTTGTTTAGGATCCCAGCGTTTTGAGTGCTGGGAATATTATAGAACTGGCCTTGTAGCCTTGATTTTTAAAAGATAATAGGACTTCAAATACATTTAATAATTTAAGACACTGTTAAATCACATTATTTTCAAAAAATGATAATGCTAAGACAGCTCTGTAGAAGAGCACTTTTCATGGAATGTAATGTAAAGTCTGAGTAAATATATGTGGTATATTTCTCTATGTTTTAGAAAAGCTATCTAATTTCATAAAACTTGACATGTTAGATACAAAGGAAAATCCATATTGAAAAACATAATTGCCGACACATATACTTTGCATTCTAGTTTTGGATTCTGCTTCTCAAAATTTAACTTTAAAATGCCTTCATTTCTATGAATAGTATATTGAATGTGCCATAGATTCTGTGTGATTTATTCTTTGAAATGTTCACTTGAATGTTGGAACAAATCTAGAACCACTGTATCTAACTTTTAAATTATCGTCCTGACTTTTGCCTGTGAAATTACTTTATAGATGCTTAGCCACACTCTAGGCTTAATGGCTCTGGATCCCGTAGAATTCCAGAAATGCCACCTTATTGTAAATTGAATTTCACTGAGGAAGAGCCTTGTTAACACTAATTCACATCATTCATACCTTCTATTTATATATAGTGGGCCATTTAGTGAAGGAACTCAATGCTTATGCTCTATTCTGCTAGAAAACTGGAAGAAGAAATAATCTTGAGAGGAATAAACAGTTGAACACATGTAACTAAGACCTAACAATAACTATCTCAATAGTAATAGTACCAGTCATCACTACCATGTGTTATCAAGCACTTATTGTGTACCAAACTTTTTCTAAAAGCTTTATGTAAATTATTTCACTTAATCTTCAACCTACAAGGCTATCAGTCTCATCATATTAATTCCACAGATAAGGAACTGAGACTCAGAAAGGTTCAGTTCAGTTCAGTAGCTCAGTCGTGTCCAACACTTTGTGACTCCACGAACCGCAGCATGCCAGGCCTCCCTGTCCATCACCAACTCCCGGAGTCCACCCAAACTCATGTCGATTGAGTTGGTGATGCCATCCAACCATCTCATCCTCTGTTCTCCCCTTCTCCTCCTGCCCTCAATCTTTCCCAGCATCAGGGTCTTTTGAAATGAGTCGGCTCTTCGCATCAGGTGGCCAAAGTATTGGAGTTACAGCTTCAGCATCAGTCCCGCCAATGAATATTCAGGACTGATCTCCTTTAGGATGGACTGGTTGGATCTCCTTGCAGTCCAAGGGACTCTCAAGAGTCTTCTCCAACACCACAGTTCAAAAGCATCAATTCTTCAGCACTCAGCCTCCTTTATGGTCCAACACTCACATCCATACATGAATACTGGAAAAACCATAGCCTTGACTAGACGGACCTTTCTTGGCAAACTAATGTCTCTGTTTTTTAATATGCTGTCTAGGTTGGTCATAACTTTTCTTCCAAGGAGTAAGTGTCTTTTAATTTCATGGCTGCAGTCACCATCTGCAGTGATGTTAGAGCCCCCCAAAATAAAGCCTGACACTCTTTCCACTGTTTCCCCTTCTATTTCCCATGAAGTGGTGGGACCGGATGCCATGATCTTAGTTTTCTGAATGTTGAGTTTTAAGCCACCTTTTTCACTCTCCACTTTCACTTTCATCAAGAGGCTCTTTTTTCTGCCATAAGGGTGGTGTCATCTGCATATCTGAGGTTATTGATATTTCTCCCGGCAATCTTGATTCCAGCTTGTGCTTCTTCCAGCCCAGCATTTCTCATGATGTACTCTGCATAGAAGTTAAATAAGCAGGGTGACAATATACAGCCTTGACGTACTCCTTTTCCTATTTGGAACCAGTCTCTTGTTCCATGTCCAGTTCTAACTGTTGCTTCCTGACCTGCATACAGATTTCTCAAAAGGCAAGTCAGGTGGTCTGGTATTCCCATTTCTTTCAGAATTTTCCAGTTTCTTGTGATCCACATAGTCAAAGGCTTTGGCACAGTCAATAAAGCAGAAATATATGTTTTTCTGGAACTCCCTTGCTTTTTCTATGATCCAGCAGATGTTGGCAATTTGATCTCTGGTTCCTCTACCTTTTATAAAACCAGCTTGAACATCTGGAAAATCATAGTTTATGTATTTGTTGAAGCCTGGCTTGGAGAATTTTGAGCATTACTTTGCTAGTGTGGGAGATGAGTGCAATTGTGCAGTAGTTTGAGCATTCTTTGGCATTGCCTTCTTAGGGAATAGAATGAAAACTGACCTTTTCCAGTCCTGTGGCCACTGTTGACTTTTCCAAATTTGCTGGCATATTGAGTGCAGCACTTTCACAGCATCATCTTTGAGGATTTGAAATGGCTCAACCGGAATTCCATCACCTCCAGTAGCTTTGTTCGTAGTGATGCTTCCTAAGGCCCATTTGACTTCTCATTCCTGGATGTCTGGCTCTAGGTGAGTGATCACACCATCGTGATTATCTGGGTCATGAAGATATTTTTTGTACAGTTCTTCTGTGTATTCTTGCCACCTTCTTCTCAATATCTTCTGTTTCTGTTAGGTCCATACTATTTCTGTCCTTTAGGTAACTCAAGATTAGAACACAAAATAAAAGTTGACTTCAGAATTTATGCTCTTAATCCCTTTTCCATCTGCATTCTTCTACCATCTCTTGCTATAGATGAATTTAGGCCCAAGGCCAGAGACACAGATGAGCAGACAAAGAAGCCTGAGCACAGAAGGAGTTGAAGTGCTAACACTGAAATGTAGCAAGTGAGATGCATCTATTTTAAAGATCACACAGCAGGGAAAAAGGTTTTAAAAGACACAGGTGCGTCTCAGCAGGTCAGTGCGCCTGTTTAGGTTTGCCTCTGCTTTCTGATTCTTGAATTCACTTCTTGAAAACTGCTTATTTGACATAATGAGAGAGAATCACTTCACATGCTATAATTTAAAAATTAAGTCTGACTCAAATTGATTGAGAATATGTGCATATGTATGTTCCATTCTTTTTTGGACGGGAGTAGGTGGGAGTATGATAGCCCCAAAGGTAAAACTCTCCCACATGCAATCAGCTCTGTCACTTTGTCTATATCTAGAAGGATGGTGGTGTCAAAATGTGAACACCCCTTGATGTGAGGCAATAGTAAGAAATTGGGTAGCAGACTTGAATTCTTTGTAGCCAAACCTAATGTCCATTTAATTATTTTATTTCCTCACAAGTAGTTGCCCTTTTATATCAGTTTTTGGGGTCATAATATTGTGCAGCACTCGTGGGCTGATCGTTCAGACTGGTCTTACCAGGCCTGCTGATGGTGGGACTGGCTCTCGAATAGCAGCTCCCTTTGCTTTCAAAATGGAAGCATCTACCTGCTCCTCCTTTGACATTTTGTGGAATGAGTCCCTTTTTTCCTCAAAGTGAGGTCAGACCATAGCTCGACTGAGAGAGCTCATCTTGGCAGAATTCAGAGCTTTCTCCTTCTGTTCATCCAGCTCTTCTTAAACACCAGGAACAAGGGCCAGCAGAAAGGAACTAGCATGGTTTGTTATGACAGTATAACCAATAGAGTGCAAATATGATTCTTTTTGCATTGTAGAATTTATTAAATAACCTATTAGATTTGCATATGATTAAAATCGTATTCTCTGTAAGTACCAGAAACTTGGAATTCACATGGAATTTTCATGGAATGGGCAATGTATTGTGTTGCATTGATTTTATTCTGGGTTTGTTGTTAGATTTCTGCCTTAATATCACTTCAGGACTTTTAACCATGAACCTAAGGCAATGGCACCCCACTCCAGTGTTCTTGCCTGGAGAATCCCATGGACAGAGGAGCCTGGTGGGCTGCAGTCCATGGGGTCGCGAAGAGTCGGACACGACTGAGTGACTTCCCTTCCCTTTCATTGCTGCTACTGCTGCTGCTGCTAAGTTGATTCAGTTGTGTCCAACTCTGTGCAACCCCATAGATGGCAGCCCACTAGGCTCCTCTGTCCCTGGGATTCTCCAGGCAAGAATACTGGAGTGGGTTGCCATTTCCTTCTCCAATGCATGAAAGTGAAAAGTGAAAGTGAAGTCACTCAGTCGTGCCCGACTCTGAGCGACCCCATGGACTGTAGCCTACCAGGCTCCTCCATCCATGGAATTTTCCAGGCAAGAGTACTGGAGTGGGGTGCCATTGCCTTCTCTAATGAACCTCATTATGGGAGTTCTAAAGAAATGTCATTTAACAATTAAAAGCAGTGCATTTAATGTCATTAAAAGATTGAAGGCAGAAGGAGAAGGGGATGACAGAGGATGAGATAGTTGGATGGCATCATTGACTCAATGGACATGAGTTTGGGTAAACTCCTCCAGAGTTGGTGATGGATAAGGAGGCCTGGCATGCTGCAGTCCATGGGATCACAAAGAGTCGGACATGATTAAGCAACTGAACTGAATATAAATCGACAATACCAATAATTTAAAGAATGTAGTGTTTAATGGAATGATAAAACTTTTTATATTTTTAATACCTGAATTACTGAACTTACCAGAAAAGTCTTACACTCATATATGAAGAACCTGAAAATACATAACAAATTATTTTTAAGTACTCCAATCCAGAGTAAAAAGACAAAAAGAAATTAGAATTAGAGCAAAAATCAATGAAATTGACAACAGGAAATCAGTAGGAAAAAATATATCAATGAAACCAAAAGCTAGTTATTTGAAAGGGTAATAAAATCAATAGCCTCTAGCCAGGCTAACTAAAAAAATAAAAATAAGTGACAAGGGACACAAATTACTAATCCCAGAAACGAAAGGGGGCATCATTGCAGAACCTTTCAACATGAAAAGAATAATAAAAAGTACTATGAATAACCCTGTGCCAGCAAAGTTGATAACCTGCATGAAATAGACCAATTCCTTCAAAGAAACAGTTTGCCAAAACTCAAGCAGGAAGAAGTAGACAATCTGAATAGGCTCATTTCTATTAAAGAAATTGGATAAACAAATAGTAAGTCTCCAGAAGAAAAGGCACCAGGCACCACGCAGTGTGGGTGGCGACCTTAGTTCCCACACCAGGGACGGAACCCGCATCCCCTGCGTTGGAGGGTGGACTCTCAACCCCTGGGCCACCAGGGAATTCCCCAGTGGAAATTTTAAATGTAGGATCTGATCAGTATTGAACTAGATGCAGGTTTTCTCCAATTATCATTCTTTCTTTCCTTAACAGCCTTGACTGCACTTAATATTACTGCATCAGTAGCAGTAATAGGTTCAAAGTGATCTCACATGCTGAGCATAATTACAGTTTTAGATATCAAGTAAAGTATTATTTTTTAAATGTTGAAAATGTCTGGAATAATGTTGGCATTGTCCGCTCATGACAAGATAGAATGAAAGGGAACTAATTTACACTTCTCCCTGAAAAAGAATATGTGTATGTGTCTGTGTGTGTCCGTGTGTGTGTGTCTGTGTGTGTGTCTCTGTGTCTCTCTGTGTGTCTGTGTGCACATGTGGGTGTGTTTGTATCTGTGTGTGTGTGTGCACGTGTGTGTCTGTGTGTCTCTGGGTGTGTGCACATATGTCTCTGTGTGTCTGTGTGTGTGTCTGTGTGTGTGCACGAGTGTGTATCTGTGTTTGTGTGCACATGTGTGTCTGTGTGTCTCTGTGTGTGTCTTTGTGTGCAGGTATGTGTCTCTGTGTGTTTCTGTGTGTGTCTCTGTGTTTATGTCTGTGTGTGCACATGTGTGTGTCTGTGTGTGTGTCTCTGTTTGTGTCTGTGTGTGCACATGTGTGTATGTCTCTGTGTGTCTCTGTGTGTGTGCACATGTGTGTGTCTGTGTGTATGTCTGTGTCTCTGTGTGTCTGTGTGTGTGCATGAGTGTGTATATCTGTGTTTGTGTGCACATGTGTGTATCTGTGTGTATCTGTGTGCACACGTGTGTGGGTGTGTCTCTGTGTTTGTGTGTGTCTGTGTGTGCACATGTGTGTGTCTCTCTGTGTGTCTTTGTGTGCACGTGTGTTTGTATCTGTGTGTGCACGTGTGTGTCAGTGTGTGCACGTGTCTGTGTACCTGTGTGTGTGTGTGCACATGTGTGTCTCTGTGTGTGTTTGTGTGTCTCTGTGCACGTGTGTGTGTATCTGTGTGTGTGTGCATGTGTGTGTGTGTCTGTGTGTCTTTGTGTGCACGTGTGTGTATCTGTGTGCACATGTGTGTGTCTGTGTGCATGTGTGTGTGTATCTCTGCGTGTGTGTCTGTGTGTGTCTGTGTGTCTGTGTGTGTGTCAGTGTGTGCACATGTCTGTGTATCTGTGTGTGTGCACATGTGTGTCTCTGTGTGTGTCCGTGTGTGTGCACATGTGTGTGTGTGTCTCAGTGTGTGCGTGCACATGTATGTGTGTGTATCTCTATGTGTGTCTGTGTCTGTGTGTTGGTAACAAGGTTTCAGACCCTGGATGTCAGGCCTCCCGGGTGATCCCTGCAGAGGGCTCTTGGGCGGCCCTGCAGGGAGGGAGAAACCCCGAGGGGCCGGGCAGTCTCCCCGAGGTGAGGGGACAGAATGGAGTGTGGAAGGCGGAGACCAGAGTCCACCAAGCAGGTGCGGGGGGAAGGGTGGTCTCCGGGGAGCTGCAGGTGGTCCCTCCCCGGATCTTCAACTGAGGAGACTGTGCATGAGAAGGAGCAGCCCACGGCCAGGACAAGAGCCTCAGGTTAGAGGGAACGCTGCTTGTAGCTCACACGGGAGTGGGAAGAGAAAACAAAATTAACAGTTTAAATGCAGACCGCAAAAGGATCAAACTATTCTCAAGTAGCGCGACCTAGATGCACCCAGAACAAAGCTAAAAAAGACCGCAAATGCATCTGTGTTTGTCAAGCAGCCAGCAGGACAAAACCACAATATGCCTAGTAAAAAATTATGAGGAATACGTGCAGAAGGCGCACCTAGAGTGAGACTGCACGAAAGCAGGAGGAAATTCAGTCAATAGAAACAGACTTGGAAGTGACACAGATGAGGGGCTTCCCTGGGAGTCCAGTGGTTAAAAGTCTGCCTGGCAACAGTCCCCACTCTAAAGGAATTTCTCTTACTTTGATAAGCAAGTACAGAATTAACTGTGATAACAGTATGAGAGGGTTTTATGGATATGAAGAAAATGCTATGGGGGGCAAAGAAAATATTTGTTTTATTTTCAGATTAGAGGAAAATTTCATAGAGGAGGCAATGTGTAATCTGGAATGAAGTGTTCCTGGTGGTGTTGCTGTGGTAACAAATTACCCCCATTCCTGGTGGTTTAAAACAACCATTTTATTCTGCTCATATATTCTCTGGGTCAAGACTCCAGACAGGGCACAATAGGAATGATAGTCATCTGCATTCCATAATATCTAAGACTCAAAGGTTGGGAGCTTGATAGCTAGAGGCAAGGATCGTTTCAGGGTGTCTTCAGTCTCCTGACACTCGATGTCTGTCACCTGGACTCAGCTGGGGCAGTCAATTTGAACAGCCGTACTTGGCTTCTCCACGTCATCCGGTTTTCTTACAGCACTGAGATCTTAGGATAATCAGACGTTTTACATGGCAGCGTAGAGATCTGAAAGAGTCTCTAGCAAGCCAGATAGGAGTTGCAGTGACATCTGTGCTCTAACCTCAGAGGTCACACACTCACTTCCACTGCATTCTGTTGGTCATTAGTCAAGTCAAACCAGATTCAAAGAGAGGAAATGAAGCTCCACTCCTGGATAGGGAGCAGCGGTATTCCGGAAGAGCATTTGAGATGAGTAATATTGTTTCAAGAATCTTTAGAAGATACACTTTGGCACATGAAAGATTCTTATTATTTGGGAACCAAATGAAAATGTATAGGCATGATTTAGGAATAGTAAACAAAGCTATACAGTGAGAGCATGGTGAGACATCTCCCAGCATGATGTATAGCCAGAAATTGGGACAAATTTTGAAGGGCCTTTAATTTTCATGTTGAAGAGATTAGACTTTAATTTACAGGCATTCTGGAACCCTGAAATTGTTTTTATTCTTAAACTAGAGGATTGGCATGAGTTAATCTTGTATTTTACAGAGATGACCCAGGTATGGGGCTGTTTGTATAGACGCAAATGTTAATAGTGTCAGTAGAGAATAGGAAAGATTATACTAAGTGGTGAGAATATAAGTGAAAATAAAGAGATATGAGATATATTCTGGAGATGGAATTATGACTATAATTCATGTAGTCATAAGCAAGGAAGAGAAAAGAAGACATCAAAGATGAAATAAACGAGAGTGCCCAGAGCCTGTCTGCTTTGTCTGGCACGCATTCCTCTGGGCCTGAGATGCTCTACGGATGAAGGCCCCGGGGTGCTCTCCGTCAAGGCCAGGGATCTCAGCGCCAGTCTTGCCCGTGCCTGTGGATCTGTGGTGGTGGGCACGGTCTTCGTCTCTCCTGTGCTCTGCTGACAGTTCTGGAGGTGTCACAGAGCGGAGGCTGAGGGTGAAAGCAGCGGAGGCGTCAGGTTTCCAAGGCAAATGCGACGCGTCAGTAGGCTGTTTACTTGACGTTCTCACTTAAATGTATGTACATTGGCACTGAGCTTTCTGAGCAAATGCATGCAGTTTAATTTTTCTTCCCAGTAAGAGTACTGTAGTCAGAATACCGTTTTCTTTTTTAATGACTGGTTTTTCTGTGTCCTGTTAGATTTTTAAAGAGAGTCACGCTCCCTCTTACCAACTCCTGAGACATTATCAATTAACCACACACAGCCCATCGAACAGAGCATAGCTGTAATTAAACTAAATTACTATGCAGTAGCTTTCATTACACAAGGACACAGTTTTTATTAGGACCATAGAGAGAGTTTAATTACATGTCTAGACACCCCTTGAATTCATGGCAGCGGTGTTATCTTTGTCTATTTGAAAGAGAATTTGAGCTTTTGGTGATTGCATTTTTTGAAAGACCAAATGTTAAGATAAGTTTGGGAGTTTTTTCTTTTTTCTTTTAATTCCACATTCTACTTCAATGCATGATTGATTTAAGAACCATTTTTACATCTGTGGATGTAAATGTTTCCCAAGAAAAGTGCACAGAATTTCACTCTTTGTCATATTTGATATACGTTTCATTGCATCCAAAAGCTTTAATTTTCAAATACGTCCCAGATTTTCTCTCTTACCTTATTATGCATAAATCATGTACTGTAGTCTGAAGCATAGACATCTCATCCTAATATTCCCAGCTTCTCCATGCCCGTGAAGAAGCTCTGCTCTTTGCCGGAGGACGGCGTGCCCTTGACACGTACCCCCACCCTCCCAGTCAGCGTCTCTGCACAGGATGCAGAGTCCATCTGTGTATGGCTCCCAAGCCCCTGCGCGGCCGGAGCGTGCAGATCCAGGCATCCCTTTGCTCCTTTTGTGCTCCAGCCTGACCTTTCCTCTCTCATTACAAAAGCACATTTGCAGCTTCCTTCTCCGTAACTGCAGATCATTTCTGGACCTTTTCCCAAGCTATTCATTGTCTCCTGAGTATCACCTCTTTTAATTGGTTAAACCATTTCCATTGCCTCCATTCCTAAAAACTTCATCTTTCCTGAAATCTGACCATATACATCGGAAATAAGAGAATGGAATTATCACAGGCTTATCCTTCCTAAGCAATCTCAAAAGTTCGCTCACAAGATGCACTTGCTCTGACTTTGTATACAAATACAGTTTAGACACTGATTTATTTGTAGATTTATTTATTTATTTGTATTTGTATTTATTTATGTGTTTATTTATTTGTAGATTACATTAAAACATTATTTTAGTTTTCTTTATATTTTTGTATTCTGCTCAGTTCAGTTCAGTTCAGTCACTCAGTCGTGTCCGATTCTTTGTGACCCCATGAATCGCAGCACGCCAGGTCTCCCTGTCCATCACCAACTCCCGGAGTTCACTCAGACTCATGTCTATCGAGTCAGTGATGCCATCCTGCCATCTCATCCTCTGTTGTCCCCTTCTCCTCCTGCCCCCAATCCCTCCCAGCATCAGAGTCTTTTCCAATGAGTCAACTCTTCTCATGAGGTGGCCAAAGTACTGGAGTTCCAGCTTCAGCATCAGTCCTTCCAAAGAAATCCCAGGGCTGATCTCCTTCAGAATGGACTGGTTGGACCTCCTTGCAGTCCAAGGGACTCTCAAGAGTCTTCTCCAACACCACAGTTCAAAAGCATCAATTCTTTGGCACTCAGCCTTCTTCCCAGTCCAACTCTCACATCCATACATGACCACTGGAAAAACCATAGCCTTGACTAGATGGACATGTCTATAGGAAACAATTTATTTATTGTTCATTCAAAAGTATTGATTGAGTGCACATTTAGCATAGGCACTGTACAGAAAACTAGGTATCTGGGGATCCAGGTAAAAATGTCCTCGTCTTTATGGAGTTTTCAGTCTAGCAAGGGAGATGTTCCTTAACATAAAGCTTGCAGAGAAACAGACATGATGTAAAGAAATATAGAAAGCATCCTGAGAGCATATAAGAGCGTGTGTGTAAGAGAGCATGTTAATCTGGTAGCCTCCCGGAGGACCTGAGTGATAGGTGAGGATGAGGATGAGGAGAGCTGGCCTAGTCCTGAGAGTTCTGTGCTGAAAGCGGGACGAGAGGGAGAGTGGGGAGAAGACGCAGCTGGTGAGGCGCTGCCGGGGCACCTGCGGGGAGGGGGAGTGAGGGCCTGCAGCAGCCGCAGGGGTGGCGCCGGATGACCCCCAAGTCCCCGGAGAGGGGGCCACGAGCAAACAGCAGGCTTTGAGGCGAGGTGGCCTGTCCACGGCAGTGTGATTCGTCATAGCTGCTCGTGGTGTGATGACTGGGAGAAACATAGTGAGGAGGCTCCAGATCCTAACTGCTGCACACTTTGTGCCTTTTCTAATGTCCAAACATTCTTACATTAACTATGAACACATATATAGCAATCTCAGTCCTTGTTTTACTTAGACTTGTTTCAAAGGTGAAGAAGGCTAATATATAACATATTCAATTTCTCTGTAATTTATATTTTATCTTCTTGGGAAGAGACGTTGTGGTAAATTAAATGAAAAATAAAGCTATTAAAGTGGAAAAAGAATTTTTTAAAAAGCAAGGAGAAGGAAAAGTAAATAGTGTGAATTAGGGTAGTTATTGCATTGAAGCTGCTTTGTCATCGAGCTGCTTGGCAGCCAAAACTGAAGGAAATGGAATGAAATAAAAAGCAAGTGTTTCCTGATCAAAGTATCCTTTGATACTTCAGAAAAGAGAAAGTATTCCAAATCTCAAAGGATTTCTAAATGTATTTTATAAGAGACATAAAAGAACAATGATAGAGTCCCAGTAACTACTGCTTGTTTATGAAGTAGAATATCTGCTCCATGCTAAGGGCTTCTCACCACAGCCGGCAGAGTGGACATTGCAGATGAGAAAACAGAGATTTAGAGGGCTGGCAAATTGTTTACGGACACACAGATAATAAACAGTATACTTGGTGTATATGGCCCCAGAGCACCTCTCATGATGCTACTCCTTAACAACCATTTCAAAAGCAATATCTCAAAACTTTATACGCCTTATTTCTTGTATTACCCTTGATCAAAACCAACAGTGTGATATTAAAACAGAATTCAGCTAAGATATGCCTTTGGTACCAAGGCATTAAATTTATTATTATAAGATCCTTAAAAAGTATCTGTTTCCTATTTTGATTAGTCTACAGATAAAATTATACTTGTCATTTAATGCTTTCTTTCTAAAAAGAGAATGCACTTTCCAAAAATTGAGCCCATAAATTAGTTGTGTGCTTCTCTGCCTCTGAGGCTGTCTGTTTCTCCTCTTCCTTCTTCTTTTTAATTCCACAGTTTTAATTAAATTCATCCACATGTGGTTATTTGCTCTTCCAGTTTCTTTGTTAAAAGTTACCGTTACTCAAGATAAACTTCAGTAATTAGGTGCTACAATTTTTGTCAGATTCATTATTTCTTCCTATTAAATTGTTGGATTTATATAGAATACATTGTAGGTCTTCTCCCAAACTATTGTTCAGATTTTCAATATGTTTCCTTGCTTGTCCTTGATTTACTTTAATTGCTATTACCTCTAACACTTGGTTTATTCTAGAATGGGCTTCCCTTACGGCTTATTCTAGAATATCCAATAATCTTACTTTTTAGTTTTTCTAATCCTCTTGTCTATTTATGTTGAATCTCCATGATTTAAATAATCTGCAGCTAAAACACACAATACCTTGATAAGGTCTATTTCTTTGTGCTTTCAGTTCAGTTCAGTCGCTTGGTCATATCTGACTCTTTGCGACCCCATGAATTGCATTACGCCAGGCCTCCCTGTCCATCACCAACTCCCGGAGTTCACCCAAACTCATGTGCATCGAGTCGGTGATGCCATCCAACCATCTCATCCTCTGTCATCCCCTTCTCCTCCTGCCCCCAATCCCTCCCAGCATCAGGGTCTTTTCCAATGAGTCAGCTCTTCGCATGAGGTGACCAAAGTACTGGAGTTCCAGCCTCAGCATCAGTCCTTCCAATGAACACCCAGGACTGGTCTCCTTTAGGATGGACGGGTTGGATCTCCTTGCAGTCCAAGGGACTCTCAAGAGTCTTCTCCAACACCACAGTTCAAAAGCATCAATTCTTTGGCGCTCAGCTTTCTTCACAGTCCAACTCTCACATCCATACATGACCACAGGAAAAACCATAGCCTTGACTAGATGAACCTTTGTTGGCAAAGTAATATCTCTGCTTTTTAATGTGCTATCTTGGTCAGTCATAACTTTCCTTCCAAGGAGCAAGCATCCTTTAATTTCATGGCTGCAATTACCATCTACAGTGATTTTGGAGCCCCCCAAAATAAAGTCTGACACTGTTTCCACTGTTTCCCCATCTATTTGCCATGAAGTGATGGACCAGATGCCATGACCATTGTTTTCTGAATGTTGAGCTTTAAGCCAACTTTTTCACTCTCCACTTTCACTTTCATCAAGAGGCTTTTGAGTTCCTCTTCACTTTCTGCCATAAGGGTGGTGTCATCTGCATATCTGAGGTTATTGAGATTTCTCCCGGCAATCTTGATTCCAGCTTGTGCTTCATCCAGCCCAGTGTTTCTCATGATGTACTCTGCATATAAGTTAAATAAGCAGGGTGACAATATACAGCCTTGACGTACTCCTTTTCCTGTTTGGAACCAGTCTGTTGTTCCATGTCCAGTTCTAACTATTGCTTCCTGACCTGCATGTAGGTTTCTCAAGAGCCAGGTCAGGTGGTCTGGTATTCCCATCTCTTTCAGAATTTTCCACAGTTTATTGTGATCCACACAGTCAAAGACTTTGGCATAGTCAATAAAGCAGAAATAGATGTTTTTCTGGAACCCTCTTGCTTTTTCAATGTTCAAGCTGGTTTTAGAAAAGGCAGAGGAACCAGAGATCAAATTACCAACATCCACTGGATCATCTTTGTGCTTAGGTATTTCTTAATCAGTTCTATGTCATTCATATGATATGGTGAAATGTCTTAATGCATTTTCCTATGAGTACACACTTTTGAGAAGCATTTTTCACTGTTAATATACTTTTCTTCCCCACTTTTCCATGTGCAGGGATCTCGATGTATCAAAATAAGATTAGGATTTGCTGAGATTAGAAGTGTATATTTATTTAAAAGCTAGTTTGAAAATAAGGAGCAGTGTTCCTATTATTCAGCTCTTTGTTGTTGTTCAGTCGTTCAGTTGTATCTGATGCTTTGTGACCCCATGAACTACAACACACCAGGCTTCCCTGTCCTTCACTGTCTTCTGGAACTTGCTCAAACTCATGTCCATTGAGTCGGTGATGCCATCCAACCATCTCATCCTTGGTCGTCTCCTTCTCCTCCTGCCTTCAATCTTTCCAGCATCAGGGTCTTTTCCGATGAGTCGGCTCTTCTCATCAGGTGGCCAAAGTATTGGAGCTTCAGCATCAGTCCTTCCAACAAATATTCAGGGTTGGCTTTATGACTTCTGATGCTATAAAACAGAATTTTTCAAAGATATTCTAGGGATTTTTTGAGGGTCACTGAAACCCCTTTCAGAGGGTCTGTGAAGTCAAAACCATTTCATCATAATATGAAAGCATTTCTCCTTACTTTCCAATAGTCATGTATGAATGTGAGAGTTGAACCATAAAGAAAGCTGAGCACCAAAGAATTAATGCTTTTAAACTATGATGCTGGAGAAGACTCTTGAGAGTCCCTTGGACTGCAAGGAGATCCAACCAGTCCATCCTAAAGGAAATCAACCCTGAATATTCACTGCAAGAACTGATGCTGAAACGGAAGCTCTAATACTTTGGCCAAGAGCCAACTCATTGGAAAAGACCCTGATGCTGGGAAGGGTTGAGGGCAGAAGGAGAAGGGGACAGCAGAGGATGAAACGGTTGGATGGCATCGCCAACTCAGTGGACATGAGTTTGAGCAGGCTCTGGGAAATAGTGAAGGACAGGGAAGCCTGGTGTGCTGCCGTTCATAGGGTCACAAAAAGCCGGACACAACTTGGGGACTGAACAACAACAACATGGGATGTGATTTTACGATAGAGAAAGAAGTGCACATGAGAATCCAGCTGTTTCTGTAAAACCAGAAATGAAAGAAATTTGTAAAACTTTAAAACAGTGGTATAGTACTCACTAGTTTCTTGCCTTAGAAAATAGTTATTTATATTTTAAAATGTGTATATTGTCATGAGTTTATTGTTTTATTTTTAAATTAAAAGTAATTTTTTTATTTCTCAGTTTTAACTGCTTGCACAGTAACTAAGTGTTAGGTAGAGCTCACATAAACAAAAGCTCTATGAGGTTCTTAAAATTTTAGCTGTAAAGAAGTTCTGAGACCAGAAAGTCTGAGAACCGGTGCTCCAGAAGCATGGCTGCTTCCGATGACTGTGTCTCCTTGGGGGAAGCAGAAGATCATACTCCATGTTTGCCATCTTCCTGGCTTCCCAACTGGAAATAATGTAAAGGTTAAAAGTAGTAACTATTGATCAAAGGCAATCAGTGGGTCTAAGCAAAAATAAAACTGCCATTTTGTCAATAAAGTCTCCCACATGTGTGGATGATTATACCATGAGTATTAATAGTCTTTCTACACCAAGTCCCTTACAGCAAATGATCCTTGCCTCTGTCTTTAAAAGTCAGGATCAGGATGTTGGCATTCATTCTGTTATTTGCTTTTCAGTTTGTTCCTCTGGTAGTGCATGAGTCCTAGATCTATTATTTTCTATAAAACTTTTCTTCTCTTATCTGTCTAGCTCTCCTTTTGGAGTGCCAAATAATGTTTTGTTTGTTTTGTCTTGCTTTTTCTAAATTTGCACTTAAAACACATAACCACCATTTTTGTTCAAGAAAGCCAGAACAACATTTAATGAAAATATTTCTATAATTAGTGCTTTTCTGACCCAACATTCGTCCCATCCTCTCGTTTGCTGTTACTGTGCCACTGTTTTCAGTGTCCTTTTCTTCCCCAAGCTATGGAGCCTCTAAACTGGGTTAGAAAATCAGTGTTTTCTCTTGATCTGTGCAATTCTTAGACATGTTCCAAAGCTATTGTATGAGACACTCACATCTCTGCCTTTCACACTCTAGGTATACAGGATATAGCATGTTCCTTCTCAGGGGTACGGTGTTTTCTTCCAGGGTATGATCTGAGGCTGAATGTAGTCTTCTATCACTCCTTCCCCGCCCCCCACCCTTACTAAACACCTTGTCTCTCCTCCAGCACTCTCCCCTGCTCTCCTTCATTTTATTTCCGTCTCATCCCCACACTACACAGCCAAGCACTAAGTGGTCCTTGAGCTCCTGCTTGGGAATCCTGCATGGTCGGGTGCCCAGACCTGAACCCACTACTACAACGTCCAGTTGGGACCTTGTAGGGATCTTGTAGCCTCTTTATCTTTCAGTATTCTCATTTGCAGAACAAAAATTATGTGCTTCCATCATAAAGCTGCTGTGAAGTTTAAGTAAGCTAAGAGATCCAAAGGTGTTTATAATGGTGCTTGGAATGTATACTAAGTGTTTAGGACACGAATGGCAATATTGTTCTCATTCATTTGCTCAGTCATGTCCGACTCTTTGCCACCCCATGGACTGCAGGACTCCAGGCCTCCCTGTCCATCACCTACTCCCAGAGTTCACGCAAACTCATGTGCATCGAGTCAGTGATGCCATCCAGCCATCTCATCCTATGTTGTCCCCTTCTCCTCCTGCCCCCAATCCCTCCCAGCATCAGGGTCTTTTCCAATGAATCAACTCTTCGCATGAGGTGGCCAAAGTATTGGAGTTTCAGCTTCAGCATCAGTCCTTCCAATGAACACCCAGGACTGGTCTCCTTTAGGATGGACGGGTTGGATCTCCTTGCAGTCCAAGGGACTCTCAAGAGTCTTCTCCAACACCACAGTTCAAAAGCATCAAGTCTTTGGCGCTCAGCCTTCTTCACAGTCCAACTCTCACATCCATACATGACCACTGAAAAAACCATAGCCTTGACTAACCTTTGTCCGCAAAATAATGTCTCTGCTTTTGAATATGCTATCTAGGTTGGTCATAACTTTCCTTCCAAGGAGTAAGTGTCTTTTAATTTTATGGCTTCAATCACCATTGATTAGACATGTACAAAAGCCAAACTTTATTTTTTCTCACTGTTGCTCTGACAGATAACCCTGTAAATCCAGTCTCCTCCTCAGTGAATAAAATTTCAGGCCATGCCCTATTTTTTCCAGTCCCCTTTGGATAGGAAAAGACCAAAATTTTATTTTTTCCTTTTTAAATTTTTTTATTTTAATCAAGTATAGTTGTCAAGTGGGCCTTAGAAAGCATCACTATGAACAAAGTTAGTGGAGGTGATGCAATTCCAGTTGAGCTATTCCAAATCCTGAAAGATGATGCTATGAAAGTGCTGCACTCAATATGCCAGCAAATTTGGAAAACTCAGCAGTGGCCACAGGACTGAAAAGGTCAGTTTTCATTCCAATCCCAAAGAAAGGCAATGCCAAAGAATGCTCAAACTACCGCACAATTGCACTCATCTCACACACTAGTAAAGTAATGCTTAAAATTCTCCAAGCCAGGCTTCAGCAATATGTGAACTGTGAACTTCTTGATGTTCAAGCTGGTTTTAGAAAAGGCAGAGGAACCAGACTCAAATTGCCAACATCCGCTGGATCATGGAAAAAGCAAGAGAGTTCCAGAAAAGCATCTATTTCTGCTTTATTGACTATGCCAAAGCCTTTGACTGTGTGGATCACAATAAACTGTGGAAAATTCTGAAAGAGATGGGAATACCAGACCACCTGACCTGCCTCTTGAGAAATCTATATGCAGGTCAGGAAGCAACAGTTAGAACTGGGCATGGAACAACAGACTGGTTCCAAATAGGAAAAGGAGTACGTCAGGGCTGTATATTGTCACCCTGTTTATTTAACTTATATGCAGAGTACATCATGAGAAACGCTGGACTGGAAGAAACACAAGCTGGAATCAAGATTGCCAGGAGAAATCTCAATAACCTCAGATATGCAGATGACACCACCCTTATGGCAGAAACTGAAGAGGAACTCAAAAGCCTCTTGATGAAAGTGAAAGTGGAGAGTGAAAAAGCTGACTTAAAGCTCAACATTCAGAAAACTAAGATCATGGCATCTGGTCCCATCACTTCATGGCAAATAGATGGGGAAACAGTGGACACAGTGTCAGACTTTATTTTTCTGGGCTCCAAAATCACTGCAGATGGTGACTGCAGCCATGAAATTAAAAGACGCTTACTCCTTGGAAGGAAAGTTTTGACCAACCTAGACAGCATATTCAAAAGCAGAGACATTACTTTGCCAACAAAGGTTCATCTAGTCAAGGCTATGGTTTTTCCTGTGGTCATGTATGGATGTGAGAGTTGGACTGGAAAGAAGGCTGAGCGCCGAAGAATTGATGCTTTTGAACTGTGGTGTTGGAGAAGACTCTTGAGAGTCCCTTGGACTGCAAGGAGATCCAACCAGTCCATTCTGAAGGACATCAGCCCTGGGATTTCTTTGGAAGGAATGATGCTAAAGCTGAAACTCCAGTACTTTGGCCACCTCATGTGAAGAGTTGACTCATTGGAAAAGACTCTGATGCTGGGAGGGATTGGGGGCAAGAGGAGAAGGGGACGACAGAGGATGAGATGGCTGGATGGCATCACCGACTCGATGGACATGAGTCTGAGTGAACTCCGGGAGTTGGTGATGGACAGGGAGGCCTGGTGTGCTGTGATTCATGGGGTCGCAAAGAGTCGGACACGACTGAGCAACTGATCTGATCTGATCTGATCTGTTAGTTGATTTACAATGTTGTGTTGCTTTCTGCTGTCCAGGAAAGTGATTCAGAATATAAAAAAATGATTCTTATTTATATTCTTTTCCATTGTTGTTTATCACAGGATACTGGATGCAGTTCCCTGTCGTGTGCAGTAGGACCTTGTCTATCCATTCTGTGTGTAGTACTTCGCATCTGCTGATGCCAAACTCCTGGTCCATCCCTCACCCCCCTCCTTGACAGTCACAGATCTTTTCTCTCTATCTGTGAGTTTGTTTCTAATTCCTGCATAAGCTCATTTGTGTCATCATCTAGATTCCACATATAAGTGATATCGTATGGTTTTGTCTGTGTCTTTCTGACTTCCCTCACTGGTATGACAGTCTCTAGTTGCACCCACGCTGTGCGGATGGCCTTGTTTCGTTCGTTAGTGGCTCAGTAGTGTTGCTTTGTGTGTGTTTGACGTCTTCCTGTCCATTTACCTGTTAGTGGACACTCAGGTTGTTTCCGTGGTGTGGCTATTGTGCTATGAACACAAGGGTGCACGTATCATTTTTCATTGTAGTTTTGTCCAGATATATGCCCAGGAATAGACTGCAGATCGTATGGTAATTCCAGTTTTAGTTTTTGAAGAACCTTCATAGTGTTATCCATAGTAGCTACACCAGTTTACATTCCCACCAACAGTGTAAGAGGGTTCCCTTTTCTCCACACCCTCTTCAGCATTTGTCATTTGTAGACATTTTAATGGCAGCCATTCTGACTGGTGTGAAGTGGGACATCATTGTAGTTTTGAGTTGCAGTTCTCTAATAATTAGCGATTATTGAGCATCTTTTCAAGAAAAGACCAAAATCTTAGACTCACCCAGTTTTAAATGTCTTGCCTCCCCCACACTGGGATCTGTAATTCATAAACATAGTGGTAGGGACTCCTGTTGGTTTCTGCTTTTCTTCTTCCTCTTTTCCAACCAGCTAGATGCTGATTGTGGTTCTTCCAGGCTTGGGCTGTGAAGGCGATGATAAGGAACAGCATAGGAAATAGGGGATTAAAGCTTGGTCTTCCCTGGGCTGGTACTGGTTAGCTGGCACAGTGATCTCTGGTTGTGGCAGGTTACAAATGCCTGTTGTCTGCCCCTGTGGGACATCTTTGATGGCTCTGCAGGGACTCTTTGCAGGACAATTCTCTCCTCGGGTTCGGCTTTCTGTGATGCCGAGATGAGGTGGCATCACCCCCACGGGAGGCACTCCAGCAGAAGGACCTACTCGGGGGACCCGTGTCCAGTGCCCTTCTGCACAGTCCACTCCGGGTCCGTGAGAAACATGCTTCTCTGTCCAGCTGTCAGGTGAGGCCAGCTGAGTCTCACTGAGACGCTGTCCCCTCAGTCACCTGCTCCAGCTGTTTACGTTTTTCATGAGTGAGCCAGGTATCAGTCCGTTTCCTCAGACCACTAAGTGACACATGTCAGGTGACCTTGAAGCTTTTTATCCCCTTTTACTTGGCTTGAGTAGAAAGAAAGAACGACCTCCTCCCTTCCTCTATGCCAAAGGAAAGGAGAAAAGCTACAGCACCTTGGCAACTTTTTCTCTTAACGCAACAGAAAGACAGGCAAAGGATTTGAATAGGCAATTTATAAAAAGGAAAGTGTATAAAGAGAAGCTGGACTATATGAGTAAACAGAAAAAGAGAAATTAAACCAAACTTAAGATATAATTTTTCTATTCCAGTTCAGCAGAAGTTAAAAATATAAATTTGCTATTTAGATATTAGGAAAATGTATACACTTACACTTTTATGTGAGTAAATGTTGTTGGAGTCTTTTAGGAAAGTGATTTTGCAGTACATATTAAAGTTAAAAATCTATATACCTTGTGACCACACCAGACCTGGTTTCAGGTACCTATCCTAGAGAATATCAGCAAAAATGCTCACATTTCCAAGTATTGAAGATTTATTACTGCATTATTTGTAATTTTAAAAAATTTGAATGTCCATCAAAGTGGAAATAGCAAAATAAAAAGTGATATATCCAACAAAGAAGGAACACAAGGGCTAAATAAAATAGGTTGTGGTGACATATGGGAAAGATTTTTAAAGCGTGTTGTTAAAAAAATAAAAGCAGTGTGAAAATTTTTATTAGTGATACATTTATGTAAGAAAATGGAAATATCAGGTATATTTCTTTGTATGCATGTACTCATATTTGTAACTGCACAGAGAAGAGCTCAGACCGTTTCAAACTGATGAATGACTGCTTGTGGGGAGGGTGTAGACGGCCCCTGGAGGAGGAGCAGGGTCAGGTAGAACTTTAACATTCACAACAAGAATGTGCTACATGTGTGATTGCACATGATTTACAAAAGAATTTAAAATATAATAAAACGAATGCTAGAGGTAATCTTTAAGATAATATCAATGATAGCTGGATATACTAATCCTCAAAGAGCCTATGAGAGCATAATTGTCATTAAACAATATTAAAGGTATTTACATTAAACATATTAAAGGTAGTTCTCTATAGTAATTACTCACATCCAAATGTCTGTTCAAACAATAATTATGAAGCCTTTGCTATGGTTGTGAGCTTCTAAGATGATACACAGAATTATGTCTTTCAGATAATAAATCAGACAAATTTCAACACAGGGCATGTTGACTTTATTATTTATAATAATAAGTAGCCAGTTGAGCTGATATGATAATATGCATATGAGAACTGTAACTAATATTCTCTGAGAAGTAAATATTTTATTTGTGGCCATCGCTTCTATATAATTTAAATTGCATTTCATTTTTAGGAAACTATGTATAAGCTATTCTCAAATGACATATAATTTAAAACTCATTCACCTTTATGGTGTTTATTTTTAAATTTTAATATGTGTGTGTTTGAATTATGTAACTTAGTAAAGATTATTATAATTCTGGAAAGATTAAATATAAACGTTGGCCCCATAAATATAATTACATGACTGTTACTTCATTATTGTCCATATTTAGTACCTACATGAAAATGGGATTGTCCATCGTGATCTCAAACCAGAGAATCTTCTCTATGCGACTCCAGCACCAGATGCACCACTCAAAATCGGTAAGGGTGTTTCCTGATGTCTTATCACCCCTGTTCCCAAAGCAGAAGAAATTTATTCCATGGAATTTGTAAATATTGCTCTATCAGGTTTTGTCTCCATTCAGTTTCCTCAAATAACAAAGTCTGTTTCCTAGAATATCAACTTGAATTAATTTGTGCCAGTTGGTACTTTATAGCTGGACACACAAAGGAATCACAGCCCTTGGAAAAGACAGGAACTTCAGGAGGTGACCTTATATTTTGTAGATAAGTTTATTATAGAAGAAAATCACAGATTATGTAACACTTCTTTTTGGTTATCAACTTTTATCACAAGTTAGTTGGAGCTTAATTTTAGCTAATGAAGAACTCTGACACAAAATGCTTAGAACATATCAGTGTACTTTGGCTCTGAGTCATTTGTTTATATGAACAGAGATAAGTTGAGATCTGTATTTCTCAACGTGCACTCCACAGAACACCAGTTCTCAGTGAACGAGGGTGGATGACCCCCTTGGGGGATGAGTATTGGAGGTGCTGGGTTTGGTCAAGCCAGTCAGGGAACGCTGAGTCACAGCTAAGCCAAGCTTTATGTCTGCAGGGCTTTCAGAAAGTTAGAAGTGCTAATGTGTGGGCTTAACATCTATATTAGTGTCTGTAAGGCTCTTCCCAAGCCTTATTTGACTTTGGAAACCTAGATTTGTGTTTTTTTTTTCCCCCAATAAGAACTTGAAGAACTACAGAGATGATTTGGGAAGTTCTGATCTACCCAGAGATATCAGTAAATCAGCATTTTAGAGAAAAATGTATATTAAATTTTACTTTCCTTGTCCCTTACAAAGCAAATCTTTGTTTACAAAAATAATTATAAAATTCATTTTGGATTCTTTGGAGAATCTGTTCTAAATCCTCTGAAGGGCACTACTCTTTTGGTGCTGCCTTTATAACGCTAATCTGATGAGTTCACTGCATTTATGTTAACGTTTTTGAAAATTAAGTTGTACATATCATGGGAAAGCTCAGACAACGTAATGTGCTTTATGAGCCAAGAACCTAAAGGAAAAATGCTGACGTCCTGCTGGGCCGCCGGCCTGTTCTCTCCTGAAAGGCAGCAGGCAGCAGGGAGGCTTCCGTTTGTTGCTTCCTTTAACAGCACTTTCAAAGATTTTATCCTTAAAGAGATTTCTTTAAATGGATGGATAGATACTAATTTAGCAGGGAGAGCCTTCCTTTCTGAAGGACTTCCTGTTGCTTTTTCTGATAAGGATCAGCACCTCCATGGAAATGTGGGTTTATCTTTGAAGTCTAAAATGGCATCAGTTCTGCACCTGCCTCTCTTGAAGAATGCCCTTGAACTGTTTCCTGAGGTTTCTTGGGTGAAAGAGATGTAGCCCAGCAAATAGAGTATAATAGCAACTTTTGATCATGTTTTATCTAGGTAATATTCTGAGAAATAAATAAAAAGGATTTTTGTGCAAAGTTACATGTTCTTCATATGAGAGTAAATTCTTTTTTTTTTTTTTAATTTGAGAGTAAATTCTTATCCATCAAATACACTAAAGAATGAAACCATTTATTTTGAAGCAGAATAAACCTTTTATATTTCTGCTCATTTTCATGACATTTATGAAAGTCTAATTTTTTTATTCTGATTTATTACATGGATTAAAGTTCTGATTTTATTAGTAATCCTATGCTGTCGTTTAGAGTTAGTTTCAAATCTTAGAATTAACATTATACAAAATATATCCATCGCATATATTATTTCCAGAAGAAATAGCTTATTTACTAAAAGTAAGTAATTACAGAGAAAACATAAAATATATATTGGAGTCATGGGGTAAACTTTTTTCCAATTTAACGCCAGACTTAAATTATTATTTAGTTTTTTTAGTTTACTCTCCCAAATGACTGTCCTCTATATCCACCCCAATATCAAATACAGAAACAAACAAGTTTTGTTTTGAATAATAAAATAGTAATCTGTCATCTTATAAAAGCTGAGAAAATACTCATTTCATTAATTTTTTTTCTTGTCTTCTTAGCTGATTTTGGACTCTCCAAAATCGTAGAACATCAAGTACTCATGAAGACAGTATGTGGAACCCCAGGGTACTGCGGTATGTTCTGTAATACTGATTGATATTTTACTTCTTTGTATTCAAAGTCTTAATATCTCTATTTGAGACATAATTTGATATGAGTCTCCATGAGGAAGGTGTTTATAAATGACGCTCAGACCAACTCTTGCTCTGCATGAGGGGTTCAATGATGTTGATTTTAGAGTGCCCCTGCAGGACAGCAGGGAGGTGGGAACCAGGAGAGGAATAGGAGCTCCGCGCCTGGGGACCAGGAGAAGGGACAGGATCCACACCTGGGGACCAGGAGAAGGGACAGGAGCTCTGTACCTGGGGACCAGGAGAAGGGACAGGAGCTCTGCGCCTGGGGACCAGGAGAAGGGACAGGAGCTCTGTGATTGGGGACCAGGAGAAGGGACAGGAGCTCTGCACCTGGGGACCAGGAGAAGGGACAGGAGCTCTGTGATTGGGGACCAGGAGAAGGGACAGGAGCTCTGTGATTGGGGACCAGGAGAAGGGACAGGAGCTCTGCACCTGGGGACCAGGAGAAGGGACAGGAGCTCTGTGCCTGGGGACCAGGAGAAGGGACAGGAGCTCTGTGATTGGGGACCAGGAGAAGGGACAGGAGCTCTGCACCTGGGGACCAGGAGAAGGGACAGGAGCTCTGTGATTGGGGACCAGGAGAAGGGACAGGAGCTCTGTACCTGGGGACCAGGAGAAGGGACAGGAGCTCTGCGCCTGGGGACCAGGAGAAGGGACAGGAGCTCTGTGATTGGGGACCAGGAGAAGGGACAGGAGCTCTGTGCCTGGGGACCAGGAGAAGGGACAGGAGCTTGTGATTGGGGACCAGGAGAAGGGACAGGAGCTCTGCACCTGGGGTCCAGGAGAAGGGACAGGAGCTCTGTGATTGGGGACCAGGAGAAGGGACAGGAGCTCCTGCCTGGGGACCAGGAGAAGGAACAGGAGCTCTGTGATTGGGGACCAGGAGAAGGGACAGGAGCTCTGTGATTGGGGACCAGGAGAAGGGACAGGAGCTTGTGATTGGGGACCAGGAGAAGGGACAGGAGCTCTGCACCTGGGGACCAGGAGAAGGGACAGGAGCTCTGCGATTGGGGACCAGGAGAAGGGACAGGAGCTCTGCGCCTGGGGACCAGGAGAAGGGACAGGAGCTCTGTGATTGGGGACCAGGAGAAGGGACAGGAGCTCTGTGATTGGGGACCAGGAGAAGGGACAGGAGCTTGTGATTGGGGACCAGGAGAAGGGACAGGAGCTCTGCGCCTGGGGACCAGGAGAAGGGACAGGAGCTCTGTGCCTGGGAACAAGGAGAAGGAAGAGGAGCTCCTGCCTGGGGACCAGGAGAAGGGACAGGAGCTCTGTGATTGGGGACCAGGAGAAGAGACAGGAGCTCTGTGATTGGGGACCAGGAGAAGGGACAGGAGCTCTGTGATTGGGGACCAGGAGAAGGGACAGGAGCTTGTGATTGGGGACCAGGAGAAGGGACAGGAGCTTTGTGCCTGGGGACCAGGAGAAGAGACAGGAGCTTGTGATTGGGGACCAGGAGAAGGGACAGGAGCTCTGTGATTGGGGACCAGGAGAAGGGACAGGAGCTTGTGATTGGGGACCAGGAGAAGGGACAGGAGCTCTGCGCCTGGGGACCAGGAGAAGGGACAGGAGCTCTGTGCCTGGGGACCAGGAGAAGAGACAGGAGCTTGTGATTGGGGACCAGGAGAAGGGACAGGAGCTTGTGATTGGGGACCAGGAGAAGGGACAGGAGCTCTGCGCCTGGGGACCAGGAGAAGGGACAGGAGCTCTGTGCCTGGGAACAAGGAGAAGGAAGAGGAGCTCTTGCCTGGGGACCAGGAGAAGGGACAGGAGCTCTGTGATTGGGGACCAGGAGAAGGGACAGGAGCTCTGCACCTGGGGTCCAGGAGAAGGGACAGGAGCTCTGTGATTGGGGACCAGGAGAAGGGACAGGAGCTCCTGCCTGGGGACCAGGAGAAGGAACAGGAGCTCTGCACCTGGGGACCAGGAGAAGGGACAGGAGCTTGTGATTGGGGACCAGGAGAAGGGACAGGAGCTCTGCGCCTGGGGACCAGGAGAAGGGACAGGAGCTCTGTGATTGGGGACCAGGAGAAGTGACAGGAGCTCTGTGCCTGGGAACAAGGAGAAGGAAGAGGAGCTCCTGCCTGGGGACCAGGAGAAGGGACAGGAGCTCTGCGCCTACCTTTCAGGGAGTAGCTGCTCTTATCCTCATTCAGGAGTAGAAACAGACTCTCCAGGGCAAAGAACAGGGAAATACCTTTGTGATTGGGATTAAAGCCATGAACCCTTTGTCACTTTACTCATGTGCTCTTTGTTAGGAAGGTGTGTGAGGAGACGTGTTGTTCATTCCGATGGTGTACAGGACTGCAGGGAGCGAGGGTGGCCCCTGGTTCTCATTGATGGCCTTGGTCTAGCCTCACTAGAAGGGCTGTAGGTGGGGTTTCCCAGCCAGAGGCCCTGGAGATAACACAGTCCGCACATCCTTGCCCATCCTCCCAGCCTCCTGGAATGGGCTGAAGGCACCCTGAGTACAGGCCACAGTCCGGAGACAGAACAATAGCATTTGATCCAAGACAGCATGAAGCTCGCCCCCCTTTTTTTTCTTGATGACTCTCTCAATCTGGCAACAACCTAAATGCCAATAAAGCTTGTAAGAATTTCTCAAGTTTTTCTGACTCATGAATACATCACAAATTAATTAAAATCTGTGTTACAAAGAAAAGAGACAAGATTTCAAGTTACCAGTCGTAAAACTATCTATCATTTTCTCTTAGGACCGTCATTTTTTTATACAAATCTTCCTTCACTTACTCATATGTTCACCTGCTGTATTCAAGTCAGTGCTTGGCACCAGGAAGATGCATTTTCTTGCCCCCTCCCCCACTCCCATGGGCTCAGAATCTGTAAGGAACGAATGTGAAACCAAACACATATACCTTGAGGAATGCCATGTTATGCTTGTGGAAAGGCCATTATGGAAACATAGGAGAAGGGTGGTTTCAGCGTTATCTGTCCTATTCTTCTATGGGATTTATGTTTGTTAGTCACATCATGTCATAAGTAGACACGGAAGAACTACATTACTAACTCATTTTAACAATTTTTGAATTCACAGAAGTCAGACTGGAACAGTGCATTAAGAAAGCCACTGAAAGAAATGCATGATTAAATGTAGGATTCACAGAATGTTAGTGCTAGAAGGAACTTTAATATTCATCTAGTAACATACTCATTTTACTAAGGTCAAAAGAGTATGACTTCCTCAAGATTCCAAGTCTAGTTACTAGAGGACCAGGGATGAGAATCCAGGTATGCAAGATCCTAAAAACAGAATTACAGAAGCGGGTGGAGCTAACCCACTCCAGTGCTCTTGCTGGGGTAATCCCATGGACGGAGGAGTCTGGCAGGCTGTAGTCCATGGGGTCAACAGGAGTCAGACACAGCTGAGCACATACACATCACACTAATCAAAAAAGCAACATAGAAAAACCAATATAGTTTCCCTTCATAGCAGTATATATCATTTACAACTTTCAGTTTAAAATGTTGCTTATTTTAATTTTTGAAACCTCAGAAATGTTGGTCATTGTAAGAAGTGAAAATCCGAACATTGTTGCTCAGTCGCTCAGTCATGTCTGACTCTTTGCCACCCTATGGATGGCAGCCCAGAAAGGCAGGAAATGTCCTCCACCATCTCCCGGAGTTCACTCAGACTCATATATCTCGAGTCGGTGATGCCATCCAACCACCTCATCCTCTGTCGTCCCCTTCTCCTCCCACCTTCAATCTTTCTTAGCATCAGGGTCTTTCCAATGAGTCAGCTTCTCACATCAGGTATCCAAAATATTGGCGCTTCAGCTTCAGCATCAGTCCTTCCCGTGAATATTCGGGGTTGGTCCCCTTCAGGGTGGGCTGGTTGGACCCCTTGCAGTGAATATTCAGGGTTGGTCCCCTCCAGGGTGGCTGGTTGGACCCCTTGCAGTGAATATTCAGGGTTGGTCCCCTCTAGGGTGGGCTGGTTGGACCCCTTGCAGTGAATATTCAGGGTTGGTCCCCTCCAGGGTGGTTGGTTGGACCCCTTGCAGTGAATATTCAGGGTTGGTCCCCTCTAGGGTGGGCTGGTTGGACCCCTTGCAGTGAATATTCAGGGTTGGTCCCCTCCAGGGTGGCTGGTTGGACCTCTTGCAGTGAATATTCAGGGTTGGTCCCCTCTAGGGTGGGCTGGTTGGACCCCTTGCAGTGAATATTCAGGGTTGGTCCCCTCTAGGGTGGGCTGGTTTGAGCCCTTGCAGTGAATATTCAGGGTTGGCCCCCTCTAGGATGGCTGGTTGGACCCCTTGCAGTGAATATTCAGGGTTGGCCCCCTCCAGGGTGGCTGGTTGGACCCCTGCAGTCCAGGGGCTCTGAGGCTCTTCCAGCGCCACAGCTGCCAAGTGTCCATCCTTCGGTGCTCAGCCTCCCTTATGGTCCAACTCGCATATCCGTGCGTAACTACTGAAAAAACCATAGCTTTGACTACATGGATCTTTGTCAGCAAAGTAATGTCTCTGCGTTTTAATACACTGTCTATGTTTGTCATAGCTTTTCTTCCAAGGAGCAAGCATCTTTTAATTTCATGGCTACAGTCACCATCCACTGTGATTTTGGAGCCCAGGAAACTAAAATCTGTCACTATTTCTACTTTCTCCAAACATAAGACAGATGTTGATTTCTCTGATACACTGGAGATCTGGAGGTAGGCGGTCCAGGTGGGTTCCACAGCTATGGCTCTGCAGGTGTGGTGGATCTCAGTGTCAGGGATTCAGACTTTTTCTGTCTTACTCTACCATTCCTGAGTATGTTTCCTCACAGTCCAAAATGACTGCTTGAAATCAGTCATTACATCTGCATTCTACAACCAGAAGAAATAAACTCTATGAAAGCACATTTTCATGTTAAATGCACTTCCAGAAGCCCCACGTGTCACTTCCACTTGTATCTTATTTGCCAGTATTTAGTTCCAGCCCCAGAAGACCAGAGAAACGGCCAGTACGTCCTTACTGGACATGCTGAGGTCCTGCGTGAACTCGGGGTCCGTTAGCAGAGTGAGTGCTGCACCAGACGACTGTCTCTACCACAGGCTTATGAGTGAGATTTTCATTCTCAGAAAAAACTGTGGAAACCATTACAGTATGTTCCCTTTAGCCATCCTCTTCTTCTGTTTTTATACTTTTATTTTCCTTAGAACTGTTGCCTGACAACCTTCCATCACCCTTCCTTCTAATCATGCCATATGAACTTTTCCTTTCTCTAATTCATATGTCCTTATTTGACCTCATCCTGAATTTCTTTCCTGCTTCCAGATCTCCAACAACATGGGGAAAAGAAGAACCCTGAATTCACTACTATATACCAAGTGGGGTGGCCCATTTTTGACCCTTAATTGCTGACTAGTTGACAGAAGCATTGAAAGAGGATTGAGGAGAGAATGAGACAACAAAATAAGGGTTTCCCACAACAGTAAAGCTGGTGGTCAACTTAGAAATTGCCATCTAATACTGAATACTAAGTATTCTAGGGAGATAGGGAGGCTAGAGAAATCCTCTGAGAATTGAGCGCCTGAAATGGAAGGATCAGGGAGAAATTACCCTAGTGATCTCTCAGAGTCCCTTCTGTGACTGAGATAGCAGAGTCCTTTCAACAGCTTATTAATAATGGTGATAAGAGCAAGTCTTTCTTGTGACATTACAAAATGGTCGTTCTCAGTCAGTTCAGTCACTCAGTCGTGTCTGACTCTGCGACCCCGTGGACGGCAGCACACCAGGCCTGCCTGTCTATCACCAGCTCCCAGTGTTCACTAAAACTCATGTCCATCGAGTCGGTGATGCCATCCAACCATCTCATCATATTGGGCACCTACCTACCTGGAGAGTTCGTCATTCGTTGTCCTGTCTTTCTGCCTTTTCATACTGTTCAGGGGTTCTCAAGGCAAGAACACTGACGTGGTTTGCCATCCCCTTCTCCAGTGGCCGTTTTGTCAGGACTCTCCACCATGAGCCGTCCGTCTTGGGTGGCCCCACACGGCGTGGCTCCTAGTTTCAGTGAGTTAGACAAGGCTGTGGTCATGTGATCAGATTGGTTAGTTTTCTGTGATTGTGGTTTTCAGTTTGGTCATTCTCTGAATGAATGATTGATCCATATTGATTCACTATGAATGAATGATTCATTCACTGGTAAAATGAACATTGAATGTGTTAATAGACTCCATGTTAGTCACCGAGATTATGAGTGAACACAGTATGATCTTGCCCTTCAAGGATCTCATAGGCTATAAAAGAAGAAAGATCTGTACAGGACAAATCAGAATTTGTTGTGATAAATTACATACTTATCTGAGCCTAAGGCTCAAGGATGCAGAGGGGAGTGAGTAATTAATCCTTCTTAGGTGGGCCTTTACGGAGGAGGGACACTGGAGAATTGGTAGGAGTTCAGCGAGTGAAGAGGCGGCCATAGACCTTTGTCAGCAAGCACCGGGACAGAGAAGGCAGGCGAGTGGCAGCATCTGGCAGCTTCAGGGGCTGTTTGCTGCCCAGTCACTTTGCATGACTACAGCATGGAGTCTTTGGTCCCGAGAACGCAGATGGACTTGGAAAAGCAGGATGCACCAAATTTTAAAAGAATCTGTGCGCTAGGCTAGGGGATTGAGACTCGCTTTGGGGGATAATATTGACCCAACCAAGTTTCCTCATCAGGGCAATTATATTTTAAAATCAAGTCTGTTTTATCAATATCTTGATAATGACATTATGACAAATGAATCTGAGAGAGAAGAGAGATCAAAGAAGACAAATTAGAAAGCTATTGTAGGTGCTCTTTCCTGTCGATCCAGTCATTTATTTTTTAACATAAAATTATTATAAAAATACTATTTCCAACTCTTGCTTTGCCATCTTATGAGACAATGCTCTTAAGGTGATGCTATTTCATAAGAGAGGCTTGTTTTCCATTTGTTTTTCCCTGGCAGATATCCACATCACCCTTGGGGCTGGGTAACGGGGTAGAGGGAGCTGAGTGGTTGAACGAGATCGAGGCAATCCATCCACTGCGCTGGAGGCAGAGGCTCCCCCAGGAAGGTGTGGTTTGCTGAACCGCACGACAGAAGGAAGCAGCAAGGATGCTGCGGCAGGAGGGGGTCAGAGAGGAAATAAACGTGCTTTCAAGCTCCGAAGTGCTAGACTCACACTGGAATTGTAGAGGCCAAGGCAGGCTTAGAAATAAAAAACAGGGAAGTTTGATGTAATTTAAAAGGCAGGGTTCATAATATATATATAAGCAGACATATATATTCATACAGTCTCTTGATCCAAAGGAAATACAATAGAATATTAACCCCAAGAGGGGGCAGGGGGGCAAGATTTTAAGGACCTGGTAACACTGGAGCACGGGCAGCAGGCAGCCTAGAGCAGAGAGAAGGTGCAGAGATGTGAATTGTTTCAACTTAATGTGATAATATGTCTATTCATCTGTCTCACAAACAATGAGACCTTTTATAGGTAAGGCTGAAGCCCTCTTTGAGGATCACCCGCAGTTCCAGCCCTTTCTCCCCACACCACATATAAGTACTGGTGTTTTTTTTTTTTTTTTTTAAGTTATTACAAAAAGAAAGTCATCATTGTGAGTATTAGTTTTCCATGTAGCCTTCTGAGAATATTTGGGTGAGGAGGGAACTGTCCATTTATAGAAAGAACTGAAAATGAGATCCAAGTGCAAGACTGGCGGAAATCACAGTCACGCTGTGAAAAGCACGACTTTACACAGAGACTTTGCGTTTACCTTGGACGGTGACAGAGAAGGGAGGCTGAGCTTGCTTCTTGCTTGATGTAAGGACGATTGTGTCCTCTGTGAATTATTCTTATGTACACTCTGTCGGATATCTTGAAGGCTTTTTCAATTACATCTTTGGAGAGAGTAGGTGTTTATGTTATACCATGTGTCATTTGTTAGGAAATTAAAAAAGGAAAGCTATCCAATCAGTCTCACTTACAGAACTTTTGCCCCAGGCTATTAATAACAGAGGGTTCTCCTATAAAAGAATCTCAAAGGAAAAAAGATCACAGATACTGTGTGTTTAAGCAAATACTCATTATTTCTTGGGAAATGTGCCCAGTAGAAACAGAACTCCAGGCCAGAAAACTAAAATTTGTGATTCAGATAAATGGAATCAATGACTAATACTCTGAAATACTCCATGAAGTATTCAACGTTGAAGAAATTCTCAAAATCTTGTTGGGAATAGAAATAGGTCTCAAGAAAAAAAATATCCATTGGGCATGGCTCCTGATAAATGTGTTACAATGTAACTATGCAATACTACTTCCAGAATATCTTAACTGGTTGAGATATTTAAAGCTTGAAGTTTGTGGGTGTTCTGCAGATGGTGACTATAGCCATGAAATTAAAAGATGCTTGCTTCTTGGAAAAAAAGCTATGACTAACCTAGACAGCATATTAAAAAGCAGAGACGGTACTTTGCTGACAAAGGTCCGTCTGTCTCGTCAAAGCTATGGTTTTTTCAGTAGTCATGTATGGATGTGAGAGTTGAACTATAAAGAAAGCAGAGTGCCAAAGAATTGATGCTTTTGAACTGTGGTGTTGGAGAAGACTCTTGTGAGTCCCCTGGACTGCAAGGAGATCCAACCAGTCCATCCTAAAGGAATCAATCCTGAATGTTCCTTGGAAGGACTGATGTTGAAGCTGAAACTCCAATACTTTGGCCACCTGATGTGAAGAACTGACTCATTTGAAAAGACCCTGATGCTGGGAAAGATTGAAGGCGGGAGAAGGGGATGACAGAGGATAAGATAGCTGTATAGCATCACAGACTCAATGGACATGAGTTTGAGTAAACTCCAGGAGTTGGTGATGGACAGGGAGGCCTGGCCTGCTGCAGTCCATGGGGTCGCAAAGAGTTGGACACAACTGAGCAACTGAACTTAACTGAAACATACCCATGCCCATCATAGACAAGAAATACAAGATGTTAGAGTAGAAAAGAAAAACCAGTATGGAAGTGGTTATATAAAAGAATGTTTCTGTCTAATATCAACTATCTAATTTATTCATAGGCTTAGTTAACTGAATTATGTATCTTCATATTTTATATTCCTACTTGTATATTTATCCACATTCTTTTTTTTTTCAAGATTGTATAAAGAATTTTATTTGAGGGTTTTTTAAGTTGAACTTTTTTTGTTGTTGATGTTTTTGTTTTGTTTTTCAGAAAATAGCAAAAATCAAACCAGAATAAAACTAAGTGCTTTAGAGAACAGTAAATGTTGCTATATTCTCTTCTCTGCTGCACAATCAAAATAAACATGATTTAATGATTTTACACTAATTTTTATTTTACTTTTTGAAGGCATGATTAGCATCTGTTTTAGTTTTAAACATTTATTTTGTTTCATAATCTTTCCTTTTTAAAATTATTTATTTTAATTGGAGGCTAATTACTTTACAATATTGTAGTGCGTTTTGCCATACATTGACATGAATCAGCCATGGGTGTACACGTGTCCCCCATCCTGAAACCCCTCCCACCTCCCTCCCCATCCCATCCTTCTGGGTTGTCCCAGTGCACCAGCTTTGAATGCCCTGTTTTCATGCATTGCACTTGGACTGGTGATCTATTTCACATATGGTAATATATTCAGGTTCCAGAAGCTATTAAGAATTTATTTCCTCTTGGCATTTGCCAGGTCTAATTATTATAGGGATAATCTTACTTTGTTACCACATTGATATATTCTAAAGAAATAACCTATTCCATTCACTGTACCAGAATTAGAATTTTTTGAGCAGTCTACAGTCAGAAGAGATTTCTGTCCACATGCAGATACATTACCATGAACAATATTGGAAAATTTAAATGAGTAAAAGATGTAAATCTAATAGTCTAAACTACAAACTTTCTTTTTTTCCTTTGTCTTACTCATTTTATTTATTTATTAATTTTTTTAGTATAAATTTATTTTAATTGGAGGCTAATTACTTTACAATATTGTACTGGTTTTGGCATACATCAACATGAATCTGCCATGGGTATACACGTGTTCCCCATCCTGAAGCCCCCTCCCACCTACCTCCCCGTACCATCCTTCTGGGTCATCCCAGTGCACCAGCCCCAAGCATCCTGTATCATGCATCAAACCTGGACTGGTGATTTGTTTCATATATGACATTATACATGTTTCAATACCATTCTCCCAAATCATCCCACCCTCGCCCTCTCCCACAGAGTCCAAAAGACTGTTCTATACATCTGTGTCTCTTTTGCTGTCTCGCATACAAGGTTATCATTACCATCTTTCTAAATTCCATATATATGCGTTAGTATACTGTATTGGTGTTTTTCTTTCTGGCTTACTTCACTCTGTATAATAGGCTCCACTTTCATCCACCTCATTAGAACTGATTCAGATGTATTCTTTTTCATGGCTGAGTAATACTCCATTGTGTATATGTACCACGGCTTTCTTATCCATTTGTCTGCTGATGGACATCTAGGTTGCTTCCATGTCCTGGCTATTATGAACAGTGCTGCAATAAACCTTGGGGTACACGTGTCTCTTTCAGTTCTGGTTTCCTCGGTGTGTATTCCCAGCAGTGGGATTGCTGGGTCATATGGCAGTTCTCTTTCCAGTTTTTTAAGGAATCTCCACACTGTTCTCCATAGTGGCTGTACTAGTTTGCATTCCCACCAACAGTCTAAGAGAGTTCCCTTTTCTCCACACCCTCTCCAGCATTTATTGCTTGTAGACTTTTAGATAGCAGCCATTCTGACTAGCGTGAAATGGTACCTCATTGTGGTTTTGATTTGCATTTCTCTGATAATGAGTGATGTAGAGCATCTTTTCATGTGTTTGTTAGCCATCTGTATGTCTTCTTTGGAGAAATGTCTGTTTAGTTCTTTGGCCCATTTTTTGATTGGATCGTTTATTTTTCTGGAATTGAGCTACAGAAGTTGCTTATATATTTTTGGGATTAATTCTTTGTCAGTTGCTTCATTTGCTATTATTTTCTCCCATTCTGAAGGCTGTCTTTTCACCTTGCTTACAGTTTCCTTTGTTGTGCAGAAAGTTTTAATTTTAATTAGGTCCCATTTGTTTATTTTTGCTTTTATATCCAATATTCTGGGAGGTGGGCCATAGAGGATCCTGCTGTGTTTTATGTCAGAGAGTGTTTTGCCTATGTTCTCCTCTAGGAGTTTTATAGTTTCTGGTCTTATGTTTAGATGTTTAATGCATTTTGAGTTTATGTTTGTGTATGGTGTTAGAAAGTGTTCTAGTCTCATTCTTTTACAAGTGGCTGAGCAGTTTTCCCAGCACCACTTGTTGAAGAGATTGTCTTTTCACCATTTTATATTCTTGCCTCTTTTGTCAAAGATAAGGTGTCCATAGGTGCATGGATTTATCTCTGGGCTTTCTATTTTGTTCCATTGATCTCTATTTCTGTCTTTGTGCCAGTACCATACTATCTTGATGACTGTGGCTTTGTAGTAGAGCCTGAAGTCAGGCAGGTTGATTCCTCCAGTTCCATTCTTCTTTCTCAAGATTGCTTTGGCTATTCGAGGTTTTTTGTATTTCCACACAAATTGTGAAATTATTCGTGCTAGCTCTGTGAAAAATACCGTTGGTAGCTTGATAGGGATTGCATTGAATCTATAGATTGCTTTGGGTAGTATACTCATTTTCACTATATTGATTCTTCCAATCCATGAACATGGTATATTTCTCCATCTATTAGTGTCCTCTTTGATTTCTTTCACCAGTGTTCTATAGTTTTCTATATATATATATGTCTTTTGTTTCTTTAGGTATATATATTCCTAAGTATTTTATTCTTTTCGTTGCAATGGTGAATGGAATTGTTTCCTTAATTTCTCTTTCTATTTTCTCATTATTAGTGTATAGGAATGCAAGGGATTTCTGTGTGTTGATTTTATATCCTGCAACTTTACTATATTCATTGATTAGCTCTAGTAATTTTCTGGTAGCTAGTCTTTAGGGTTTTCTATGTAGAGGATCATGTCATCTGCAAACAGTGAGAGTTTTACTTCTTCTTTTCCCATTTGGATTCCTTTTATTTCTTTATCTGCTCTGATTGCTGTGGCCAAAACTTCCAAAACTATCTTGAATAGTAGTGGTGAGAGTGGGCACCCTTGTCTTGTTCCTGACTTTAGGGGAAATGCTTACAATTTTTCACCATTGAGGATACTGTTTGCTGTGGGTTTGTCATATATAGCTTTTATTATGTTGAGGTATGTTCCTTCTATTCCTGCTTTCTGGAGAGTTTTTATCGTAAATGGATGTTGAATTTTGTCAAAGGCTTTCTGTGCATCTATTGAGATAATCATATGGCTTTTATTTTTCAATTTGTTAATGTAGTGTATTACATTGATTGATTTACGGATATTGAAGAATCCTTGTATCCCTGGGATAAAGCCCACTTGTTCACAATGTATGATCTTTTTAATGTGTTGTTGGATTCTGATTGCCAAAATTTTGATAAATCTACATTCACCAGTGATATTGGCCTGTAGTTTTCTTATTTTGTGGCATCTTTGTCAGGTTTTGGTATTAGGGTGATGGTGGCCTCATAGAATGAGTTTGGAAGTTTGCCTTCCTCTGCAATTTTCTGTAAGAGTTTGAGTAGGATAGGTGTTAGCTCTTCTCTAAATTTTTGGTAGAATTCAGCTGTGAAGCCGTCTGGACCTGGGCTTTTGTTTGGGGGAAGATTTCTGATTACAGTTTCAATTTCTGTGCTTGTGATGGGTCTGTTAAGATTTGCTATTTCTTCCTGGTTCAGCTTTGGAAAGTTGTACTTTTCTAAGAATTTGTCCATTTCTTCCAAGTTGTCCATTTTATTGGCATAGAATTGCTGATAGCAGTCTCGTATGACCCTTTGTATTTCTGTGTTTTGCTGTTGTGATATTTCCATTTTCATTTTTAATTTTATTGATTTGATTTTTCTCCCTTTGTTTCTTGATGAGTCTGGCTAATGGTTGGCCAATTTTATTTATCCTCTCAAAGAAGCAACTTTTGGCTTTGTTAATTTTTGCTATGGTCTCTTTTGTTTCTTTTGCATTTACTTCTGCCCAAATTTTTAAGATTTCTTTCCTTCTACTAACCCTGGGGTTCATTTCTTCCTTTTCTAGTTGCTTTAGGTGTAGAGTTAGGTTATTTATTTGACTTTTTTCTCGTTTCTTGAGGTATGCCTGTATTGCTATGAACCTTCCCCTTAGCACTGCTTTTACAGTGTCCCACAGGTTTTGGGTTGTTGTGTATTCATTTTCATTCATTTCTATGCATATTTTGATTTCTTTTTTGATTTCTTCTGTGATTTGTTGGTTATTCAGCAGCATGTTGTTCAGCCTCCGTATGTTGGAATTTTTAATAGTTTTTCTCCTGTAATTGAGATCTCATCGTAATGCATTGTAGTCAGAAAAGATGCTTGGAATGATTTTAATTTTTTTTAATTTACCAAGGCTATATTTATGGCCCAGGATGTGATCTATCCTGGAGAAGGTTCCATGTGCGCTTGAAAAAAAGGTGAAATTCATTGTTTTGGGGTGAAATGTCCTATAGATATCAATTAGGTCTAACTGGTCTATTGTATCATTTAAAGTTTGTGTTTCCTTGTTAGTTTTCTGTTTAGTTGATCTATCCATAGGTGTGAGTGGGGTATTAAAGTCTCCCACTATTATTGTGTTGTTGTTAATTTCCCTTTCATACTTGTTAGCATTTGTCTTACATATTCCAGTGCTCCTATGTTGGGTGCATATATATTTATAATTGTTATATCTTCCTCTTGGATTGATCCTTTGATCATTATGTAGTGTCCTTCTTTGTCTCTTTTCACAGCCTTTGTTTTAAAGTCTATTTTATCTGATATGAGTATTGCTACTCCTGCTTTCTTTTGGTCTCTATTTGCGTGGAATATCCATTTCTAGCCCTTCACTTTCAATCTGTATGTGTCCCTTGCTTTGAGGTGGGTCTCTTGTAGACAACATATATAGGGGTCTTGTTTTTGTATCCATTCAGCCAGTCTTTGTCTTTTGGTTGGGGCATTCAACCCATTTACATTTAAGGTAATTATTGATAAGTATGATCCCATTGCCATATACTTTATTGTTTTGGGTTCTAGTTTATACACCCTTTTTGTGTTTCCTGTCTAGAGAAGATCCTTTAGCATTTGTTGGAGAGCTGGTTTGGTGGTGCTGAATTCTCTCAGCTTTTGCTTGTTTGTAAAGTTTTTGATTTCACTTTCATATTTGAATGAGATTCTTGCTGGGTACAGTAATCTGGGCTGTAGTTTATTTTCTTTCATCACTTTAAGTATGTCCTGCCATTCCTCCTGGCCTGAAGAGTTTACATTGAAAGATCAGATGTTATCCTTATGGGAATCGCCTTGTGTGTTATTTGTTGTTTTTCCCTTGCTGCTTTTCATATTTGTTCTTTGTGTTTGATCTTTGTTAATTTCATTAATATGTGTCTTGGGGTATTTCACCTTGAGTTTATCCTGTTTGGGACTCTCTGGGTTTCTTGGACTTGGGTGATTATTTCCTTCCCCATTTTAGGGACGTTTTGAACTATTATCTCCTCAAGTATTTTCTCATGGTCTTTCTTTTTGTCTTCTTCTTCTGGGACTCCTATGATTTGAATGCTGGGGCGTTTAACATTGTCCCAGAGGTCTCTGAGATTGTCCTCATTTCTTTTAATTCGTTTTTCTTTTTTCCTCATTCTATCTTCTACGTCACTTATCCTATCTTCTGCCTCTATTATTCTACTGTTGGTTCCCTCCAGAGTGTTTTTGATCTCATTTATTGCATTATTCATTATATATTGACTCTTTTTTATTTCTTCCAGGTCCTTGTTAAACCTTTCTTGCATCTTCTCAATCCTTGTCTCCAGGCTATTTATCTGTGATTCCATTTTGTTTTCAAAATTTTGGATCATTTTTACTATCATTATTTGGAATTCTTTATCAGGTAGATTCCCTATCTCTTCCTCTTTTGTTTGGTTTGGTGGGCATTTATCCTGATCCTTTACCTGCTGGGTATTCCTCTGTCTCTTCATATTGTTTATATTGCTGTGTTTGGGGTGGCCTTTCCATATTCTGGCAGTTTGTGGAGTTCTCTTTATTGTGGAGTTTCCTTGCTGCAGGTGGGATTGTATCAGTGGCTTGTCAAGGTTTCCAGGTTAGAGAAGCTTGTGTCAGTGTTCTGATGGGTGGAGCTGGATTTCTTCTCTCTGGAGTGCAATGAAGTGTCCAGTAATGAGTTTGAGATGACAGTGGGTTTGGAGTGACTTTGGGCAGCCTGTATATTGAAGCTCAGGGCTATGTTCCTGTGTTGCTGGAGAATTTGCATGGTATATCTTGCTCTGGAACTTGTTGGCCCTTGGGTAGTGCTTGGTTTCAGTGTAGGTATGGTGGCATTGGTGAGCTCCTGTCAATTAATGTTCCCTGGAATCAGAAGTTCTCTGGTATTCTCAGAATTTGGACTTAAGCCTCCTGCTTCCGGTTTTCAGTCTTATTTTTACAGTAGCCTCAAGACTTCTCCATCTATACTGCACTGTTGATAAAACATCTAGGTTAAAGATGAAAAGTTTCTCCACAGTGAGGGACACCTGGAGAGGTTCACAGAGTTACATGGAGAAGAGAAGAGGGAGGAAGGAGTTAGAGGTGACCCGAATGAGATGAGGTGGAATAAAAAGAGGAGAGAGCAAGCTAGCCTGTAATCACTTCCTTATGTGTACTCCACAGTCTGGGCCACTCAGAGATGTTCATGGAGTTATACAGAGAAGAGAAGAGGGAGGAAGGAGACAGAGGTGGCCAGGAGGATAAAAGGGGGGAATGAAAAGGAGAGAGACAGATCCAGCCAGTAATCAGTTCCCTAAGTGTTCTCCACCGTCTGGAACACAGAAAGAGATTCACAGAGTTGGGTAGAGAAGAGAAGGGGGAGGGAGGAGATAGAGGTGACCTGGTGGAGACAAAGGAGAGTCCAAAGGGAGAGAGAGCATTCAAGCCCATAATCTTGCTCCCAAGTAAAAATGGGTACTGAAGATTGGGTTCTTAAAAGTACAAAATTGATAACAAATACCAAAAAGCAAAGATTAAAAATCTAGAGTCGAGGTTGGATTTTCAAAAATACAATATTAAAGAAAAGAAAGTCACAAAAATTATAAAATATATATATATATATATGAAGTTTGCTTTAAAACATAGGGTCTCTCTTTTTTTTTTTTGCAAAGTAATAGTAGGTTATAAAAATGAAAATTAAAGGAGTAATAGAGGACTTAAAAATAAAAAAAAATTAATGATAGTAAAAATAGTAAAAATATATCTAGGACTTTCTCTTGTGTTATTGTGGGCAATGTGGGGTCAGTTCATTTTTGTATAGTTCCTTGATCCAGCTTATATTTCTCAAGATCTATAGGCCCCGTCCTATGTGCTACTGCTAAGTCGCTTCAGTCGTGTCCGACTCTGTGCAACCCCATAGACGGCAGCCCACCAGGCTCCCCCATCCCTGGGATTCTCCAGGCTAGAACACTGGAATGGGTTGCCATTTCCTTCTCCAATGCATGAAAGTGAAAAGTGAAAGTGAAGTTGCTCAGTTGTGTCTGACTGCTAGCAACCCCATGGACCGCAGCCTACCAGGCTCCTCCATCCATGGGATTTTCCAGGCAAGAGTACTGGAGTGGGGTGCCATTGCCTTCTCTGCCACCCTATGTAGTCGGTACTAACTACAGGGTTTTAATCTATTGCACCTGTCACTTCCAAGGCAGTTCCCTCTGTTTTAGCTTCTTCTGTTTGCTGGTCTCTTCAGTGTCTTAATTTCCGCCCTGACACAAGGGGGCGGTGGTGGACACTTTTTTAGGCTCACTGGTTCAGTCGTGCTGTGGGGAGGGAGGGACGCTGCAAACAAATAACACTGGCATGTGCTCGCAGTGTCTCGGCCACACTGGGTTTGCCCTCGCTCACGACATGTGTGCGCTTTCCCTGGCTACACTGCTTAGGCTCTAGGTTGCTCTGCTGGGGACTGTCTGAGGCCGGCCCTGGGTTGTATGCACTTCCCAGGTCTAAGCCGCTCAGGGTAAGGTACTTGGGTAGTCCTCAGAGGCGCAGACTCGGTTGGGCTTGCGTTTTGTGGTCTTCCCAGGTCCGAGCAGCTCAGGTGACCAGGTGTTTGGCGAGCGTGGTCACTGCGACTTATCGCCTCCCCTGTCCCTGCCGCTCGGTTTTCTGGGTGTACAGCTGGTGCACCTTCTTAGGTGGATGTTGACTGTCCAGAATCCCAAGAAGTCTTGGTTAGCAGTGAAGCCTGCTTGCAGTTTGGTAGATAATGCCTCTCTGGGGCTGCAATTGCCCCCTTCCGGCTCTGGCTGCCCTTGCTGGCCTGTCACCGGAGGGGGATAGGCCGGTCTGCAGCCAGCTAGCTCTGCTCAGTCCTTTGTTCCATTAGCGGGCCTGATGGTGTGTTAGGTTAGGGCTCTTCATGTAGCGCTAGTCAGTCCTTTGTTCTGTGAGTGGGCCTGGCAGTGTCTTAGGTTAGGGCTTTTCGCGTGGTAGCTATCCCACAGTCTGGTTTGCTAGCCCAAGTTAGTTCCCTCAGATTGCCCTCGGGGCATTCAGGCCGGTCTTTACTCTAAGCAATGCAGCCCATGCCTCCCTGCCCAGCCCCCACTTGCTAGTGGCGGATGCAGGCCTGTTACCGTTGGGCACGTGATCTGTGGGTTTTAAGTATTTATTTATTTTTCCTCCTGGTTATGTTGCCCTCTGTGGTTCCAAGGCTCGCCACAGACTTGTCAGTGAGAGTGTTTCCTGGTGTTTGGAAACGTCTCTCTTTTTAAGACTCCGTTCCCAAGACCGAGCTCCGTCCCTACCTCTTTTGTCTCTCTTTTTATCTTTTATATTTTTTCCTACCTCCTTTCAAAGACAATGGGCTGCTTTTCTGGCTGCCTGATGTCCTCTGCCGGCATTCAGAGTTGTTTTGTGGAATTTACTTGGCATTCAAATGTTCTTTTGATGAATTTGTGGGGGAGAAAGTGGTCTCCCTGACCACCATCTTCCAAACTTACAAAATAGTTTCATGTCTTTGTTCATTTCTAGAAGATTAAATTGCTAAGGTGAAATAATTAGAGTATCCAGTTACCTTGGTATTCTAATCATGTAGGGAATTATATCACCCGAGAGCTAATTAAATACCCACAATGATGACTTTCTTTTTCAATGAACTTTAAACAAATCAAAAACACTGTAAAAAATAAGTATGAAGTACAATGTCACGTGTACTGCCTGGAAGTCTCCCTGACTGGCTGCTGTGTGCCAGATGGTCCCCAGGCTCGTGGACAGTGAGATCGGGGCAGGAAAGGCTTGAGGGAGGCAAGAACGCCCAGCAGGCTGGCCCAAACCCATCGCCCCTTCCTGCACATCCCGTCTCCTTTCCCTGAGCCAGCGCAGACTGTCCCAGGCAGGCTTGCAGCACCTGGTCCAGACGAAGAGGTGCCCAGGAAAGGGAGAATGAAGCTGGCGACGAGCCAGGAGTGGTGAGCAGGGGTGTCGCTGATCTTGGTGTTGACCTTGCAGAGCACAGGGACTCAGAGCTGTTTGGGAAGTTTTAAACTTAGAGGAAAATGAGTCTCTTGGGACCTTTGTATCGTCTGATACAGACCTAAAGAAAGGGTGTTTTGTGGCACTTCAGTCTTTTTTCATTTAATTTTACTAAGCTCTTACTATGCACTGGGCACTGTTCTGGGTGCTGGAGATACAGCAGTGAAAAAATTCCTTAAGGAAGGTAAATCTTAGTGGGAGAAGACAAACAATAAACAGAATACATGTGTAAACTATATAAAAAGAGAATTTCTGTGGAAGAACCTAGAGTGGGGGAAGAGGACAGGAAGTGCTGCGAGCCTGAGTTAATGTGTGTTTTTTGTTTTTTTTTTAACTTAGTTAATGTTTAAACAGGGTAAGCCGTGAAGGCTTCACGGGAGAGGAGATCACAGCCTTGGAGGAGGGCAGGGAGAGAGCCTGTGGTATAGACACCCAGGAAAGAACATTCCAGGGGCAGGGACTAAGCGCCCCAGCCCAAGGAAGAGCGCGCCGGCCTGCGAGGAGGTGGCTGGCGGGCGTGTGACTGCAGGGGACAGGGGGCCTGAGACCCCAGAGCTGCCCTCCCTGCAGCGGAACACCTCCCGAGCAGCAGGCGCGGGGCTGCTGGCTGTGGGGTGCTGTGAGACACCCCGGCGGATGTGTCTGAGGTTCAGAAGCCAGGGTGTGGCTGCTGGTACCAGTGTGTAGGTGCTACTTAAAGTCACAAGACTGTCCAGCATCCCTCGAGCAGAAAAAGAAGTGATCCCACTGACGCCCAGGCAGCATCGCCTTCAGGAGGCCAGGAAGAAGAGGAGACCTCGTTACCATTCAAACGGTCCAACAGTAGACACTCCACAGGGCAGAGCTAGGAATGAATAACTGTGTAAGACACCAGTCTGGGGCTCAGTGCACAAATCCGTGTTTTAACACCTAGAGCTGCCAGCAGCTAAGGGGCTCATACAAGCAGCCACCTCCCTCGCGTGGGAGATGGTCCCAGACCTGCCTGTGCGTCCCGCAGGGTCAGCGCCATTGACAGGGACAGAGGGGAGAGCCCTGCACACGTCCTGGTCACCTGTACGATATTAAGTGGTATTCCCACAGAATCCCTGTATGCGTTCTGTATTTGTCAACTAAGTTGCCAAACGAGCACTTAACCAAGTATATTTTGACCTGAGATGGCTGATAAAATGGAGTCTAAAGAGATTGTCGCCAACGGCACCCCCTCACTTCTCCTGCTCCCTTTAGTTTAGAGACAGTCTTTTTAAAATACATTTATGTGTAGTTGGAGCACAGTTGCTTTAGTGTTGCTTTGGTTTCTGCCGGCATCAGCGTGCATGGGCCATGGGTGTGCAGGGTCCCCGCCCACCCCGGGGTTCTCGCCGAGCTGGCATGTGCGCTCCCCGCGTGTGCGCTCCCCGCCGCAGCAGGGCCCCTCCGGCTCTGTTTACCCTGCGGTGTGTATGTTCCTGTGCTCCTGTCTCCTTTCATCCCATCTTCCCCCTCCCCTCTCTGCGTCCGTGGGTCTGGTCTCTGTGTCCGCCTTACAGACCATCTTCTAATGTACTGGAAATCCTTAACTTCTTGGTCTCAGTATCGCAAATCATTCTCCGTGCCCTCTTCCTTACCACTTCAAGAAAGAACCAGCCGCGCCGCGAACCGCCTGCTGTGAGGATTCGGCTCTATTATTGCCTATGTGAGGGTGGAGCTACGCGAGGAGAGGGGTCAGAGCCGACTGACGCGCGTGGGTAGGAGACGCGCTTAAAATGCGCCATGTGGGCCCTCAACACCCACAGGATGTTCCATTTTAGAGTGTTTGCTACAGAAAGGATAAGCATAAAATAAACAGTAAACGTTTCAAAAAGAATTATTGCTGATAATTATCAGTGAGGTGTATAGTTCCTTTAGAGAAAAGCACAGTATTTGCCAACGTAACACGAGACAGTTTGAATGCTAAATCCATCACTTTATATCTCTATTGTCATATAAAAAAGAGGTTCTTATATAATGTTACTATTAGGATGAGATAATTAATTATATGGTGTATTTATTTATACTCTGCCTTTCCCCACAAAAATGGAAAGATGGCTTTTCAACAGTTGACACTCCTTTGCTATCCCTCAGCCAGCATCCATCACAGCTTTAAAGTGACCAGGAGATTCAGTATGATTAAGATTTGGAACAAATAGTGATTACTCCAAGATGGGAGAACTCAAGGGAATCACAGAAAAGTGACTTTCATAGAAATGAAACTTTCACAGGGTGATAAAAATAAGTCATGTTTCTTTTGTCTGCTTCTGAAAGCACTAGGTGTTCTAGGATATTTGATTTTCTCTTCAGGGTATCATTTAAAAAACAAAAAAGTGAAGTGAGAAAAATAAACAGGCTCTTTCTTCATCCATTTATAAGATTTATACAAAAAGAAATGTCATATGATTCATGTGGCAAGGAAGACTTCTTTAACAGCTGAAATGAAGAACAATGAGAGTTGTATTGACTGATGTTTGGAGTGTAAAAGAGCCAAGGAAAATAGAACGGATGCATTAGAACATAAAGAGCCTATCACTTATGTCTCAAAACATCCTTCAGACGTTTTTTCTTGCTCTACACTAGCAAATGGTAAATAACTGAAGTGTCCGAGGTGTTCTCAGCAAGGCGTGTATAGAAGCGGCAGTGTTCTGAGGTTCACTGCAGTAAACCGGCACGTCTGCTCCTGGCCAGAGGCAGCCCCCCCGACCCCCAGCCCAGAAGCCTTTCACCTGTGTCACAGTCCGATCTGGTCCATACCTTTGTAACAGCATTCAGCATACTGCACTCAGACATTACCTGTCTTCTCTACTGTCAAAGCAAAAACTGCCCTTGACAAAGTTGAAAAGGTTGCTCCTGATTCTTGCCAAATGTATGTGACCCCGTAACAGAGGACCACACACGGTACTGATGCTCAGAAAAGCCTGCCGTGGGCACCGTCGGAGCTGGTAAGCTCTGTGAGCCTGTAGGAGGCGCCCTGGAGGCACCTCCTCGGGGTCCTCCTGGCCAAGCTGGGAAGCGGGAAGGAGCAGAGAAGGTCCAAACAGGCTCTCCGGCTTCTGGCAGATAAACCCTCTCCCTCCTCCTGCTCAATCCCCAGGGGCAGTGCTTAGAGGAGTTTCTAGGTGCTGAGGGTGCAGTGGATTTCTGTGGCCCAGGAGTCTCTGAATTCAAGATCAGCCTCTGCACTGAGAGCCCCACTGTGTCTGTCTGTCCGCTCCCACTGTGTCTGTCTGTCCGCTGTACTTCTATAAAGTCAGATTCGGGCTTTAAGGTGAAAATAAATCTTTTCTATTTTTTAACTGAAGTATAATTGATGGACAGTATTGCATAAGTTTCAGGTATACAACATGGTGATTCAAAATTTTTATACATTATACTCCATTTATAGTTATTCGATAAAATTGGCTGTATTTCCTATATGTTTTGAATGGTTAAAATGAAAATGTAGGAGAGAATTTAAACACAAATGAGCAACAACAACAACAACAAAGCTCTGATGAAGTGGAACCCGCAGTGGCCTTGACCTGCCTGCGGGTGCCCTGGGGCCCCGCCGCGCACGGGGAGCTGCACCCGTGCTGACCCCTCCCTTCCCAAGTCCCGGCTCCTCCCTGAGCGGTCTCATTGCCTTTGCTTTCTTCAGGGAGCCCTCTTCTCTGTTAGCTCAGCCACTACCTCTCTCCCTTTGCCTGGTTAGCTTCTCTAGATCTTCCACATCTGTTTAAACTTCACTTTCTGAATACCTTTCTTGATCTTTCTGACCAGGTCAACCCTCTGTTACAGACACTCGTCCTCCAAGCACTTTCGGTTGCCAGTCTGTTTCTTCGTGTGGTTTTCTCTGTGGTAGTGGAGGCTTGTTCTCTGTAACACCCCGTCATTCCCCACCACCACCCACAGCACTTGTCACGTGGCATGTGCTTAACAAATGCAGTTCATCATCAGTTGAATGAGTGAGTGAAGAAACCTCTTGATTTCCTGTGCCTGGTTTCCCTTGGATTGGGCTTTCTCAAAAACAGTTAACAGTTTGAAAAAGTCTTCCGATAAAGAATGCCTCTCTGTGGTTTTAACTCGGTAGGTCAGAAGGGATCATGCTCATCTAGGGCACCAACAAAATGAAGGTTCAGTCAGTTCAGTTCAGTCCTCAGTCACGTCCGACTCTTTGTGACCATCACCAACTCGCCGAGTTTACCCAAACTCATGTCCATTGAGTTGGTGATGCTATCCAACCGTCTCATCCTCTGTCATCCCTTTCTCCTCCTGCCTTCAATCATTCCCAGCATCACAGACTTTTCAAATGAGGATTCAAATGAGGTCTTCGCATCAGGTGGCCAAAGGATTGGAGTTTCAGCTTCAACATCAGTCTTTCCAATGGATATTCAGGACTGATTTCCTTTAGGATGGACTCGTTGGATCTCCTTGCAGTCCAAGGGACTCGAAAGAGTCTTCTCCAACACCACAGTTCAAAAGCATCAATTCTTTGGCGCTCAGCTTTCTTTATAGTCCAACTCTCACCTCCATACATGACTACTGGAAAAACCATAGCTTTGACTAGACAGACCTTTGTTGGCAAAGTGATGTCTCTGCTTTTTAATACACTGTGTAGGTTTGTCATAGCTTTTCTTCCAAGGAGCAAATGTCTTTCAATTTCATGGCTGCAATCACCATCTGCAGTGATTTTGGAGCCCCAAAGAAAAAAGGTACAGTCAGTCATTCAAATTATCCGTCTATTTTTCTCTTAGGGCTTTAGGAGAAGGAAAACCTAGCATCAGTCAAATGTCACAGGCGATACCTAATCTTGCTTATTTTAGAACCATTTCAAGTTACAGTGATTTTATTTACTAAAATAAATTCATTCCAATCTTTATATATACCTTCAATCTCTAGATATTACACTGTCAGGTATCCTGGGAGTTCTGTAGCATTTAGTGTTTAATGAGCAATAACATGAATGATGGTAACTTTAGGAAGTAGCAGAAAACTTGACTCTACTTAGAAGACAGGCAGGAAAATCAATGAATGATTATTAACTATTTCTGAAAAAATTCTAAATCATTTAAAATACATGTTAAAAAAAAAAACCCCGTAGTACAGCTTGAATGTTTTTATTCCCCTGCCCCTGCATTTTGCTTGTTTATTTGTTTTGGCAATGAGATAAGAAAATATATGAAGGACTTCCAGGAGTGTCTGTATGAATAGCGTTAAAAGGTAGACTGGTTGATACCTTTTCTTGAACTGAATTGGAAGTAGTCAACTATTTCTGACTCTTAAGAAAATCATAAATATGTAGAATTACCCTCCAGGACATGTGATACGTAGGAGACTTGAAACACTGATGTGCCAGAGACTGAAATTTATTCTAGAAAAGCTTTTGGTGCTTGGAAAGGGTTCACATAGATTACAAGAATGTGTTCTGCTGGCTCTGAAGTCACAGCCCTATTAACTAGTGATCAAAAATATTTAAAGGTTACTGTGTATTAATATCTAATTGTGTCTAGGTATTTAGGTTGATTTCATCCAAATTTTATATTATGATAGTGAATATAATAAATCCATTTTAAAATTTCTTTTTAAGAGAAATGTATTATGGAGGACAAACACATTCTGTATTCCTTTTGTCTCAGTCAACCTCACGTGGGAAGTCTAGCTTTTCATCCCACCAGTTTACTCATCTTGCAGCATAATGCCTCACAAGGACATAAGCTGCCTCCAGCAAGTAAGGTTGCACCCAGTGCTGGGAAGGGAGGTCAGATATTGCCACATCGGGTAAAACCAACTAAAACCCTGTAACATGGTTTCAAAAAGGACTTTGTTTTATAGTATTCACTTCCTTTGGGTCCCTTGACTTGGGAGCTACAAGGATCAAAGTCAGGGAAAGCCCCGGACCTTTAAGACAGCCCGCTGGCCTCCGCAGGTGCCTCCCCACGCGCGGGCTGGGCGTGAACCCCCCCGGAGCTGGGGATGGGTGCCCTCGGGCGGCAGGCACAGAGGCTCTACGGGGGGCGGGGGGTCCTGCAGCAGGTGCACAGGGGGAGCACCCGTCCTCTTTTCTTGCCTGGACTCTCAACAACTCTTCCTTCACTTGGATGACAGCGTATGAAACCCAGATGAAACCTGGAAATTAGCTGGTGCAATTCATTTACTAGAGGTAAAAACCAAGACCCAGAAAATATGAGACTGTCAGCATCTCATCAGTTCAGTTCAGTTCCTCAGTCGTGTCCGACTCTTTTCGACCCCATGAATCGCAGCACACCAGGCCTCCCTGTCCATCACCAACTCCCAGAGTTCACTTAGACTCACATGCCTCGAGTCAGTGATGCCATCCAGCCATCTCATCCTCTGCCGTCCCCTTCTCCTCCTGCCCCCAATCCCTCCCAGCTTCAGAGTCTTTTCCAATGAGTCAACTCTTCGCATGAGGTGGCCAAAGTACTGGAGTTTCAGCTTTAGCATCAGTCCTTCCAAAGAAATCCCAGGGCTGATCTCCTTCAGAATGGACTGGTTGGATCTGCTTGCAGTCCAAGGGACACTCAAGAGTCTTCTCCAACACCACAGTTCAAAGCATCAAGTCTTCGGCGCTCAGCCTTCTTCACAGTCCAACTCTCACATCAATACATGACCACAGGAAAAACCATAGCCTTGACTACACGGACCTTTGTCGGCAAAGTGATGTCTCTGCTTTTGAATATGCTATCTAGGTTGGACATAACTTTCCTTCCAAGGAGTAGCGTTTTTTAATTTCATGGCTGCAGTCACCATCTGCAGTGATTTCATGTGTATGTTTAAATGTCAGTATGGGGTTGATGATGCTTCCCTGGTGTGGGACTTGGCCTGGGGAGGGTACGTGGCTCTGACTGTGCCAGATGTGTGCGCCTTCAGCCCCCTGCGGAGGTGGCCCTTCTGAAAGCTGCAGCCTCACCTCAGCCTCCTCCGCCCGACGCTGAGCAAGGCGTTTGCGAGTGGGAGGTCAGTGCAGAGGCCCCTGGTCCCCAGAGAGACCGTCTGTGGGGTCCAGATGGCTCTGGGGATGCGCGCGAGCCTGGCAGAGAGGGTGGTACTGGCTTTGAGTGCGCATTTTTCTTAATTATGTTAATTAAGTCTCGAAAGAAAATTGTTCTAGGAATAGACGCCCGTGGAGCCCAGATTCCGCTCCTCAAAGGGTGCCTCCCGCTGAACTGCCGCGCGGAGCTTGAGGACGTAGGCCCATTCCACAGGCCCTTCACCTCCTGCGTCTTATGTGACAGTTTCTACAGGAGGGAGGGTATCCTGAGAGAAGAAAACAGGGCAGGAAGACGTCAGAGGGAAGACCGCGGTGTCCTCTCTATAACTCGGGGTTCCCTGAGGACAGCTTCCTTCAGAGGCTCCCCTTGGCGTGTCCTCCAGTCCTGACATCCCCAGGCCGCGCGGACGCGGCTCCGGCTCCCCTGCCCCGAGGGAAGGAGCGCGGAGCCCTGCCCCAGGGCCGCCCTCGGGGAACATTCAGCACTCCGCTGCCTCTCGGGGGAGCCCCGCCGCGGACCCCCGCAGCACATCTGTTCAGAATAGAAAAGGGCTGCTCTGGGCTGTAGACCTGCGCCCTGCTTCGGCACAGAGAGCAGAGCTCTCACGTCTCCGTTTTTTCCGTTATTAGTGGGGTCAGCAAACACCACCTCCAGGCCTCAGGGCAAGCCGTTGACCCAGTCAGCCTCTGTTTCACAGCTGGGTCTACGCTGTGGGCCGCTGCAGGGCGGAGAAGACCTGCGTTTCAGGCCAGGGCAGCGGCCTGGCTGCGCGCAGGGAAGCCCTCTCTCCCCGCCCTTAATTCCGAGGGACCGCGGACAGCCGCGCTCTGTGGAGAGGGTGCTTCTCAGCGCCGAGACCTGGGCCGGCTCTTGTCCAACCTCCAGCGCTGGACTACTCCAGCCCTCTCGCCGTCCGCCCTGCCCCTGCCCTACACGCAGTCAGAAACACACGCTCACAGAGACCTCAGGCCTCAGGCGGCCTGACTGTGCTTCTTACCTCTTCCTATGCTGAACTTTGATTTCTTTCTTTTCTGTGTACAAAGCTCCCTTTGTAGTACAGATATAGCTATCTGATTTGAAAAGTATCATGATGTTCTGATGTTGAATATTAAAGTTAGTAAGTTTATTTTTATGTACCCCAAACACAGAGAGACTATAATCTTTTCCACTAAAATTGTCATAAGAATTTGTAGCCTCATACTTCGGTTTGAGGAGAGAAGATTGGTTTTAAACCTGTTCTGAAGTTTCTGTTGATGAACTCATTTCTTCTCCCTTGCTTGTTACTAGAATGTGAATACTGAATTTAAACTCTAATACAGTTTTCACTCTTTCTGCAGCACCTGAAATCCTTAGAGGCTGTGCCTATGGACCCGAGGTGGACATGTGGTCTGTGGGGATAATCACCTACATTTTGTAAGTGAATAGAAGCGATCTCTAAGCATACTGTTTGCCTTTGCTATAGTGTCTTCTAGTTACTAATGTGTGCATGCATGCTAAGTTGCTCAGGCCTGTCCAACTCTTTTCAACCCCATGGACTGTAGCCCACCAGGCTTCTCTGTCCCTGGGATTCTCCAGGCAAGAACACTGGAGTGGGTTGCCATGCCCTCCTCCAGGGGACCTTTCCAACCTGGGAATCAAACCCATGTCTCTCATGTCTCCTGCTTTGGCAGGCAGTTTCTTTACCACTAGCATCACCTGGGAAGCCCAAGTACTTACAGTCATAAAAAAAGCAAGATTCCTTTTAACTTTTTGTGGCTCTCTATGATGTGCTAAGAGTAGTTAATGAAAGAATTTTCGGTAAACGAGCATCATGTTTTGTAGTTTTCTTGGGGCAAGAACTTTGGTCTAGGGCTTTGCTGTGTCTCATTGTACTATGCAGTGTATCACAGACTGGGGAACAATTCATTATTTGATGGTAGTAATGAGCATGAAACCACCTATTAAACTTGCTCTTGTTTTACTTATGTGCAGATCATCCAAATGATAAGAGTATTATTCCTTTTTAAGGGACAAATGGTTCTTTAACCTCTGAAGCAATCCCAAACCTATATATGTCTTATCAGGAATGTTTTAAAGGCATTTTGGCTATCAGTTTTATTTCCTATATGTGTTAAGTTCTCAAGGACCTTTAGTATAATACCCTGAACTCAGAGAAAACTTCTCTCTGGTAGAAAAAAGGCGGGGGGCTAAATCTTTCACTCTCTGGTATCTCCAGCTCCATTTCTAAGCTCCTGTCTACTAATAAACAATGGGTTTCAGTCTGCCAAAGAGATGATGGAATTGCAGACAAATATGACGGAAATAGTCTAGAGTGATGGGAGAGTGTCTGGAGAGGAAGGTTTGCCTGTAGAACAGCTGCAAAAGCAAACCTCACTGAGCTCCAAAGCTTAAATCAAAGCAAGTGGACTTGGCTGTCAGTTAGAGGATACTGGACAGAGGAGCCTGGCTACAGTCCACGGGATCACAGTTGGACACGACTGAGCGACTTCACTTTCACTTTAGAGGGCACTGCAGAGTTCATTGTTGTGCGTGTGCCGTGTGCACTCTTGTGTCCGATTCTTTGCGACCCCATGGACTGTAGCCCACCAGGCTCCTCTGTCTGTGGGATTCTCCAGGCAAGAATACTGGAGTGAGTTGCCCTTTCCTTCTCCAGGGGATCTTCCCAACCCAGGGATCGAACCCAAATGTCTTGCGTATCCTGCACTGACAGGTGGATTCTCTACCTTCCACCTGGGAAGCCCAAGTTAATTGTTGGAACCTGTATTATTCAAATCTGTAAAGAGATTTTGAAGGGTGTGGAAGAAAGTGAATTAGGCAGCTCAGGTTCTATAACAAAACACAGAGACTGGGTGCTACAGAAGCAAAAGTGGAGTCTGGAGTTCTGGAGGTCAAAGGTGCCAGTAGCTCAGGTCCTGGTGAGAGCGGTCTTCCTGGCTGCAGACGGCTGCCTTCTCCCTGTGTCCTCCCAAGGCAGGAAGAGGAAGCACGTTCTGTGGTCCCTCTTCCGTGAGAGCACTGATCGCAGCACGAGGTCCCACCCTCGGGGCCTCATCGAACTCTCTTAACTGCCAGAGCCCTCATCTCCAGATGCCATCATGCGGGGCTCAGGGCCTAACATCCTGATCGGGGAGAACACAGTGCAGGCCATAGTAGGAAGAGGCTTGGTTTGGTTAATTTAATAGTGATCTTAGAAAGTGCAGTGTCTAGGTAATATGGGCTAGGAAGAGGGTAACCAGGGTAGACTTGCAAGCAAGTTAGCAAACTCTTGAGTTCACCTGGGTTTATATGTTGGTCAGTAGCAACCATAAAAAGGTTTAACAAGCACACCATAAAATAGTCATCTGCTATTATGTAATGTCAAAAGATATTTTCAGTGATCACTTCCCTATGTTTCCAGGATGTATTAAAGCTTGAAAAGAATTGAGAGAGCTAGGGAACCATGTTTTTTCTTACAAAAGTGCAAACTTTTAGGTAATTTGTTTTCCATACTTAGTGATTAATTCATTAGTAATGAATTCATAAGGTCATGTCATAGAATTCCTTCAGCTTACATTTAAGATCACTATTGTGCTGTGGAAGAAGGTTGTCTCCTGAATTGTGTGGGTGACATATTATGCTTAATGATGTTCATTGAAAAACTGAAATACAAATACTGCTTCATATTTGCCCCTAAAATGTAAACGTGCCCACCCAAGGAGAGTTTCTTACAGAAATGTGATGAAAGGGGTTGAAGAATTAAGGATATGTGATAACAGAGAGATGGAGGTAGGAAATTTAATAACATTTTGCCGGGGTCCAGCCCCAGCTGATCCAGGGTATTCGAAGGAGAGACGGCTAGGCGAGGGTCGGGGAACAACTGCTTAATTAAACGTTAATTAAGGAATAGAATAAGGATAGCTCAGTGAGGAAAATTCAGTGGAGAAAAGAGGCTGAGTAGCTTGGTTTACGCGGGGGACCAATAAAACTTCAAGACAAGAAGCTTGCACCACTTACGTAGGCCGCAGGCGTCCTTCCGTTCTCCCGAAGGAGAGGAGACACTGAGGCCTCCCCGGTCGGATCTTAGAAGCCCAGGCATAATTAGTAAGCATGGTGGGTTCCGCGCTCCAGATGGAGACTCAACCAGAGTGAGAGAGAGAGAGACATGGGGAGACCAGTCTTTCGAGGAACTGATCCCCATTCTTTATTTTCCATGGTCTACTTTTATACACTGAGGTGTTATGCAAAAGTCACGTGGGGTCAGCAGTCCTGACTTTTATCAAAGTCAGGTGCTTCATACAAATGTATACAGAGGTCTTAGGGGTGTTACATCATCTTCTGGCCAGGGGGCCTGCTGACAATTTACGACCCTCTCCTTGTGACAGCGGTCAGTCAACCAGGACACTTATTTCTCCAGGGGTGATTATTCTTAAAACAGACGCCACCCAAATAAAGTTACATTCCTATAGGGTGAGGGTGTAGTGGGTTTTAGTTAAGGAAAGAATTTACTTAGCCTAAGGTCTAACGTGATTAATATCAAAGGTTAATACTTATTTCTTCTATATATTCATTAATGTGTATAAGGGCAGGGGATGTGGAGACTTAGCAGTAAACATTGGCTCAACAAATGAAAAACCCTTCACCAATACGATTTCTAATCAGCCCATTACACTTATACTAATAATTTTCTAACTTTTCTAAAGAACCTGTTTTTAGAAGGTTTAAAGCATCTTGTGCCTCTCATGGTTGAGAGGCTGTGAGCAATCACATGTGGCCGGACAAGCCTGTCAGGCAGGCTAGAGAACCTTCAGAGGAGTTTGTAGGTTAAAACACTCTTGTCACGCCCAGGGATTATTAACTGGAGCTGTAAGCTAACTCTTTTTTCAGAGAGAGGTAGTGGGAGACAGCCCCCCGTAAAGTCAGAGGTGTAGGTGAAAGCACAAAGCAGAAAGTAGGCAGACTCTGGTTTTGGGGGTAGATGCTCGAGAATTTCCAGGGGGACTCCTGAGGCTCGATCCCGCCTTTGCGTATGTCGAGCCTCCTTCCTCATGACCTTTGCCATGGGTGGGGTGCCTCATGCCGGCCCCCAACATCTCCCCCTTTTTTATTTCTTAAAACAGCCAGATGCAGCTCAGTCGAGAGCTTCTGAATGCTCTGCCGAAGAATCCTGACAATACAAGGAAGAATGTTTATGAGAAGTAGGATTTGAGCACCAACGACAGCATAACTAGGGATATTAGACAGAATATTTTTTCCAGAAATAAAGTTAGAGAAGGTATGAAAAAAGTCATTAGCTGCTCCAGCGGCGGTAAAATCCAGTCGAGAGTGTTCCAAGGTCTGTATTTGATTATGAAGTTTCCCTAAGTCCAGGCCAATATCAGAACTATTTCAAACACCTGAGATATGATTTTTAATCTTTTCCCATTCATAATCTGTCTCGTTTACCTTCAAAGATGTCACGCATATCCACCTGTAATCAGCGTGGCATGTCAAAGCCATCTTCACCTTTAAAGCCTGTAACTCAGTGCCACTATGCATTATTGCCTCTTCTAAGGCATCTTAGGCGTCTACTCTCATCTCTAAATTTCTATCTATAACTTCCTGTGTTGCTAGAGTTAAAGAGACATTTTTAGACATAGTATCAACATATTGGGCAGTATGCACTTGTTGAGTCAATGATATTGCTGCCGCAGTAACAGAACTAATTGCTGCTATTAAAGCTGATATTCCTAAAATAAGTAGGCCCACAAACCGTCGCGATCGCATTAAATCCTGTAGTTGCTGTAACACGGCAAGACCATAGCTATCATATAGGCACCATAAGATAGGATGGGCATTGTAACACCACAAAGGAGCAAACATTACATTGAGGGTTTAAACAAGATGAAAGCATACATTGTTCACAAGTTACCACGTTAGGTCCACCTGAATAATTCATGAATACATTAAGTTTGTTGGAGTCATTAGTAAAAAGGAAAACATAAGGCGAGGGTAGACAAGCTAAAACAGAATAAGTAGAATTATTTTTTGGTTGGAGTTCACGCTGCAGCAGCCCTGTCAGTCTCGCCGGGATCTCGATGTTTATCTTATCTCCCCTGCTGGCGGGCGCTGCGCTGGTCTGGATGGCACTTTGCGGGTGCGCTCTCCTCTCTGGCCCTCACTTGCTGCACAAACTTCTTTGCTCTAGGTCGTGGGGTGCAGCGAGGAGGGTGCAGGGCGAGGCTGGAAGCGCGGAGGCGAGAGCTGCCTGGTGGGCGGGGCGAGCAAGCGCGTGCCTCGAACCTGGCCTGTCTGGAACCCAAATTGGTGAATCTGCGTCCTCTGGAAAAATACAAGCACATCCTCGACTGCTAGTTAATAATGGGTCAGGACCCTCCCATTGTCCTGAGAAGAGGTCCTTCCATTTGAATAATGGTTTTGCATTTAATTGCTCTAGGCACCAATGACGAAGCATTGCAGTAGTTCCAGCCAGATCAGTATTTAGAATATTTATTACGAAAAGAGCATGTTTGATGGGGAGATTTGATGGGGAGAGCTATACTTAAACTCCCCTTTTAGTTTTTGAATTTGGATTTTTAATGTTTGATGCGCTCTTTCAACAATGGCCTGTCCCTGGGGATTATAAGGGATGACAGTATTATGTTTAATTTGAAACTTTATACAAAATTCCTGAAAAGACTTAGAAGTGTAAGCAGGAGCGTTGTCAGTTTTTTAGAGCTTTTGGCAGGCCCAAATATGAAAAACAAGTAAAGAGATGTTGTATCACATCTTTAACTACTTCCCCTGTACGAGCAGTTGCAATAATAACGTGAGAAAAGGTATCTACAGTTACATGAACAAAGGACAGTTTTCCAAATGAAGAGACATGAGTTAACATCCATTTGCCAGAGTACGTTAGGTTTGAGACCGCAAGGATTAACTCCCATAGGTAAACTATTATAAACAGTGGGGCAGTGTAAGCAAGAGCGCACAATCTCCCTAGCAGTTTCTCTGGGAATTTGGAATTGATATCTTAAAGCAGTAGCATATTGATGATGAAGTGAGTGAGAGGCTCTGGCCTCCTCAATCACAGTAGCCACTGTATTTCTGGTTAACAAGTCAGCCAAATCATTAAAGGCATTTAAAGGGCCGGGCAATCCGGAATGAGCCCAAATGTGTCCAATAAAAAATATTTTCTTTCTTTTCTAAATTTGTTGCTGTAAATTACTTAACAAATGAAATATGGTAGTTTTATTTTCAGGCAAAACCGCTGTTTCAATGTGTGGAAACAACCTGACAATATACTGAGAATCAGAGTAAAGATTAAATTCCTCATCTGCAAACATAGCAAAAGCCTCTATGACTGCTGTTATTTCAGCTCTTTGACCTGAAGTTTCCCATGTTTCTAAAACCTTTTGGTGATTTTTAGTGACTATGGAGGCTTTACCATTTGCTGACCCATCAGTAAAAACTATCTGGGCATTTGGAATAGGAGATTGTTTACATCTGACAGGAAAAATAACTGGATGTCTGGATATAAAATTCAACAAAACATGTGAAGGTAAATGATGCAAAAATTTGACCAAAATAGTTCCCTATAGCAATCTGCCAATTTTCAAACATTAGAAGAGCATCAAGTTGTTTCTTATTATATGGAATTACAATTTCTGATGTCTCTTTACCAAATAATTTAATGTTCCGCTTTTTTCTTTTAATATCAAAGTAGCTATCAATCCTGGATAAGAAGCCACTACTTTTTTAGTTTGAGCGGGAAGATGGACCCACTCTAGGGGGCCGTTTTGCCATAGAACCAATTTTTTGTCTGGCTACCCCAATTACACCTATGGGGGTTTCATGGTAAAGGAATTGTCAAGCAGTTGTCAATTTAATTTTTTAAATTTTTAAAATTTACATTTTAACAACATAAATTTAGGGATATGTTAATTTAGGTCTAATGTTTAGTTTAGGTCTCTGTATAAATTTAAATAACAAATGTATAAACTCCTTATCTCATTTTGGTATATAAATATGCCTAAATGCAAAATGTATTTATATATGTATTTATATATGGCAACAAGTATAAACTTATTGACATCTAATATATATAAATCAATATACTTGAATTAATCTTTATAATTATTAATTAATATATATTAAAGCAATACAATACGTACACAGCTAATACCAACCAACACAAACCAATGTACTGCAATAATATATGTCACACATATATAATATAATTATACAGTATATAGAACATATATCATCACAGCATCAATCCATACCAATTAATATCAGCCACACACACATTATATTACTGCAATATACATTTAATTATACAGTATATATATAATATGCATATATAGTATACATTTTAATTTATATACAAATTAGTTAAGTATAGATCTATAAATAGAATTATGTATACCCATATCTAATTAGGCAAACTGCAATTAGGCAAATATATTTATATTATGTATTTATAATAATAATATATATAGTATTGTTAATTGTACCGCCTGTTGATAACTAAGAAATTGAGAAAACCCTTCTCTGAGTATCTCCTATTTGAGACAGCACGTCCCTCCCCCATAGGGTAAAGGGGAGCGTAGGAACTACATAGGGTTGGAAAGTTCCACAGATATCCTCAAACTGCCAATCTAACATCTTTGAACTTTTAACTACTATGGGGGCTTGAGGGCAAATGAAACAAAATTTGATCCCTGAAATCTATCAGGGCAACTTGCCAATGATCACTATCTTGTAAAAGACTTGCAGTTGATCCTTATTGAATGGAATTACTATATTTGCTACTTCTTTTCTAAAAAGTTCCATACTTCTTTTTTCCTCCTTTTATACTTAATTGTGCAACCAAGCTGGGATAAGATAAAACTATTTTTCTTGGGGTCACTGATAGATGGAACCAACGGGCCTTTTTGTCACAAGCACCCTGTAGGTGTATGTTTTGTGGCAAGAATAATTTAATCTCATCTTTTGGTATTATTAATCCTAATTAACTGATCATTTAAAGTCTCATCTACTTTAACAAGAGCTGTCTCTGTCTCGTTAGTCAACTTTTTCTTAGAACTGGAATTAGGATCGCTTTTTAAGTAATCAAACAAAGGCTTTAAATCTGCAGTAGTCAGTTTTAAATGTGGGCGTATCCAATTAATGTCTCCTAATAATTTTGGAAATCATTTAAAGTTAGTAAACAATCTCTCCGCTTCAAAGGGGCAGTTTTTAAAACTTTTGGCAGACTTAAATATGAGAAGCAAGTAAAGAGGTGTTGTACAACATCTTTATAAGCTTTTCCAGTTATCATTTTGTAACCTAAATCTGGTCTATAGCTTTTTAGATGACAAGCAATCATCTAATCTTTGCTTGAATACTTCCAGCAATGGGGAACTCACTACTCTTCAAGGTTTTAAACTCTCCCTCACCTTTTTTTCTACTGCATTCCCACCCTGCATACCACTTTCTCTAATCTCACCAACTTATTTTCAGTAGTATGCGTGGGCCAGGAACTGGGCCAGTCTTTCCCAGCAATGTTAAGAGACGTTTGTTCTTGTGTCTAATAGCCCTGACATTTTATTTTCTTGAATTAAAAGATCTTTTAAAGGCCTTGGAGCTGTAATTTCCTGCACCCAAAAAGCTAGATCACTAAATCCAAATACTCTGTGGCTCCTACCCTGAGAAGTCAAGTTTTTTCCTGTCTGATACTAAGGTAAAAGCAAAAGCTGTGTTACTGTTTGACCTTTATTAATTTGCACAGTTTTAGTAGGCGGTGAGGTCAAAATTTTAATTTCTCAATATAATCAGAATCTACTACACCATGCACCACCGAAATTTTTCTTTTCTCTTTTTTTTTTTTTTTTTTCCAGAAAGCGAGCTACACCCTAGCACAAGTCCTACAATGCCCTCAGGTAGGGGGCCAGCCACTCCCATTGGAATTGGAGTAACCGGCTTGTCAAGGGTTAATATTGTTGCTAAATCCCCTTACCTTTCTGCTTTTCTCTTAGCCTGGGTGAGACCCCCCTGAGGGGGTTTTCTCCAAGGAGCACCTTTGCATATTGTGCATGCAGTCTGTTTTAAAAGCTCCACTGTTTAAAAAACTTTTTATCTTTTTCAGGCTTAGGCAACACTTTGAGAGGCTTTGGGGGCAAAGTGGGGAACTTTTGGGCCCTGGAAGGCGCAAACGGAGGCGGCGGCTATCGCCCCAAATCAGAAAGTGGTGGATAAGTTTTTGTAAAGGTTTGCGCAGAGGGGGAGGTAGCTCGCCAGGGCGTCTGGCCACAGTGTCCTGTAAGTCCTCTCCTCTCTCCTCTGCTGATTTTTTTTTTTTTTTCCTTCTTCTCTAAATCTTTCTCAAGTTTTCTTTCCCTCACTCTATCTTTTTTCCTTCCTCTTCTCTTCTCTTTTACTTTCTATCATTTCCTTCCTGTTTCCCTCTTTCATTCCCCCTTTTTCCTTCTTACTTTATTTCTCTCTCTCCCCCTCTCTTTCTCTCTGTATCTCTTTTTCTAACTTCCTTTTTTCCTTTTTCTATCTTGCTGCATTCCCTGATTCCTTATTTCTCCGTTCCTCTCTCCTTTTCACTCTTTAGTTCTTTTTTTATCTTTAGATCTTTCTCTATTTTCTTTCCTTTTTTCTTTTTCACTTTTTTCTTTTTCTCTTTTTTTTTTTTTTTTTGCTTGGGTGAGGCCCCCCTGAGGGGGTTTTTTGCAAGGAGCAGGCTCTGTATATTGTGTATTCTTTAAAAGCTACTTTGTTTAAAAGAAAACTTTTAATCTTTTTCAACCCTAGGCAATGCTCTGGGAGGCTTTGGATGTAAACTGGGGAATTCTTAGGCCCTGGGAGGTGCAAGCGGAGGTGGAGTAGTCGCCTTAAATCAGAAATTGTTGGATAAATTTTTAAAGGTTTGTGTAGAGGGAGAGGGGGCTCACCAGGGCGCCCGGCCGCAGCGTCCTGTAAGCCCTCTCACTCCTCGGGAGGTAGAGCACAGTCTCCCTCCTTTTCCTCATCAATGGCAGAAAATATGATCTGCGCAGAAGGTGGAGACCCACTACCATCCACCGCTATAGCCTCTCCCATAGGTTATCCCACAGCCTCATGACGAGGGTTCAGAACATTTTGAATCATATTTATAGGATAAGTTTTTAGTTGGTTTTTTACCTTCACCCAAGTATCTAAATTAACAGTACCCTCTTTAAGTTTCAAGATTACTTGTATAAAGACTTGGCGTTCTTAGTTTCAGTGTTAACCATGTCAGAAAGTTAAGTATAATAGACGATTTTGCTTTTAGCTATTAAAAGATCAGGCCTTTCTTGTCAGCCTTTTTAGAAACCGTTTTTTCTCTCTAACTCTTCAACACTTTCAACACTTCCCACTCCTCTCGCCCTGTCTATCCTACAGGGGGGTCCGCGGCACCCTTGAGTGGGGTCCTAGCCGTCCCGAACACTGGAAGAACAATTGGGCTGATGACCCAGATTGTCCCGGGGGGGGAACAGCGGGCTGATGACCCAAAACTGTTCCGAGGGAGAAGCAGTAGAGCTGATGACCCAAACTGCTCCGTGGGGGAACAAGAGGGCTGATGACCCAGTTGTTCCGAGAACGGGGGAGCAATAGAGCTGATGACCCTAATTGCAGGGAGCTTACCTTGGAATATCCTGTCTCGGGCGCCACCTGCCGGGGTCCAGCCCCAGCTGATCCAGGGTATTCGAAGGAGAGACGGCTAGGTGAGGGTCGGGGAACAACTGCTTAATTAAACGTTAATTAAGGAATAGAATAAGGATAGCTCAGTGAGGAAAATTCAGTGGAGAAAAGAGGCTGAGTAGCTTGGTTTACGCGGGGGACCAATAAAACTTCAAGACAAGAAGCTTGCACCACTTACGTAGGCCGCAGGCGTCCTTCCGTTCTCCCGAAGGAGAGGAGACACTGAGGCCTCCCCGGTCGGATCTTAGAAGCCCAGGCATAATTAGTAAGCATGGTGGGTTCCGCGCTCCAGATGGAGACTCAACCAGAGTGAGAGAGAGAGAGACATGGGGAGACCAGTCTTTCGAGGAACTGATCCCCATTCTTTATTTTCCATGGTCTACTTTTATACACTGAGGTGTTATGCAAAAGTCACGTGGGGTCAGCAGTCCTGACTTTTATCAAAGTCAGGTGCTTCATACAAATGTATACAGAGGTCTTAGGGGTGTTACATCATCTTCTGGCCAGGGGGCCTGCTGACAATTTACGACCCTCTCCTTGTGACAGCGGTCAGTCAACCAGGACACTTATTTCTCCAGGGGTGATTATTCTTAAAACAGACGCCACCCAAATAAAGTTACATTCCTATAGGGTGAGGGTGTAGTGGGTTTTAGTTAAGGAAAGAATTTACTTAGCCTAAGGTCTAACGTGATTAATATCAAAGGTTAATACTTATTTCTTCTATATATTCATTAATGTGTATAAGGGCAGGGGATGTGGAGACTTAGCAGTAAACATTGGCTCAACAAATGAAAAACCCTTCACCAATACGATTTCTAATCAGCCCATTACACTTATACTAATAATTTTCTAACTTTTCTAAAGAACCTGTTTTTAGAAGGTTTAAAGCATCTTGTGCCTCTCATGGTTGAGAGGCTGTGAGCAATCACATGTGGCCGGACAAGCCTGTCAGGCAGGCTAGAGAACCTTCAGAGGAGTTTGTAGGTTAAAACACTCTTGTCACGCCCAGGGATTATTAACTGGAGCTGTAAGCTAACTCTTTTTTCAGAGAGAGGTAGTGGGAGACAGCCCCCCGTAAAGTCAGAGGTGTAGGTGAAAGCACAAAGCAGAAAGTAGGCAGACTCTGGTTTTGGGGGTAGATGCTCGAGAATTTCCAGGGGGACTCCTGAGGCTCGATCCCGCCTTTGCGTATGTCGAGCCTCCTTCCTCATGACCTTTGCCATGGGTGGGGTGCCTCATGCCGGCCCCCAACAACATTTGTCCTGGAAACCTGAAATATGAAATGAATGACACTCCCATGTCACTAACATGGGAAAGTGAAGAGAAAAAAATGTGACTATTGGAGAAGCATCTTATTATAACCCTGAAAATAATTTAAAAATCTATCAGGTTTCTTTCCCATAGTTCACTTAAGCCCATTAGTTGAAAGTTGCTGGCTGAGTAAGTGGTAGCAGCTAACGGTGCCGCTCACAGCTAATATCCTTTAGTTCTGGTCCGACTTCTGTCAGCCCCTGAGACTGGGGACTTTTTATTTAATCTGTAGTCCATTAATGATTGATGAAGTCTACTAGGCAAGGCTCACCGAAACATTTTCTACAGTGGATTGTGCCGTTGGGTTTATGTACCTCCTTTATTATTATTAAAAGTTCTACCCAGGTATTTTGTGCTATGGCCGTGCTATTTCTAAGGATGACGGTAGCTTGGACATGAAGGCCATTCTGTTGTTTCTCAGAAGAATTCTGCTCCTTCTACCTTCTAAACCTAAGCCCTTTATCCCTACAGACAAAAGCAACTACTGTGGTTTTCAGGTCAGAATCAGGTAACATCGGAGATTCACACTCGCGCCTTCAGCTTTCAGCGCTGCGTCCTGTCCCGTGGCTCGAGCGCCCTGCTCACAGCCCGCCTCGGCTTCGGCCGGCTCCTGGGCCGGCCCGCAGCGTCGGTTCTTCTCTGTGCCCCGAGCGCGCTCGCCTGCCCCACCCTTCAGGCTAATGACCTAACCCTAACCCCGCCTCGGCGCACAGGTTTGCCGACGTGTCCAGGATGACAGGAGGGCGTCTGAGTGCCCCACTTGGAGAGCTGTCATTTTCCCCTCTAAATTCCGGAAGCCGGAACGTGCGAGTGTCCTCAACTAAGCCTGGACGGTTGGCGGCTTTCCCGGGACTCGCGGGCAGCGGCCCCGTCTGGTGGAGGAGGCCGCCGGGCGCGGTGTGCCTTGTGCGCCTCCCTGTTCCCTCTGCTGGAGCCCCGTCTCTCCGGGGCCCCGCAGCGGCCGTGTCTGTCTGCAGGAGGCCGGGCTGCAGGCGGGGTGTGCCGTGTGCCCCCTCCTCTGCTGCAGCCGCGTCTTCCTTGGGGGGCCCCCAGTGGGTGGTCGTGTCTGATGGAGGAGGCCGCCGGGCGGGGTGTGCCGTGTGCCCTCTTCTGCTGGAACGGCGTCTCCCCGGGGGCCCCACAGTGCACGGGGTGGGGGGTGGGGGTGGGGGCGCCCAACCCGGCCTCGGTGCTCCTGAGCCTCGGCTTTACCCGGCTGGCTCTGCAGTATTTGAAAGAAACCAGGACTGTCGAGCAGGATGGTCCCTGAGCCAAAGAGCAGGAGAAACTTCTTACTCTTAAACACCTGCTGCGTCCGGATCCGCTGAACTGTTTCACGCTCTGCAGCAGCCAGGCCAGTTTGATGGAAGGACATGGGGAAATGTTTCTTACTGTGTTCATTCTTTTTCCCTCATTCTTTGTCACGTGAAACACACGCCCTGGCAAGGACTTTTTTTTTTTTTTTTTTTTTTTTTACAGTTCCCTTTTGGTCTTTAGTGATTTAGAACCTCCCCCGACCTGTAAGCATTAGAGGCTTGGTGGTCCCACCAGCAGCTCACTTTTCCTGTCTCTCTTTTTCATGTCAAGGGTGGTTCTGTTTCTTTCCTCTCACATTTTTATGTGACCGTGCTGGAAGGTGACAGTGATCATGGTGAGATGTCTTTGCGATGTGCAGAAGCGAGGCTCACGTGCCTGGCAGCGGTCCTCTGGGCTGCGTCGCCCGCTGCAGTCAGTTCAGAAGGCCGTTCCCTCCGGCCGTGTAGGCTCCTGTCTGTGTTCACTCTGAGACCCAAACTGGAGTGGGATGGAAACCCAATACTTTTTTCATCTCTATGGAAGAATTCAGTGAAAAGGACTGAACAAAAACGACTAACAACTCTTCTTTGCACTTTTTAACCTTTTTATCCTCAAAATCCTAACTTTTCCATTTTATGATAAATTAGAACTCCAATCTGTCCTCTCAATTCCTGGTGGAAAAAAAAACACTTGGACATAGCACTATAGCATAATGCTTGTAGTAGGGTTAGCTATTATAATATTATTGTTGCTTTGTATCATAATTATTAATATGATTATAACTTTTTGTAGGAATCTTAAATTGATTTTGTATCTATTTTTACTTCCCTGAAGACATGATTGTATATTTATATAATCATAAATGAATTATAACAAGGCAATTACACACTTAAGCTTAGCAGATGTACATTCATCACAGGAAGAAAAAGGACAGTATTGAATTTCTGCAAAAAATTGGTGACATACACTGAGGCTTTTAAAGGCATTTTATCTTGTATCTTTTGTCCTAGACTTTGCGGATTTGAACCATTCTATGATGAGAGAGGCGATCAATTCATGTTCAGGAGAATTCTGAATTGTGAATATTACTTTATCTCCCCCTGGTGGGATGAAGTATCTCTGAATGCCAAGGATCTGGTAAGTGTGACTGAAACAAAAGGAAATAAAATGCCTTACATCCATTTTTTTAACTAATTAATGGGCAGTGCCATTTAAAAAATTAATCCCGTTTAGTAGCTTATTTCTTTTTAATTATATAGTATTTTTAAGAAAACAATGCACACTAATTTTCCTTATAGATAATGAAAAAAGATATGTTTGATTCATCTCTGCTGCTGCTGCTGCTAAGTCGCTTCAGTCGTGTCCGACTCTGTGCGACCCCAGAGACGGCAGCGCACCAGGCTCCCCCATCCCTGGGATTCTCCAGGCAAGAACACTGGAGTGGGTTGCCATTTCCTTCTCCAATGCATGAAAGTGAAAAGTGAAAGTGAAATCGCTCAGTCGTGCCCGACTCTTAGTGACCCCATGGACTGCAGCCCACCAGGCTCCTCCGTCCATGGGATTTTCCAGGCAAGAGTACTGGAGTGGGGTGCCACTGCCTTCTCCATCATCTCTAGCTGAATTATCACAGATTACAAATTACTGCTTGTTAATTAATGAGTTTTTACCATCTAGTCAGTGTGATATGGAACCTGGAAGCTATGAAGCTATGAAGACTGGGTGCTGGGTGACTCCACAAATAACGTACGCAGGTGAATTCTTTCTTAAAACGGCTTGCTGCCACTTAGATTAGTTATGCTGTGAATAAAGAAGCAACATTATTTCTTCATATCTTCAAACTTATTAAAATATCCTGATGGTAGCACAAGTCCTATCCTGCATGACTACCATACACAAGTCACATTGTGCATTTTGTTGGGTTTTTTGATTTTTCACTGACTTCTCACCTCTGGTAATACTGGAGTTTATCTGCATTCAGGACAGGTGGGGCGCTGGCCTATCCTCTGGGGCGTTGCCCACTGGTTCTAAAATGAAGATGCTGGGATGCCATTGAAGCTTTTACCATCAATTCTTTAGAGCTATCGTCCTCAATCTTTTTGGCACCACGGACCAACTTTATGGAAGACAATTTTTCCATGGACCGGGGATAGGGAGGATAGTTTCAGAATGATTTAAGCAGATCACATTTATTTCGCACTTTATTTCTAATCTAATACTGCTGCTGATAAGATAGGAAGTACCAGTTCACAGCCCGGAGATTGGGGAGCCCTGTTCTAGAGAGAAACCACACAGAAATGATGAAAAATTGACTTCTGAATCATAGAAGGTTAGATCTCCAAGGATCTCAGGACTCATTTAATCTTCCTTGAATTTTAAGGATGAGTTTGCTCAAGTGCAGAGAAGTGACGCACAGCTTCCCAGCAGAAAGGAAGGGTCCAGATTTCTGGACCCCTTCTCCAGGGCTCTTTTCCCACCTTACCATCTGTGTGCTGTGAAAACAGGTTTGCTAAGGTCATGACCTTTCCAGCACTGTCTGAAGAGAGGCAGCGTGTGTGCGATGCGAAGATATCGCCACCTCCCCCTCGCGCCCCCTCTGCTGAGCATCTCCGTGTCGCCCGTCTGTGTGTCCGCTCCACCGAGACGCCCCGGTCCAAGCCCCCACCTCCCTCCTCCTGGTCCGCGGCCACGGCCTCTCTCCTGCTCTCCCTGCCTCTTCCTGCGCGTCTGCAGTGCACTCCCCGCGCAGGACTCGGAGGGCGGCCTCAGTGGGGGCTGGGGTCCCCTCTGCTCCACGGCACGTGGACCCCCCGTCCTGGCGGCATGACTCAGGGTGCTCTGTGCTGTCCCTTCATCCTCCCTGCTCCTTCCTCTCCACCACACACACACATACAGATACACACACACAGACACAAAGAGACACACAAACACCGACACACACACATACAGACATAGACAGACACACAGACACAGAGACACAGACACACACAGAGACAGACACAGAGACACACATACACAGACACAGACACACACACACACACACACAGACAGACACACAGAGACACACATACACAGACACACACAGACAGACACATACAGACACAGACACACAGGGACACAGAGACACACACACAGAGACACAGACACACAAACAGACAGACACACAGACAGACACAGACTGCTGTCCTCGGCGCGCAGACCCCTGTCCTAGCAGCATGACTCTGGGTACTCTATGCTGTCCCTTCATCCCCCCTGCCCCTTCCTCTCCACCACACACACACAGACACAGAGACACACACACAGACACAGACACAGAGAGGGCTGTCCTCGGCGAGCGGACCCCAGTCCCGGCAGCATGACTCTCCACGTGCCTGCTGCTCCTCCGTCCGCCCTGTGATGCCCCTCCGTCATCCTCCTCCTTCCTTTCCACACACACACAGAGCTCTTTACACGGGTAGCTAATCTTTTTTAGTGTGTTTTAATCGAAGGAAAGCGGCTTCACAGTGTTGTGTGCTCTCTGCCTTGCAGCACACGGATTCGCGTCGGCGCGTGTCCCCTCCCTCGTGACCCCCCCCCCCGCCCCTCCAGGGGTCACAGGGCAGCACAGGTGACTCGTTTTCAAGCCCTGGCTGCCGTGACCTTGTTGAGGAGACCTGGTCTTCGAGGGGCATGCCGTTCTCCTCACAGTCGGTTCATTTCTCCTGCCGCTTGATCCTCTGCCCCGGGCCTCCTTTTTCACGATAAGCATCATTTGCATATGCTGTGCTCAGAGGTATTCCTTAATGAGGTTCAGGCTCTGGGAGAGGATGAAGCAGGTGGGCCCAGATCTTAGTGCCATGTGGACCTGAAGTTCATGCTCAGTAAATGTTCGTTGAATGAAAACATCAGTCGGGAAATGGATCAAGGATTCTTAAAAGTCCGACATGCCTGGGTTCAAGTGCCCCGCCCCCACCCCCCCACCCCCTTTCTAATAGTTGCAGGTTTGACCTTGTGCTAACCTGACCTCTCTGTGCTTTGGTTTTCTTCTCTGGATGGTACTGGTACCTGTCTCTAGGTCTTTGGAAGAATTAAGGGATATGATACATACTAAGTAACCATCACCAACTAACTCAATAATAATCCCATTAGTTAGCCCCCTTCTGTTTCTTTTTATCTCTGATAAAAGGTTAAATGGACAAGAAGGTTACCTGTGATGTTCCTTCATTCAGCTACACCTCCTGTTGGTTAAAACATTTACATAACTTCAGAACTAAAGGAATCTTTGAGCCCCTAAATGAAACACTTATTAGCAATACCTGCATCTGTTCTCTCATGGTGCTTGGGGAGCTGGTCTGTAAGCAGAGCTGTAGGATAATGGCACATCTTTGGGTCTGAATCCTGACGAGGTCACTGAGTGTGATCTTCAACAACTTTCTTAAAAACTCAGTGCATCAATGTCTCCAAATGTAAAGATGAATGATGACATATATAAATTTTTGATGCTAATTGGCTTTCCATAAATTCTTTGTATTTTCAAGCAGGAGAGAATGGTGATGATAGGGAAGAGGAAACATGATTAGAAAATGAGCGTGAAGTATCTAATTGTCAAGGATGTTTTAAGGATTAGGTATCACTTAACTTACATGAAATTATTAGTGTATGTATCCAACAGATGATAGCTCTGACCACCATCAAAGCTGTTACTGCTGTGCATTCTTCTTCTTAATTATTCTTCAGCTCCCTCCACCTCCTCACTGACTTTAAGCCTAAACATCTCAAGATTACCAGTTTCAAATGCAGTCTCTCTACCCCACATACATTTCTTTGCAAATGCTACAAAACAGAAAGTGAAAGGAGAACCAGATATTAATTCTTCATTTGACTAGCTTCCTAATTTTGTTAGCCTGTGTTCAGTTTTTGGATTTTTAGAATTAGAAAAGATCTTATGCCTTAAGTCATCCAAAGTCCTTTATTTTACACACCGGCAGACTGAAACTCAGAAAGCTTGTCTACCATGAAGGCACTGTGGTGTTGTGGCCACAGGACAAATTCTAAGACAAGACAAACCCTAGTATGAGTATGCTGCTGCTGCTGCTAAGTCGCTTCAGTCGTGTCCAATTCTGTGTGACCCCATAGATGGCAGCCCACCAGGCTCCCCTGTCCCTAGGATTCTCCAGGCAAGAACACTGGAGTGGGTTGCCATTTCCTTCTCCAATGTATCAAAGTGAAAGTGAAGTCACTCAGTCGTGTCCAACTCTTCACAACCCCATGGACTGCAGCCCACAAGCCTCCTCCATCCATGGGATTTTCCAGGCAAGAGTACTGGAGTGGGGTGCCATCATATAGCCCCCACCAGTTACACGAATCACTAAATCTTTGAGCTTCCTTCCATCCCTAATTCATGAATTGGAGCTAAAGTTACTAATTGATAAGGGTATGGATAGGATTACATAAATTTTTTAAAAATGTTGCATGCCTGTAAGAATGTGTTTACAAGGAAATTAGAGTGGAAATTAGGTTGTGTAAGAAGAGGGCCCAGGAGGGTGTCCATAGTCACTCAGTAGGGGCGGGTGGGTGTCTGAGGTCAGACACATGTGGGTCTTTGAGGTCACAGAAGTAGAGACTTTGAACAAGTTAGGACTTAAGCGTGCTTCCTGACTCCAGGTAATCTCTGCCTCATCCCAGGTCACTTCTCTGAGCCCAGGGCTGGGGATTATTTTGGTTGTTGAACTTCCTGGCAATTCATTGTCTGCTCATGCTCACCATTGGGGTAAACCTCCCAGAATGGGCTATGATTCATTTGAATTCAGTCCTTTTAAACAAACCATATCCCCAAACTACTGACACCTTTTCTTTGATTCTAAGTAGGCTTTTACCCCAGCTCTTGGCATTTTCCTTCAAGGGATAACAGGCTTATGAAGGCTTCCTGATGGGAAGACCAAATTGCCACCTTCTGCTGGATCATCGAAAAAGTAAGACAGTTCCAGAAAGGCATCTATTTCTGCTTTATTGACTATGCCAAAGTCTTTGACTGTGTGGATCACAATAAACTGTGGAAAATTCTGAAATAGATAGGAATACCAGACCACCTGACCCGCCTCTTGAGAAATCTCTATGCAGGTCAGGAAGCAACAGTTAGAACTGGACATGGAACAACAGACTGGTTCCAAATAGGAAAAGGAGTATGTCAAGGCTGTATATTGTCACCCTACTTATTTAACTTATATGCAGAGTACATCATGAGAAACCCTGGGCTGGATGAAACACAAGCTGGAATCAAGATTGCCAGGAGAAATATCAATAACCTCAGATATGCAGATGACACCACCCTTATGGCAGAAAGTGAAGATGAACTAAAGAGGCTCTTGATGAAAGTGAAAGAAGAGAGTGAAAAAGTTGGCTTAAAGCTCAGCATTCAGAAAACAAAGATCATGGCATCAGGTCCTATCACTTCATGGCAAATAGATGGGGAAACAGTGGCAAACTTTATTTTGGGGGCCTCCATATGGTGACTGCAATTAAATGAAATTAAAAGACGCTTGCTCCTTGGAAGAAAAGCTATGACCAACCTAGACAGCATATTAAAAAGCAGAGACATTTCTTTGTCAACAAATGTCCATCTAGTCAAGGCTGTGGTTTTCCTAGGAGTCATGTATGGATGTGGAGAAGGCAATGGCACCCCACTCCAGTACTCTTGCCTGGAAAATCCCATGGACAGAGGAGCCTGGTAGGCTGCACTCCATGGGGTTGCTGGGAGTCAGACATGACTGAGCAACTTCACTTTCACGCTTTGGAGAAGGAAATGGCAACCCACTCCAGTGTTCTTGCCTGGAGAATCCCAGGGACAGGGGAGCCTGGTGGGCTGCCGTATATGGGGTCGCACAGAGTCGGACACAACCGAAGCGACTTAGCAGCAGCAGCAGCAGCAGCACGTATGGATGTGAGAGTTGAACTATAAAGAAAGCTGAGCACTGAAGAACTGATGCTTTTGAACTGTGGTGTTGGAGAAGATTCTTGAAGTCCCTTGGAAAGCAAGGAGATCCAACCAGTCCATCCTAAAGGAAATCAGTCCTGAGTGTTCATTGGAAGGACTGATGCTGAAACTCCAATACTTTGGCCACCTGATGCGAAGAGCTGACTCATTTGAAAAGACCCTGATGCTGGGAAAGACTGAAGGCAGGAGGAGATGGTTGGATGGCATCACCGACTCAATGGACATGAGTTTGAGTAAACTCTGGGAGTTGGTGATGGACAGGGAGGCCTGGCGTGCTGCGGTCCATGGGGTCGCAAAGAGTCAGACACGACTGAGTTACTGAACTGAACCTGTCCTTAAGGGCTTAGAGAGCACTATTGCTAGGATCACGGTGTAATCATAAAGGCTGTGACCCTGCCCCCTTTTGTTTGCCCTTCAGTCCCCACAGAAGGAATGATGGCTGCATGAATGGTCCGTCTCCCCTGAGATGTAGTTTACCTTCTGAATTCTAAGTTGTGTCAAGTTGCAACCTAGTATTATCCAGATGCTGGCTCCCACTCAAAGTTCTTGCAGTTCACAGGCAAGGCAAGCCTTGTTTCTCTGATCTGCGGGCATCTGTCTGCCAGTTTGGGCTCTTGGTTCGCACACACCACTCTTTCCAGACTCCTCAGCTACTGCTGCCTGAAGCCATCCCCACAGTGACCACTGGGGACTTAAAAAGGTTGTTTAATGTATATTTAGTGCACTGCCAAGAAGATAGAATAATAATGTATATTTAGTGTACTGCCAAGAAAATTAAATAAGACCTATGAAAGGTTGTTGTTGAATCACGCGAAGACACCGGGATTCTTGGCCCCCAGAGGAGAATAATTCAATCCGGGGCTGGAGACGAGGCTTGATCGCTCAGAGCTTTTGTGTAATAAGGTTTTATTAAAGTATAAAGGAGATAGAGAAAGCTTCTGACATAGGCATCAGAGGGGGCAGAAAGAGTACCCGCTTGCTAGTGTTAACAACGAAGTTATATACTCTCCAATGAATCCAAAGAGTGTCTGGAGGTTGTAAAGACCTCACCACACCTACTCCCATAATTTACATTTTAAGATAACAAAATTAGCCAGAAGGTTTAACCCAAAGACTGTCCTTAATCCAGAGACTGTCCTCAGGCAGGATACATTATTGTTATATAATCCTAAGGAATGTGGAGAAAGAAAAAAAGTTTGTCCTTTCTTCCTCCTTGAGAATTCCAGACCCCTCTCTCCTTGGGGACCCCTAGACTCCCTATCAACCTGCCTAGGAACTGACTCTCTCACCTAGAAGTTCACAGCTGAGGGGCAAGCCCAGGTAACCATGAAAATCTCCCGAAGAAGTAGATGGTTCTTTATCATTTCAGGTCAGAAAATTAATTGTGTTGGATCCTAAGAAAAGGCTGACTACCTTTCAAGCTCTCCAGCACCCGTGGGTCACAGGTAAAGCTGCCAATTTTGTACACATGGATACGGCTCAAAAGAAGCTCCAAGAATTCAATGCCCGGCGCAAGCTCAAGGTTAGATGGCATTTATTTTGTTTTATTTTTTAAAAAAGATTTTTCTCATATCTTGTTAATCAAAGATAATTCTGCTATTGTTTATCTAATACTGTTACTTGTCTCCTGTGGTACCTGGGAAAATGCTGCTTTGAAACCCCAATCGTGATCATATAAAGCCAACCTCAGTTCTGTTATCCTCTTGTAAGAATTCAGTGTGGGTTTTATTTTTCTGTTTGGGGAATTCTGGAGGAGGAAATGGCACTGGGCAGCTTGCGGGACTCTTAGTGAAGCACGGACTCCTACCAACGACTGCCAGGGAGTTCCCAGGGTTCATTGTCAATAAAGGGAAATGTGTGGGATGTTGAGATTCACTCACCAAACAAATACATTGTCATTACTTCCCATTTAATTAAGGCTGAACTGCTTGAAAGTGTTGTTCCGGAACTAATATTTATTAAGAAAGTTGTCTTCTTTCTGAATATGCTAAAACTGGGAAACAATTTTTTTCAAGCTATATTTTATAATATAGGCAAATAATTACACTTGGTAAAATTAAAATAATTCAAGTGATAGGAAAGTTATCCATCAAATTGTATCCCTTTTAATAGAACATATATGGAATAGAGATGAAGTGTTTTTCTCTTACATAATAGTATTTAGGACTAGCTATACATATAGTAAATCTCAGAGGACAGCTGGGGGTCAAAAATAGTGTTGTATTCAGCAGTCGCTTACCGGTTGATACAAGCTAAAAAACATGAAGGGTTCCATGATCAAATTAATTTGAAATATCCTAGATTAAATATCCTTGACTTAACCCAGAATTTCTCAAACAAATTTGACCATGGAACTCTCTTATCTTTATAGTACCTATTAACATCCATGGAAGTAGTGTCCCATACTTTGGGAAGCACAACTAAAGTTTTTGAATATTGGCAATCCGTGGGAAAGTGCATTTATTTAGGCTTTCCTCCAGATGACTAATCTGAGATTAAACAGATTTTGCTTTTCATTCTTCAAACAAGTTTTCATTAGACAATCTTGGAATCATACACTTTCCAAGACTAAATAGTAACAGAATAGCACTCCCTAAATGCAAAATTGAGATCAAGCTCTGATTTGGGATTTTCAGTAGAAGTAGCCCCTGATCCTTCGGTCTCCCCCGGCAGCGGTCAAGGCCAGGTGGCCTCCTCTGGGCGGGGATTTTCGTGCAGTAACCCCTGACCTCTCTGTCTCCCCAGGCCGCGGTCAAGGCCGTGGTGGCCTCCTCCAGGCTCGGCAGCGCCAGCAGCAGCCACAGCGGCGTCCAGGAGGGCCGGGCCAGCCGGGAGCCGTCTCCACCTCAGGGTGGCGACGGGGGCGTCCCAGGGGGCGAGGGGGCCCCGGGGGCAGCCGAGGGGGCCGGGGTGGAGCTGCCAGAGGTGCAGGCGGGGGAGGAGGTCAGCGGTGCTGATGGAGACGCCGCGGCCCCCAGGGTGGAGCCCCATGCATCCGAGGAGGAGATGGAGGAGGCCGGCCCGGAGACGGAGGGGCGCCCGGCGGAGGAGACGCGGGGGCCCCCAGGCACCCCCGCAGCCCCGGAAGGACGGGAGGAGGACCCTGCCCTGGAGGTCGGAGCTCAGCAGGGTGACGCAGTCCTGCCGGAGGACTAGTGGCTTTCTTCCTGTGTGGGAGCCAAACCCTGGCAGTTTGTGCGTTTTGTCCTTCAGCAAGGAAGGTGGAAGCATGATGTGCACTATATTGTGGTTCTGTTTCTGAGGTGCAAAAAATACATGTGTGTCAGTTGGGCATCCTAACTTCAATGCATGTGACTGCTTTATGAGAAACTAGTGTCTCCTGTGGTACATAATGGATATCAGAATCCGATGAGTTAGATTTGAAATTGCGACTAAACACAACATATAAAAACGTTTTCGGGGACCAGTGGTGCACATTTGAGGTAAATAGTAACAAATTGTTTTTGCTTTGAAAACCTAGCCATCCTCCACCCTTTGGATTTCTTCAGAGGGTAATTCCTTTGGACGTTGCTCAGCTATAAGATGTATTCCCATGACATTTACAATACCTTCAGTAATGTGCTCAAACTGTTTACAAGAAGATGATTAGGTTACAGGTGTATGTGCAAAAAATTGCATATATACCACTTACAATGGTGAGAAACTGAAGCATATTTTAAGGGCTATGAAACCATATGCCCCTAAACCTTGTGTGGAGAATGCTTTTTTATCTTGTCTTTATTTATATACACCATATTACTAATAACCTGAAATGTTCTATCACAAAATTCTGCCATTTTATAGTTCTGGAAAAAAGTGTTTTACAAACTCATGCTGAGGAATTTATTCTCACCTTCACCTGCTCTCTAATAAGAAGTCCTTATGATGGACAGCACTTAGGAGTGGGAAAAAGAAATTTAGTGAAAAAAAGAAAAGACTGGGACTTAGGCTAATGAAGACTGACTCTTTGCCATTTCAAATAAAATTGAATTTATTCATGAGCTTGTACAGTTTTAAAGATAGGAACATTTTTATGGATAAATTCTATACTGACCAAGGTTCTAAATTTGTAAAATAATCTATACCAATGGCTGGTGCCAGGATGTCTGAATAGAATGAGAGTAATATCCCATTGTAAGATCATTCATTACTGAATTCACTATAGTAAGGAAGGGGCTTCCCCAGTGGCCCAGCGGTAAAGAATCAGCCTGCAATGTAGGAGATGCGGGTTCGATCCCTGGGTCAGGAAGATCCCCTGAAGAAGGAAATGGTAACCCACTCCAGCACTCTTGCCTGGAGAATCCCATGGACAGAGGAGCCTGGCGGGCTACCGTCCATGGGGTCGCAAAGAGTCGGACACGACTGAGCACGCGCACACAGAGTAAGGAAACATTTTTGTTTATAAAGGTTCTTTTTTTCCTTCAATTGATGATTCTTTAGATATACTGCTTATGGGCTAAAGATATTTCTAGAAAGCTAGTATACTTTTTTCTCATGCTTGAAATGGAAGCACTCATAATTCACAATGTAGTTTTGAAAGTTTCCATGTTGAGAAATTTAGGACAATGCAGCTTTTCATTTACTTTAATAAACAGAAACAAAGGAAAAAAAAAAAAAACATTGATTTCAAATCAGACTCTTGAGAAGCTATAACATTAGACCTAATACTTCACCATGATTTTTTCAAAATATTTTTCTTTGGTTTTCATACAAACTTTTTCCTTATAAAAACTCACAGTTAAATTCCAAACACCACAGATTTATCTCTAGTTTGAGCTTAAATGGACATTTTTATCAACTTAATTATGTAGCATATTTTAGTAGGATTCTTTAATTAAAAAAAAATATTTTCAGGCCAAAATTTTGGACAACAAAAATGACTATCAGATAAAAATCCTCATCAAAAAGAGAGATCTTAAATTCTTTTGGCGCTTCTTCAGAACTATTAAGTTGGAAAATTAAATTAAACCTCTGGTTTCTGGGGACTATCAGACCTTGTAGATGTTCTGCTTTCCAAGTGCAGGTCTTACTTCACTACTGTTCTCATGAGGAAAATAGGACTTCTTGTCTTCCATAATATCAGGGCCTGACAGGTCACTGACATGGAGGAGAAGGCCCATGAGGCCTAGCAGCTGAGCTTCTGAGAAAGAGTATTTGTGTTTGTTTTATGTTTATTAACTAGTAGAGACTACTTATCTTCTTTACTGTCTCTTTCCTTCTTTATTCTCTCAATTTCCATTTTAGGTATTATAAGAGGCTCACTAGTTTTAACCTTTTAAGAATGCCTTATTCCCTAAGCATTAAGATTTCCATTTTAAAAGACCAATTTCCTTGTGTCCTTTCCCGAGGAGATTTCCTGTGAAGCCTGTGTACATGGTTAGGTGATAGATGGCAAGTGTCCCATGTATTTGCAAAAGGGAAGAAGAGAAGGAAAGGAATCTTAATGGAATGGGGCATAGAGTCAGATGAAGACACATTGTCCCCCCAGCCCTCGTCCCTGTCCCCCCAGCCCTCAGGGCTGCCTGCATGGGTCGGACGTGGGAAAGATGTCATGTGAAGAGCGCTGCAGATGCAGGCCAGTATGCATTTAAGAATTTACCCAGTTACACCAGCGCACACGCCCGCTCCCTGGTGAGTGAGGGTGTGAGTGTAATTTCGTCTTTTTAACCTGCAGATTGCATTCTCTCAAAATCAGAGGGAGTTTTAGATTTTGATCTGAATGTTAAAAATTAAGACCTGATAATGCCTAAATGACTGAGATAGTCATTTCAGTGGAAAACAAGCTTTCACAAAAATCTGTCATTTCATCCAAATGATTCAACCTGAGATTTCATAGAGATGCTACTTAAGTTAGCATAGTTAACATTTTTGAAAGAACAATACACATTTATATTGCCTGATAAAATGGGATATATTATCTCTCTCAAAGAGTACTTAGCTAAATAATAGTAGACTAACGCAGATACAACCTTAATTTGATGAACTATTCTGTAATGTTTATTGCACAACATAGTCACAAAGCAGAATAATCAAGGGAATTTCAGCAAACAATAAACTATATTTTGCATTTTAGAACTGACAGTTATTATATTGCATTATTGATTTTTGTTCTCAAATAAGTTTCAGATACATAGCATAAACCAGACTATTTTGCCACAGAGAAGGACAATCTTGAATTATTTCCCCCATTTAAAAAGTCTAATTGGAATCCCAGTGTTTTTTTTCTCAAACCAGAAGAGCACATTTGTCCTACAAATACATAAATAAGGTAGAAATTAGAATAATACTGTTGTAGACGTTATTGTCTAGAAGAAAAAGTCCCGCCTAATATAAATGATACAAACCACATATGTAATTTTAACTTTTCTCTTAGACACATTTTAAAAAGTAAAAAAAAAAAAAAGCTGATAAAATTAACTATATTTTAATATATCCAAACTATTATTCTAATATATAATCAATATGAAAAACTAACACAATATTTTAAATTTTTTATTTTTGTATTGAGTTTTGAAAAGCGGGATTGTGTTAGCATTTTTGGTACATCAAGTGACCAGCAGCCACCTGTGAGCAGTGGCTGCTCGTCTGGAAGAGCACCGGTCCAGAGCACCGTGAAAGCAGAATGACGCACAAATGTCTGCGCTTGGATCTGAGCTGCCTCAGTTGTCCACACGGCTAAGTTGGTAGGAGGCCAAAAAGAAAATGTTTCAGAAATGTCACAGACTTAAGTGTGTAGAAGCTCTGTTGGCCACATCTGTTTCATCAGGTGCTTCAGAGGAGGTGTGTCTCCCAGCATGACTGTAGAGAACAGCTCTCCTGCCCGTGGGTAAGTTGTCCACTGGCCACAGTTCCTCTCATCCCTCTTTGGGCCCCGGAATCTTGACCACGGGCCGGAGTCTCATACAGCCATGAATCCAGTCATGTTCTCACAAACCAAAGTCTACGGTGGGCGAACAGGTTTCCTCATTCACAAAGGGCTGCACATAGACCCTCAGTGGGATTTTGCAGGCTTCTGAAACACACACATTTACATGATAAAGACTGATGATGATATCATCCCAGCTATCCCTAAAATGAGACTATGACCATCGCCTGACATTTTTTAGATTTCTTTAGAAGGATTTAAACAATACTGCCATTACACATGGATTCAAAGGACTTGGAATTTTCTTAAATATTGCTATGTTACAATACTCCTCAAGGTTCTATAGCCACTTTTAGTGGCAAACGTTAAAAGAAAGGAACAGTTTGTCTTTTAATGTGACAATTACATAGTATTTTAAACATATTTTATAATTTAGAATGTTTACGAATCCCTATGTTTCCGGTTTCACATGCAGGGTAACTGCTTGTGGATTGCCTATAGACAAGATTTAGAGAAAGTCATTTTGTTTTTGTTTCATAATTCAGTTATTTCACAGAAGCATCTGGTTGCATTTCAAATTGCAAAATAAAAGAAGTAAGTGTCAAAAAGGCAAAAATTAAAATCAGTAAAGCATTGTGTTTTAGGATTGTCTTTGCAAAGCAAATACAAAAAGTAAAAAAAGTGAATAAGCATTAGGTTTTTCCCAATGAGGCTGACTCCATATAAATTGGCATAAATATACTAAGCAGAGTCAATTACATAATTACAATGCCATTATGTAATTTACTTGTCATTGCAGAGTATTCAGTCTGGTTACCAAGGTCTACTTTAGCTGGTGCAAAATTTCCAGACGTTTACTTATATAATAGGATTTGTAATATCCTTGTAATTACTTCCTGTTTGGTCACATTCAAATTTCCTCAGTGTTAATCACTGATATGTTTCTGATCAAGGTCATTGCTAACATTTTGAGCATTTATTGGTTAAAAACTGCTTACTGGTTAGACTTTTATGTGTATCTTCAGCGTTTTTTTAAACATTTATGCACATATAATCTCAATATTGGTATTGTAATACTCATAACCACATGATAAGCAGAAACGTAGCCAATAATTTTCTACAACTTTTTTTGTTCAAAGTTTTTCTCTTCCCCTGGAACAACTCAGGGTGAGTTTCTGGCTTCTTGACAAATAGAAAAAGAACCTAAAATATCACTGGAGAGATATCAGCTATCCACCCATGTTAACGTAGTTCAGCATTTCTTCTTTCTGTATCCTGATATATTAAAGGCCATTTTTGTCATTATTACTTTCAAATATCATCTGAGATCAGATAATACAGTCTTAGCTCATAAAGCCCAACCATTTATATACTTATCTTGGAGAGCAATAACAAACTTGACTAATTTATGTTTGCTTGTTCAAAATTCTAATTTTCACACACTCTGTGGTGTACTCTAGAAGGTTTGATTGCATGATTTTAACCTCAAGATTCAGTCTTTTCCATGTCACCTGGTCCAGAGGTCCACCTGGGACAAGACAGAAGTGTTGCCATGAGAACAGACTATCTGAGTCCTTGGCAGGAATAAGCATTGCTGTAGCGAAGACTCCAGGCATCTGACTTGGTTGAGCTCAAATAAGCCAAATGGGAGAAAGCCTCTTCCAGTTATACTGCTTGAATTGGTACAGTGCCATAGTGCCATAGTCTGTAATGGACAACGGCATCTCACCAATCATTTGCTCTTCTCAAGACTTGGTTTGCTGCCACTTGTCCCAGATCAATGTTTTGTTCCATCCCTATGGCCATCAAGCTTTTCCAAAACTAAAATCCTCTAAAATCCTAGAAAATATCCCAGACTGGCTGAAGGAATGTGGAGCCCTTGGTGGCCAGAATTTAGTTTGAAACGCCAAATAGCAATCCTAAGACTGCAAAATCATGCTGGTCTTCTTAAATAATTGTTTTCAGCACATTTTGAAAAATGACCTGGAATACCCATGGACATGCAATGTTTATATCTGTGTTATCTTCACTGTGATTCACTGTGTTAAAAATGACATGTGTAATCTTCATCAGATTATATAATAATATTTATTTTCCATTTAAAAATTATTTTGGGTTACGCAAATACAATAGGCTTCATATTTGAATTTTTGAGAGCTGTTGTTTTCCCTAAGCACTCTGACAATCCGTTGCGGATGATGAAAACTTACAGGTATGGCAGCTAATCTGGTTTGTAGCGGATCAAGTAAGAAGGACTTGAATGTGACAAGTGTCACCTCGTAACTGCCTCTTTTCAACTTATTTTATAGCCTGTCATGCAGCTAATGTACAGTAGAATGCAAATACATATTCATGAGCTATGATTTTGTTTACATTTTTTGTCAAGATTGTTACTTACTTTCAAAGTTCCCAAAATGTTTATATTCATGCACCCTTTTGAGCAAACTCCGGGAGATGGTGAAGGACAGGGAAGCCTGGCATGCTTCAGTCCACAGGCTGGCAAAGAGTTGGACACGACTGAGCGACTGAACAGCAACAACCCCTAATTTCAGTAATACATTCCAGGCCCCCTAGCAAGCTGAAAGAATCGCCAACACGCCTGTTTATTAACTAATCAGGTCCAAACAACGGAGCAGTCATGCATTCCATGTCTGACTGACGTCACTCCGCTTTCCTGGACATTTTAAAAATGTCCTGTGCGTTTCCTGGGGGCTTCCCTGGGGGCTCAGACAATAAGAATCTGCCTGCGATGCAGGAGACCCGGATTCAGTCCTTGAGTCAGGAAGGTCCCCTGGAGGAGGGCATGGCAACACACTCCAGTGTTCCTGCCTGGAGAATCCCCTGGACAGAGGAGCCTGGTGGCTGCAAGTCCACGGGGTCTCAGAGTTGGGGCTGACTGAGTGACTAACATCGACTGACACTGAGTTTACTGAGTGAAATCAGCAGACAGGTGACAGGTGTGTAACTCCTCATGTTCAGTGAAAAATGGGTATCACGCAAAGAGGATTCTTAGGAGAAAAGTTAGAGGCCAGTACTCTTTTTTTTTTTTTTTTGAATGCCATCATTCTGTTATCTGTGGTCTTTGTGATATACACAGAAAACTTAGATGTGCATTAAAAAAAAATAATTTCCACATAATTACGCGAGGAAATAGACTTAAAATCTCCAAAGATCAGCTTTCCAAGAGTCAGGCAAACTATGGGTTATGGACCAAATACACCAGAGGCCTGTTTATTTATAAATAAAGTTTTACTAGAACACAGCCATGCTCACTTACAGGCTGGCTGTAGCCGCCGTCACACGACTGGGACACACTGGAGTGGTTTCAGCAGAGACTGTGTGGAAAGCCTGAAAGGGTTATCTGGCCCTTTACAGAAAACACTGATGACCCTGGTTTTTCACAGCACCCTACCTTTTTGGTAGCAGCTAGGAACAGATTCCCGTACTCCAGACTTCTTCTCCTTAGCACAGGGTTCTTCGTCCCATTTGCTTCTTAGGAAGTTAGAACAGGTTTGTTTCTGTGGAGAACAATAATTCTGTGAATAATTATTAACAGCAGGAATTTTGCTGGAAGTATGGCTTAGTAAACTTTCCCTACAGAACTAAAATTCAAAAGGGCATCATTCCTGAGAAAAGTTTAGAGTAAGAATTGACTTGGTTATAATTCAGTGTTGACTCGCTCATCTATAGCTTAGGAAGCAGGCAAACAGCTAACTTTTTACTTTACAATCCCTGTGGTTTTCTGAATGCCATATATTTCATTTATTCGAAAAGAGAAGGCTTTGAGCAAATGCTTCCCTTCCTTTTCTTAGTTATTTAGAAATCCAAGAGGACCCCCTTTCTTAAGCTATTTCTGTCATCTCACCTGCCTTCAGGGAGGCAGGGGCCCAGGTACTGAGGATGTAGGTCATGTGCCCTTTGTGTTTGAATATCTCTAGCCGAAAGGTTACGGATGAGATATTGAGTAGAAGACCTATCATCAACTTCTTATTAGGAATATCTAAAATTATATCATGAGTCTAAATAATGTTTTGTTTAAACTGTTGCAGCAATCAATACGCTGTAGCCACTGGGATACACTGTAGAACTCAGGAAACAAGAGACGCTCTGTCTGCCGGCTCCGCGGCTGATGTGAGCGGGAGGGAGCCTTGCCTGGAGTAGACGAGGGGAAGGTAATGAGAGACTGGACTCCACACTCCCACCACCCGTTTTCCTCCACTGCCCAGAGTTTGAAGGCAGTCAGTGAATTAAGCTTGGAGAAGGCAATGGCAACCCACTCCAGTACTCTTGCCTGGGAAGTCCCATGGATGGAGGAGCCTGGTGGGCTGCAGTCCATGGGGTCGCGAAGTGTCGGACACAACTGAGCAAACTCACTTTCACTTTTCACTTTCATGCATTGGAGAAGGAAATGGCAACCCACTCCAGTGTTCTTGCCTGGAGAATACCAGGGAGGGGAGCCTGGTGGGCCACCGTCTATGGGGTCACACAGAGTCAGACACGACTGACATGACTTAGCAGCAGCAGCAGTGAATTAAGCTTATCATTTTTAAATCTCTCTCAATATCTGGGTCACCAGCTTCCCTTAGAAATGAACAAACCAAAGCCAATAGGTAATTTTCCTCCCAGAATAATGTTGAACAGTGTGTTTCGGGAGTATTAGGCCTCCATCGCAAACATACTTTAATGAAATGTTTTAATGGTTCTGAAGCTTTCTAGGAGCAGACTATGCCTGGAACCCATTTCCTCAATAAACTTTCACTGAAAAGCAATTACGTACCATGAGAGTCAGAGTTGAATTAAACCCATGCTCCCCTCTAGGAGTGAGCTTTGCAGTTGAAAACACAACTGTGTCTATAGCCTGTGCTCCATCGAGGCAGGCAGTGAAAGCTCCCTTTGCTTAGAATGACCAAGGAAAGCTTCCTGGGAACATCAGCTAAGCATGATGGATGAGGGGAAGCTTGAAAGGCAGGGAGGAGGATGAATATTTGGCTGAGAAATGTACTGAGTGGAGAAATGTGAACAGTGCTGGATCTACAGGGAAGTGTCGCTCAGTCTGCGTAAGCCTTGATTGTGGGCAACGCTGACTCAGACAGGCTTCCTCTCCACTTCCTACTCTGGGTAGACGCTTGTGCAGTGTCCCTCAGCATCTGGCCCTCTGTGATCCACAAACCTGGCTGACTTGGTGCACCCCAAGCAGAAGAAAAATCACCCAACACATACAGACATTTTTGCAAGTCACCAGTTGAAACAAAGTCTCAGTCACTAAAAGCACAAACTGCATTGATGAGGTCTCCACTGACAAAGCAGCGTAAAGGATGATAGTGGTTATTTGAGTAAATTTGGCAAAACTCCAGTATCTGAATAACTCCCCGTGACGCTACAACGTCACCTAACCACTTGCTAAAGCTTTGCCAACAGAGGCCTACGTCAAAGTTACTGCTTTTGTAGCTATTTTAACCTTTTAAATTATCTGACCTAAAAAAAAAAAAATCTGACCTGAAAGGGCAAGTCCTGTGAGATCTGAGATAGAATTATACCTGGAAGCTTAGATTTCAAAAGATAACCTGTGCTAAGCCTCAGACAACAGAATTTAAACTCTTCAGAGCCGCTTTCCCCAAACACCAAGCTGGTCCTGTGCAGTCCTTTCTTCTCCCTCTCTCTGCCTCACCCCTTAATACACTCTTCTGTAATTTCCTCTTTACTCATTGCAGGCAGTATTTTACATCCATCTTCAGGAAACTTTAAAAAAAAATAGGTAACAGTATATATACTTTTAGGCATCTTGCCACTTTGCTTGTTTCAGATAACGTCTGTGATTAGTAAATGCCTTATTGTTTCTCAGGGCAAATGAAAGGAAGGAAGGGTCATCTGAGTGATGGAAGGGAGGCCAAGACAGAGACGCTGTGGGGACACAGCACAAGTGAGCAGGCATTTGAGAAAGGAATGCGTCTCACCAGGGTTTTCAGACTTAGGGGGGCGTTGTCTATATGCCTTCTCCAGGTTTTTGTAGAGGGCGGATCTGTATCACGTTCCTGTTGAAAGTATTCTGGACTAAGGATCTAAGCAGCTCACAACAGTGTGGAGGCTTAGGTGGAAGGATGGAATACCACTGCAGACAGGAACCCTACATCCGCAGGAGTTTAGACTGCAAGCCATTAGCCAAGACAGGCCCTTTGAAGGACAAAGAACAAGTGTCAAGATTTGAGTTTTCACGGCCGAGACTGCAGCTACCTTTCCAATTTCTGATTGAAAGTGCCGGAAGGAGAGCCGCCAACATTTCATTTTTAAAACCTGTCAAAACGGTGCTATCGATCCTTAATACAAAGATCCATTAGGATATTTTTTAGGTAAACGTGTAAGTTTGCCCTGGCCATAAGTGTAAATATAGAGAATGTCTGTAGAGAATTCATCGGAGTCCCGCGTGTTTGCTTTTGACCCAGCTGCGGTCTTCAGTGGCCGAGACCGGAGCCCAGGCTCGGCGCCCAGCCCGGGGGCGCGGCCGGCCGCCTCCCGGACGCAGGCTGGACGACGCAGTGCAGCGGTTCAAATGCTCATCTCCTGGTGTTTCCCGGGAGCGTAACAGAGTGTGTGACACGAGCAAATGAATGTCGGGAGACTAACTGTCGGAATGACCTTAGCGAGGCCCGCGTTTTCCTGTGTAAGTTCTCTCAGGTGTGTGAGAGCATGCCAAAAGCAGCATGTACCTACTGCTGGGAAACGTGTCAAGCAGTTTGCATGTACAGTATGATAATAAATCCGAAGAGCCCACCAATACTTTGTATTCTGTGGTTTGAAATGTTAGCACAATTCAAGAGTGGCACAGTGGTCATTTCCTCGTATCTGAAATGTGGAGTTGCATTCCTTGAGTGTTTTTCCATTTTCTCAGATAAAATTATACCCTGGGTTTCACAGTATTTTTAATATTATATAATGATGTCATAAAATCATAAAGTTAAAAGAGGATCTTTGTACTCATTTAACCCAACCAGCTCATTTTACTAAAAAGAAGTAACAGCCAGAAAGGTAATGACTTATCCATGATCACAGTTAGTGGCTGAGATCTGGGCTGCCCATCCAGTCCAGGGCTCTCACAACTGAGAAGTCAGTTCACCAAAGTCAAGGCAGAAATTCATATAAAAATTGATTTTCATTATAAAAAACAGAAAATACAGAAAAGTACAAAATTACCACAAGAATTCTTTCAAAGTCAAGCATTGTCTTTTTTCTCTTGCATTAGTTCTTATAGCCTTTATCATACTGCAACTGTTTTGTATCAACCTGTATCACTATAGCATAGGCTTCCCAGGTAGTTTAGTGGTAAACAGTCCACCTGCCAAGCAGGAGACCTGGGTTCCATCCCTGGCTTTGGAAGATCCCCTGGAGAAGGGAAAGGCTACCCAGTCCAGTATTTTTGCTGGGAAATTCCATGGACAGAGGAGCCTGGGGGACTCGGGGATCACAAGAGGGTTGGACACAACTTAGTGGCAAAACAACGATTACTATAGAAAGCATTGTTTGCATAATCTTTACAGACATTTATGATAGTTGCATAATAATCCAGTCTTATTTTTTTCTCAGTAACACTACAGAAAGCTTTTCTGAGTTTGGGAAATCTATCCTAAGGAAATAATCCTAATGTCGAATTGTCAGGCCAAATGAGACGCAGTGGTCCCTTCATGTTGATTCTTTCAAACCTACAGTACCTGAGAATGAAAGGGAAAATCCTTTCTTTTCACTCTTAAGACACTGATTGTTAGCAACAAGAGTTGTAAAAAGATCTGCAAGTTTTTCTTGAGTTTGGCCATCCAACCAGTTAGCAAACATTTGTGTAAAATATCTGAGGGGAAGGCATAATATTTCAGTGAGGTTCCCTCTCAGAATTGGAGCTTGCTACCAATTACTACTAGGTCCAAAATCCTCACCAATGGCTTCTTAATTAAGGGAAATGCTGGAGAAAAAAACTGCAAGTCCATTTTTACAATACGAAACATCTTTTTATTTCAACCTGTTTTTCACAATCTCTGGACTACTTCCTTTAATGAAAAATCAGCTGCTTGTACTTAAGGTATGTCACTAAAGCAAAACCTAAGTAGGAAGGTAAAGCTCCTGGTCAAGAAAATACCATCCAAATAACGAGTAAAAAGCCCATGTGGTGTTTGTACACTACGCTTCTTCCGTCTTTTCTTTCGGCAGAATTCTACACCCCACTAATTGCCTGTACAGCTGATAACACTAGTGACATGGACCACCCTCCGTCTCCAAGGACAGGTTTGCAGTTCACGTTTTCCAGCAATTTTCTGTCTCCTGGTATGGAAGTCATCATCCATAGTGGACCCTTTGCTCCAAGAAGTGGAAATGTAATATAAACAAAGGTCATTCACACTGGATGCCATGTGACATAAACCATTAATAACCTACTGAGAAGATCCTTCACCTCATTATCTGAGCTAAGGATGCTGTGTAGCATCTGCCATATGGAAGGTGTCCAGTGAATGTTTCACGACAGAGTGAATTTTCATTTCTACTTTGTTTGTCTATCACTTTCCCATTGACGTTCAAAGGAACTTGATACAATTTCCAGAGGTGGCCCATGGACATGCTATGATTGGCCAGTCATTACCAGCACTCCCTCCAAGAGGCTGGAAATCGTTGCCTTCCCAGCTAGGGGTAGTCATGTGACCCGACCACTACAAAGAAAAGCTACTGGAAGCTCTGGAAAAGCATTTGCTTTCCTGATAAGGGCCAGATGACTAGTGCCCTGCCTTCCCCGTTCCTTCCTTTCCTGATGCACATGTACTGTCCAGGGCTAGTTGGTCACTTTATCATATCTGAGGGAAAGATGCAAACTGCAGAAACACGCCCTGACATCCTTGAGCTGATGGTAAACATGAATAATTACCCATATCCAAACTTTATTAAATGAGGAAAACTCCCTATTTGGTTTTTTGCTTTTTTTGCCATGCCTTGTGTCTTACTGGATCTTGGGTTTCCCTGATGGCTTAGTTGGTAAAAAATCCTCCTGCAATGTAGGAGACAATTTGATTCTTGGGTTGGGAAGATCTGCTGGAGAAGTGATAGGCTACCCACTCCAGTATTCTTGGGCTTCCCTTGTGGCTCAGCTGGTAAAGAATCCACCTGCAATGTGGGAGACCTGGGTTCAATCCCTGGGTTGGGAAGATTCCCTGGAGAAGGGATAGGCTACTCACTCCAGTATTCTGGCCTGGAGAATTCCATGGACTGAGTCGCAGAGTTGACACAACTGAGTGACTTTCAGTTCCTCGACCACGGATTACCCTCAGAAAGGACAGTACAGTCTAACTACTGCTAGACTGCCATGGAATTCCTGACTCTTTGTTTAAACTACTTAATAGTCATATTTTCTACTGCATATTTCTCACAGCATTTGTAACTACTTTCTTACAATACAGATCAATAGTTCCTTTGTAGTCACTTACAGCTTTTTTCAACTCCAAATGAAATCATCACAACTGCTAATCAAGTTAATACAATTATTTAAAAATGTGTACAATAAGCCTTACCTATATGTTACTGTAGTAACAGCAGAATATATCACCATCCTTGCTATATAACAGCAAATCAAAATTCAGCAGCATTGTGACTTATATGACATTGGCAGGGTTAACATGTGCATTATTAATCTTAATTTACCTGCTGTTAATTTTCTTTTATAAGAATTCAAGAAGCTAAATTAATACTTTAAATTCAAATAAGGTTAAAGGAACTAAGTATCAACAATCAATATAAGAGTGTGCAGAAATTTTATTGATATATTTCATAGAAATTTAATAAATTACATTTTATTATATTAATACATGCTTATTAGTTTAACAAAGGTTCCAGTTTTATATATTGGCTCATAAAAGAAATACAAACTTCTTAAAAATAAAATCTATATATGGTATACAACTTTTATTTAATTCCAAGGAATGAATTTTTATTTAACCATACATGTAAAATCTTTGGAAACAACAATATATTATTTCAATTTCCTGTGCTCTGGGATTAATCTAATGTTTCTTCTAAGCTCAGATCCTACCATCCACTCCTTCTGAAAGTTGAAGAAGAAAGGTATGGGCGACAGACTGGACAAGTAACACAGGGTCTAAGTCAAGTCTCCTTGCTTCCCTGGGTTCTGTTAATTTATGCATAGGGTTGTGATATCCACAGTATAAACTGGATTTTAAGAACTGATTCAAATGATGCTAGTGTGTCCTTAAAAGTAAACAGGTAAAGCTTTTATCTACATCAAAGGGAATTACTCATATGTAAAAGCCAACAGACATTAGGAGTCTACATTGTGCAATGTTTCCTGCCTTCTCCAGAGGCAAAAACCTCAAGTACAGAGCTTTTAGCTTGAGATGTTAATTTAATTCAACCTGAGTGATGATAAAATGTTCTTCAGTTAGGAAGGAAAAAGAAAGGAGGAGAGAAAAGAAAGGCATTTTTTTATTGGGAGATATTTTTACACATAGAAATCTACAGTTTCAAATATATCCAACCTCAGTGAACAACAAAATGAAGAGAATTTTAACATGAACAATCTGTCTTTAACAGCTAGCAGTTTATATTACTCATAACTGCAGAACACTAAATTCTCCTAATTATTATTGCTGAGTATTCTGTTAAACTTCAAGGATTAATCAAAGATTAACATGCAAAAGATAATCAAAGATTCATGTGAAAGTATCACTTATGATAAATTATCTTCTTGTATGAAACTAACTTTCTAAAAAAATAGGTATGTACTGAAAACAGTACTATGCCAAATATCTCCTACATACACGTGTTTCTAATACAAACTAGCTATAAGCTAGAGAAAATAATCAATCATATTACCACAAGGCAGATTATATTCTTTCACTCCATCAACAGTCCTATGAAAAGTTTGTTATCTTTAAAGGGAAATATTTTGGGCTATCATTTTTATTTTATTGACAATTGATATTTATTTCTAACTGATTTATTTCTAATGTTAAGAAGTTCACACTTCTTAGGGCACACTAAAAGCAAGCACTGAAGGCTTCAGAGACCAGAAAAGATTTTGTACTTAAGAGAGTGATTCTAGGAAATTCTCTACAACACCTTATAGAAAGACAAATTAATATGTAGATTAATACAAAACTGTGCATTATTAAGTTATTAAAATTAACTTGAAACGTGGCTAGCCCAAATTAGTAAAATATACACCAGAAATAAAAAAATTAGTACAAAAGAATGCAAGCTATCTTAAAAGATTTTTATAAATTACATGTTGAAATGATAGTATTTTGGATATGCTGAGTGAAATGAACTATACTATTAAAATTAACTTCCACTGATTCTTTAATTTTTTAATGTGGCCGCTAGAAAAATTTAAATGACATCTACAATTACGGCTCACATTATTTTTCTATTCTACTGCACTGCTACAGAAACATCAAATTCTATTACATGTGTTAATATTAATCCCAACCCACATTGTTAAATTTCATATCATTGTGGTATTTGACATAACACATGTAACCTATTATCACAAGGCTCTTGAGCTTAGAACCAAATACACCTCTACTCTTGAGTACAAGACCAAACAAAACCTGCTCTTTTTCATCATCTGTATACTAAACAACTGTGCTAAACTTTGTTTATATATGATTCAACCAAGAGGTAAGAGATCTTTTGAATGATAGAAATGTTCTAAAACTGGACTGTGGTAATAGCTACACATCTAGAAGTGCCATCCAGAAGCTGTATGTAAATTGCAGGTAATTCAAATATGATCCTTCAATCCATCAGATGGCTCAAAACTGTGAATGAATTTTTCCATGAGGGTCCTGTTACCTGCAAGGATCCTCATTCAAGAGTAGATTATGGAATCACTAGTTGGAGGTTTAAGTTATAAAAACCAAGAGAACACGGAGTAGCTTAGAGTGGACAGTTTATTTGCCTTTAGCAGTACCCAGCTTAGGCAATAATAGCCCTTATAGTAATATACATCTTGTTGCAACCTTACCCAATCTGGGCACCCTATAATTGGACACCTGCTGGTATTTTGCCATGCTAGACAGAACACTGGAGTATAAGGAACCTCCTACTCTACATTATTAAAACCAAATAAAAGACAATAGATTAAGTCAAAATTAACATTTAACAATTTCTAAGGGAAGCTGAAAGTTAAACTCCTCAGTTCTCTTTCCTTATTGCAAGAAAAAGAAGTAGCAGAGGAATTCAACAACTCAAAAATTTGGGTAGTCAATCTGGAAAAACATTGGTGATTAATAAATTTCAAGTTAAGAATATAAGATCATTTTTTGCATTGCTTCTATCAGACCTTGAAACGAATTATTTTTCATCTAAAATTTGTGAGATTATTCACTATGGATATAATGGTACTGCCACCTTTTGTTTTGAACATTATCTCCAATAGCAAAAAAATAAAAATAAATCAGCTCTACTTTTTCTGTTTTCAAATGGATCTGAAGAACTATGAGTTATGCTTTAACACTCAGGAAAACGCAGGAAAGTAACATACAGATCACACCTTCATGCAATTGAACCATAATGTTTTTGTGCTTTTCCTGGTCTAAAGTGAAAGTGCTGTTCAGTCATATCCAACTCTTTGCGACCCTATGGACTGTAGCCCACTAGACTCCTCCGTCCATGGGATTCTCCAGGCAAGAGTACTAGAGTGGGTTGCCATTCCCTTCTCCAGGGGATCTTCCTGACCCAGGGATTGAACCCAGGTCTCCTGCATTTCAGGCAGATTCTTTACTGTCTGAGCCATCAGGGAAGCCCACTTTGAGGTCTATCTAGTAAATATTAATATTATTTCCAGAGCTCACTTTATCCCACATTAACCCAAGAGAAAGAAGAGAAAATGAAACAGTGGGAACAGTAATAATAACACATAACTCACACTGAATACTGAAATGGATTTCAAGATGTGTGCGTATACACAAATATAAATATAAAAATTTGCAGACACACTGAGTTCCCTCAAGTTTTCAACTTATATGTAAACTAGGTAGACAGTGCAAATGCCAAAAAGCACTTGGAATATTAAAATCATTCAGGAATGTTCATTTAATGTAGCCACAGAACCAAGAGACACATTACAGTCCATTCTAGCTATAAAATGACTCATCCAGGCATTTGTATAAATCTATGAATGCATTTGTTATATTACATCACAATTGTGAATGTGTATGATAATGAGTATGAGTAATTTATGATTTGAATGACACATTTAAAACTCAAACTGGTACAAAACATTCATTGAATCTAACTTTCTAAAAAGATGATTCTCTATTGGTTAGTACTGGATACCACCACCCATTTCACACACCCCAGAATATTGCTCAATCAACGTGGTATCCCAGCACATATCTGGCAGTTTTTTTGCACTCTCTTATTCATGCATAAAGGCTTTTAAGACTCCCAAAATAAAAGCACATAAAGATACAAATATATTTTTAAAGATATCTACAAAATACTGTTATCTAGGTATCAAAACTGATTGCATTAGGATACCTATTCTTCTTTCTGATATTTTCAATATTTAAAGTCATTCAAGTCAACAGTGAAGTTCATCTTTAGGAATAGAGAAAAGTAGTTTTTCTTTAGTTCAAGATATTGTTAAACTCATAGAGCATACATATAGTAAAACATTAATATACAACTTCCTCCAAAGTTAAAACTTTTACAGAATGTTTATAAAGCTCTAAAACAGGTGATTTTAACCTACCAGCAAGAAGCTTGGCTTTCTCTAATTTCTAAGCAGCCAAAATATTCCTACTGAGGCACGATTCAATTTCTTGAGAGTTTATGTCAAAGACCTATATCTACTTCTTGGTGAATTTCTGTCATCCTCTCCATTCCTAGACACACTACCATTCCAAACAATGTGCAAATAACTGTTTAGGAAAACTGAGATGTTCACGCTAGCTAGCTATTTACTTTCTGAATAAAATAAACCAAAAACATCTCAAAATTTTCTACAGGCTATGCAGAAGAGAGGGAAGGATGATTTTTTATAAGCCATGCAGCTAAGAGATGGAGTTGATTCAGAGAATATACTACTACTGTAAGTTTAAGCAAATTATGCCTTTTGTAAGGCTTTTTGTAAATCACCATAGAAGTTGATTAAAGTGCTTGCCATAGCTGTATCTACTGCAGACTGGGGAATCATTCCACGCAGATCCGTCTGAATATAGCCTGTCAAAAGACTCCGGCTTGGACTCTCTTTAAGAGGAACACAAAACCAACCACAGGGATGGTTATATCCACGAACAAATTCTGATCTCTTTTCACTCCAGTCAAGACTTATCCCTACAAGGCAATTTAAAATAAGATTATTAATAGCAATGACTGACATTAATCTAAAACTCTCATTAAAAGTATTATCAGATTGCTTATTTAAACATTCTTATCCATGTAGATGAAAAGTAAGCCCCAAGAGTGACCGTGGAAGAATGAAAAAGATAATTACCAAGTGGAATTCTGACAGAGCCTGGTAGATGTATAATAAGGAAAGTTCTAATCCCTTCAGAATAAACGGCATGTCATCTTGGTAACTCCCTGGAAAACATGAACCTTCCCGTCGCAGTGGGCCCCAGGTACTGAGCATCAAACCTGCGGTGCCACCCTTGCTCCCACAGGCACCGCCACATCCAACCTGGCTCTGATGACTGAGAGTAAACAGGTAGATGTGTACCTAAAACTGCCAACTCAAATATGCACTGTTCATACAAAAACATTAATTTACCTACAGATATATTTTCAAAAGCATGAGCCTTCTAATAGTATTTTTAATTTTGAAAAAATTACTACACAGATCAAGGACGGAAAAATATTCTAGCACATGCCGAGCATATTTTTTTAGAGTATATGACCAAGAAGCTATCTCTTGAGAGTGACTTAGAAGGAAACCCACTGACAAGACCCCTTTCTTGGAGGCAGTCACGTGACCCATATTTGTTAGCTGTGGGATGAAGGACTATGTAATGGGGAACAAAAACTCATCAGAAAGACTGCAAAAGCCTTCCTGATATTGTTATTTTCATCCCTAAGGTTTAGCATTTGCAAACCAAGCTTATTGATTATAAAACAACCATGAAGGTTGAAAATATATCTTGTGTAGAAAGCAATATCCAGCCTTAGAAAACTCAAAATTTAAAACAAACTGAGAGAAAGTAAGAGGTTTTGAGACATTTACCACAGGATAAAAGCCCTTCTTTATAGCCCACAGTATAGGAGAAGTCAACAAACTCTCTTGGGGAGATTATATTCCAAAGCTGACCCGCAGTTGTATAACGCATCACACAGCAGTTCTGAAAGAGGACAGCAAACAGCTGTTAGTGCTGCAGGAAACACAGAAGCAGACTCACATAAGTTAACCTGTAGTAAAACACTGCTGCTGCTGCTAAGTCACTTCAGTCGTGTCCGACTCTGTGCGACCCCATAGACGGCAGCCCACCAGGCTCCCCTGTCCCTGGGATTCTCCAGGCAAGAACACTGGAGTGGGTTGCCATTTCCTTCTCCAATGCAGTAAAACACTAACACTCACTAAAATGTGTTATAATGATTACTAACAGCATTTCTTATAGTGATTCTGACAGATTTAGAAATCTATTCTGTATCTCACTGTTCTATATGGACATGTGCAGGATATACAATCAAAGTGCAGAGGTAAGTTACCCAGAATCCAAATCTCTCTTTCAAAACAGCACCTCGTATCCTATATGATAAGTGGAAGCAGGCAGTGTAGACTGTAGATGTGTAAGATAAAATCCACAAGTACTTTGATTAAAACATGGCAAGAAATGAATTAATAAAACAGAAAAAGCCACTTTGGTTACCTACTTCTTAATACCAAAGGTGGCATTTTTTTCTTTGATCTTAGCTTAATATTAATGGAAAACCTACATACTATTACCAAGAACACTGAATATGATGGTGGTATTTTCAGAATTTTAGATTTCAGAACCTCAAAGTTTTACAATCAAAGACATAATTTTCTCAAGCAGAAAGGATAAAGCTACTGCAAAAAACAAACTCAGTTCTAACACTCATTAGAGATCTTTGCCATGACTACTTAGTCTCAAAGCAATGAATATAATAGTGGATGCAAGTGTGTATACACATTCACATGCACTTGAGCACTCGCACACACACAGTCTCACACACGACACACACAGACACACACACAGTCCGAAGTAACGTTTCAAAACAAATACCTCTTCAAAGTGCTCCAAAATATCCAAAGAGGTCATCAAGCTGTCCCAATCCAAGCGACAGGGACCTGGGCGTATATGGTCTATTACACTGTTGGCAGCATCGCCTATCACACCTTGGGCTTTGAAGCTGGAGAAAAATATTCAAGTCAAATGCTACTGGAAAGAAAAATTTCAGTATGCTCTCAGAGTTCACAGTTCACTTCAAAAAAAGTAAAATTTAGTGAAGATTTTTTGAAAAGAGTAAATCCTTACGACTTGTCTGATAAATAGGTTCTATCAATTATTCCATCAGAATGTATTCTAAAGATCTAATAGGAGATCTGAAGGCTATCTTCTGCATTATGAACATAGTAAGTACCTTCATGTTATGGTGTAGCCAAGAACAGTCTGCAGAACACCGTAATGCTCCATTACTTTCTATGCTGTTCTTTTCTCAGATATGCTCTAACATGGTATTAGTATATCCATGTTTTAGCCTGACTTTCAAAAACTTTTTATTAGGAATGGAAAAATAGGTCACCCAGGAATAGAACACCCAGGACTGACTCATGAATAATAGCAGAACTTAACATATTTCAAAGGTGACAGTCCGTATCAGTAGGAAAAAGATGTACTATTTCATAAATGGTATATGGATCCAATAGTTATCCTAATAGAGAAAATAAATCTGAATTCTTGCTTCATATCAGTCAAGACAATTCCAGAGAGACTAAATACCACTATATAAAAGGTAAAATTTTTAAACTTTGAGAAAATTATGTAAGTTACTATCTTTGTAACCTCAGGATACAGGAAGATTATTTGAATACATAAAACAGAAATAACACAAGATGATTAAAATTAAAAACTTGCATACTACAAATAACAAAATAAGTAATTTCTTTAAAAACTAGTCACAGACTGGAAGAATATAAGTGTAACACATATGTACTTAGATGCTGCTTCTTAGTTGCTCATGGAGAAGGAAATGGCAATCCGCTCCAGTGTTCTTGCCTGGAGAATCCCAGGGACAGGGGAGCCTGGTGGGCTGCCGTCTATGGGGTCGCACAGAGTCGGACACGACTGAAGCAACTTAGCAGCAGCAGTTGCTCAGCTGTGTCCAACTCTTTGTGACCCTACGGACTGTAGCCTGCCAGGCGTCTCTGTCCATGGGATTATCCAGGCAAGAATACTGGACTGAATTGCCATTTCCTTCTCCAGGGGATATTCCCGACCCAGGGATCAAACGTGGGTCTCCTGCGTTGCAGACAGATTCTTTACCGTCTGAACCACCAGGGAAGCCATAACAGGTGGTGCTAGTGGTAAAGAGCCTGCCACCCAGTGCAGGAGACTTTAGAGATGAAGGTTTGATCCCCGGGTCAGAAAGATCCCCCAGAGCAGGGCAGCAACCCATTCCAGTATTCTTGCCAGGAGAACCCCATGGACTGAGGAGACTAATGGGCTATAGTCCATAAGGTTGCAAAGAGCTGGACATGACTGAATTGACTTAGCACAGCACAGCACATACTTATTATAGAAGATATATGATTCAGTTCAGTTCAGTTGCTCGGTCATGTCCGACTCTTTGTGACCCCATGGATGCAGCACACCAGGCCTCTCTGTCCATCACCAACTCCCAGAGTTTACTCAAACTCATGTCCATTGAGTCAGTGATGCCATCCAACCATCTCATCCTCTGTCATCCCCTTCTCCTCCCGCCTTCAATCTTTTCCCGGAATCAGGGTCTTTTCCAATGAGTCAGTTCTTCGCATCAGGTGGCCAAAGTATTGGAGTTTCAGCATCATTCCTTCCAATGAATATCCAGGGCTGATCTCCTTCAGAATGGACTGGTTGGATCTCCTTGCAGTCCAAGGGACTCTCAAGAGTCTTCTCCAATACCACAGTTCAAAAGCATCAATTCTTCGGCACTCAGCATTCTTTATAGCTCAACTCTCACATCTATACATGACTACTGGAAAAACCATAGCCTTGACTAGATAACCTTTGTTGGAACCATTGTTCAAAGAACGAGATAAAGACAATCCAAAGAAAAGATGGACAAAGGACAAGAGTGACCTGAAAGATCAATAAACCTAGAAAAGATGCTCAATATCACTCATAGTTAAATAATTACTAGCCAAGATACCATCCTGCCAGAGATTAAGAAATTAATAACAAGTGTAGAATGGAAGAAAATGACATCTCTCAAAGTGCTATCACTACTTTACAGAACAGTTTGACAACAGGTACGTACCCAAGAAAATGATACACAGGCGCAGGAGGAGACGTGTACCAAGAAGCATACTATAGAGAAGAATTGACAACAACCTAAAAATTTATCTGTAGGCAAATTTGCAAACACAGATGAACACACTGTGGTACATGAATATAGAACTAAAGTACAGATCAGCATGTAGCAGCATGGGCAAACTGAAACAGGATTGAACAGAAACAATTAAAACATATTACTAAAAGAAACACACACATATATATGGCCCAAGCATGAAACACAAATACTACAACTTCAAGACAGTAGTTACCTGTGAGAAAGAAAGGAAAAAGAGACAGACTGGCTCTAACTAGCGCTGTTTTTGCGGGTCTTTTTTCTCTTTTTTAAGCATCTGAAGCTTTTTATCAGTTTGCAAATATCTCAAGCTCAAGCTTATATTATCCTCAGTCCTAAATCTGCCCTTTGGCCTAGGTTCTCTAACTTGGGATGAGGGTAGAGGGTAGGGGTGGGTAATACAAATTAATTCAGGCACCCAAATTAGAAATCTGGGTTTCAACTTCAACACTTCTTTTTCTCTTAACCCCATTCCAACAGTCAGAACTAGAAAGTCACCATGTTTTATCGAGATGACTTTCTACACATTAAGTGCACAGAACAACATGTGCGTTTCGACAGACGTTAGTTATCATCACCACTGCATCATTACGCCATCATCACCATCAAATCTCTTTCAAGTCCATTTGTCCTTTTCAGCTCCCCTGCTGTGTCCTTACTTTGGGAACTCTGTGTCCAACTCAATACTGCATCAGATTCTAGCTCTTCTGATCATATAACTCTAAGAATCTGAAAAAAGCCACAGATATCTTCCCAGGAATATACATTGTCAGAAAACTTTGTATACAATCATAGGGACACTTTAAGAAGCCAGCCGTGGTCTCCCAGGATACAAGCTCTTCTCTAAACTTTCTACGCTCATATCTGTCTCTCACAACTGTTACCATAATAAATACAAAATCCCTTGAGGACCTGGGAGGGTTGGGTTGAGCAGAGGATAAATACAAAACCGAAATCCTTGGTTTAAGAATTCAAAAGTCCTTCAGACGTGCTCTCCTCATTCCCATACTTTATGTTCCAACTATATAAACACAACTTGAATTTCTGTAAAAAAAAGTCAGTCGCTCAGTCGTGTTCGACTCTTTGTGACCCTTGGACTGTAACCCACCAGGCTCCTCTGTCCATGGAGTTCTCCAGTCAAGAATACAGGAGTGGGTTGCCATTCTCCTCTCCAGGGGATCTTCCTGACCCAGGGATCGAACCCATGTCTCCTGCATTGCAGGCAGATTCTGTACTGTCTGAGACAACAAGGAAGCCTAAATTCTGTAAACAAACTGTCTCAGTGTTTCCCATCTACCTGGAAGCCATCTGTGTTAATGTGATTGAGTGCAGTTCTCTCTACCTCATTCCCTAAGAAACACCTGTCTGTTCTTTCTGGCTCAGCCCAGGTATCAGCTCTTCTGTGAGTTTTTATCACTGAGCACAGTGCCCCCAGCCACTTTTAAACTTTTTCAGCCCCTGCGGGGAGTTACTGATCTAAAGGGTTAACTTCCACACTTGCTTACAGTGTTTAATCCAACTCTCGTGTCCCTGTCCTTCCCATAAATACTGCACAACTTACCTTTCTGGAAATGCCATCTTTGGTAATACACTTCAAAACATTCTGTATGTAGAAACTGTGGTCAATAGTTTCATTCTAAAAAGTGCCAAGCCCCCAGAATATGAATATCCCACTCCAATTACACAAGGCACCTATCTGCACTGGCTTTAAAAAACAATATATATTTTTTTACTGGTTAAAGACATAATTCGTACTCTACTATATACCAAAAATAAATAAACAAAAATCACACATAAAACTGCCATCTAGAGGTATATACTTTTGTGTTAAATAAAAACATTTTAATATAAAAATATAGTTTGTCAACCTATGACTGTGCTACATACAGCTTAGTACTCTGCTGTATTCATTTTTCATTACATCTTTAACATTTCTTATGTTTTTAAATAACATCTGAAAGTATGGTTTCTAAAGATTGTAAAATAGCACATTTTATAATTTAATCATTCCTTAACTATTGATTATTCAGGCTGTTTATAATTTTTAATGTTTTAAGTAATGTGACAGAAGAGACAAATACTTAAATAATTATTAATTTCCAATTATTTCTTCAATACAAATTCTTAGAACAAAATATGCTACAGTACTGAATAAATGCAGAAAGAATATTACAAGTATTTTATATACCACAGTAAGAAATTAAGATTTTATCAGCTATACCATCATTTACGATTCCCAAAACAATCAACTCTATTCACCAGGGACACAGACATTTTAAAAGCTTTGAATGCATAATATGATTTTCTTCTCACAAAGTTTAAAATCTTAAAAGCAAAAGCCAAACTTTATTGGCAATGATCATTTAGCAATCGTGAGTATATGTGTATATACAGTTGAAGTTTAGCAGTATCTTAAGAGCTATGTAAAACTATAAGAATTACTTACAGATATCCATTAAATTCTTCTGAAGGTTTCCTCCAAATTGTTACATCTTTCTATAAAAATAAAAACAGTGTATAGTGATAAAATTACATAGGTGGCAACCTGGATATAAAACTGACAATTTCATAAAGTCCACAGCATTAGCTTTGCATGAAAATAAAACATAAGTAAACATTCAAAGAAGTACATACAAGTCACTCATACCATCATATAATTCATATCTGAATTTTTTCTGTATCCTAAAGTACCACACATCTTACTTAAATTACAGACCCCTAGAAAAAGGTTTTTCAGTAGCTTAAAGACACCCAAACACTAAGATCTGGTGATGGCACGCTCACTGGCCATTATTTGCATTATTACAATCTTATCTATTTATCATTACTGAAGAATTTAATCTAAGATAATAGAAATGTCAAATATTTAATTCTGAATTTGCTCATCCATCTTTTCAAAATTAAGCAATCTGCATCTGTGATGACAGGACTGCCCTGAATCAGCCCCGGCATTTTTTTCCAGATCATCTCGTAAGAAATTCTGAATATCAGAATAGTTACAGCACTGAAATGGAAGAGTCCTGGTTTCTAGGGTTGGCTCTGTCAACACTCTACTATGCGACAGTTTGGGTAAGTCATACTGGTGAAAAAAAGAATACTAATAGACCATCCTCACAGGCTTGTTAAAATATCTGAAATGATTTCAAACTATCAATTACTATGCTTTCCTGTCTTAAATCGACGATGACATGTTTTATTTATTGACCTGAGAGGCTGCTCTTTACAATCTGGTTGCCATGAGTCTGTTCTTGTGTCCATTATCTGAAGAGCTAAGGACAGCAGTGCGGGATTGCTGCTCCTCCTCTGTGACCTATGAAACCACCAGCTTTACTGACCCATTCATCTATCCTGCACAGTCATCTAAAGTGTGGTCTATATTTTTCTATACCATTTTCAAAGTCATCCACCAGCTCATTAGAAGACAGACCCCAAACACAAATAATTTAATTAATTTACCGTCTTCTTAGCAACTCGCCACTTTTCATCTTCAAGGTTGTGGTACTGGATAAGAGTGTTTTTAAGTCTAGTCGCCAAAACAGCTGTATCAGGCAGGGCTTCCATTTGTTTTTCCTGTTACAGAGACTAAGATTATCATCAGCAAATACCAGAGTTAGATCCAGCAGATGAAGGGGCGAGGTCTCAAATCTGACATCATAAAAAAAATCCTCTGGGAGCTGTAGAGACACCTACACATGGACCCCACCCCAAGTCAGTAATCAGAATCCCTGCGCATGGCTCCTTCCTCAAAGATTCCAGGATGTGGAACACAAAGGGATAAGAATCATATTATCTTGTGTTATTAAAATCCTCATATAAAAAAGAAGATATGATCCTATTTCCTTTTCTAATAGAATTGAACCAAAAGGAATAAATTAAAAAACTAAAGTAACTTAAAAAAAAAAAAAAAAAAAAAAAAAAACTGCTCTTTCCAAAACACAAAAATAACATACAAGGTATAAACTCTTTTAAAAGTCCTTAGAGTTTTAGCAACTGAAAATTTTCATTTTACCATCCAACAGATATAGCACTCATTCTAGCAAATAAATGACAAACACAAATGGAAACACCTTACATCTTTTAAGGATAGGGCTGGGGGAGGCGGGGAGATAGGGCTAGAGACCGCCAAAGAATTTCAAAAGTCTCAAGAATTCTACTGACTTCAATATTTTATTTGATGAAGTGTCACACGATTCAGTGAGGTATCTGTGTAACAAAAGAGGTGATTTGAAGACCTTTGAGCTACCAATACAGCATAAATAAGTGGTTTATAGTTTTAAGGCAATAATTTAACTATATAAAGAGGAATGTTTAATAGTTGCAAAGAAAAGTTATCATTCAGCAATACTTTGAAAGGGAAATGATAACTAAACTTGAAAGAAAATAATGAGGGATTCTATAATGTAATCATTGTAGAACATTGCTACAGATTCTCTGATGAGTCTGTGACACTGCATGGCTTCTGCAGCTAGCTTAAAGAAGTCCATGCAGTCTCTGGATGTCTCTGAGAATGATCACTCCAGGAGCCTCTGATAAACAAGCAAGCACACAAGGAATGCAGTTACCCTGAGGCTGCTGTGTGCCAAGGCCCAAGTGGAAAGAAGAGGAAGGGAGGGAAAAGACAGACAGACACACACACGAAGGGAAAAACGGATACACACACACACACACACACACACAAACACAGATCCAAAGTCCCAGCTCCAAAAGCCTATTTACAGCTTCATGCCTAATGGGCATCTCTTCATTCTCCAGGCTTCCTTCAATCTGCCTCAGTCTTACATGTCTTAATAATTTTACTAATAAAATGATAATTGAGCCAGCTGCTCAAGATTAAAAGCCTTAGAATCACCCCCATAGATACCAGGAGGTTCACCACACACCACTGCCTTCAGTGCTCCTCTCCTACTGGTTTTCTTCCTGTCCAGCTCGTCACTGACTCTAGGCCTTTGTACTTGCCATTACTTCTCTGCCTGGATTACTAGATCCCAAATCTGAGCGTGACTAGTAACAGCCTGTAGTAACAATTTCAGTTTAAACCTCCTATCCTTAACACAACATTCCCCAAATCACTATAATACCCTTCTTTTATTTTCTGCATAGTGTATCACTATGTGAAACTAACTTGTTTACTTACTGATATACTATATTCTGGGTTTCCCAGGTGGCTCAGTGGTAAACAATCCACCTGCCAATGCAGGAGACACAAGAGACCTGAGTTCAATCTCTGTGTCAGGAAGATCCCCTGGAGAAGAAAATGGCAACCCACTCTAATATTCTTGCCTGGGAAATCCCACAGACAGAGGAGCCTGGCAGTTTACAGTCCATGGGGTCATAAAGAATCAGACACGACTAAACACACACACATTATACTCTACTCTTTGACTACCATGTCCCTTACTAATAGAGGGGTGGGCCCATGTCTGCTGTTTAACTACTATATCCCCACCAAATAGAACATTGTCTGAAACACAGCAGGCCCTTAATATTTATTGAAGTGTATTTGCTTCAGAACATGAATTAACTTCTCTCCTTTTGGTGCCATGGTACTCTCCAGTAAAAGGCTAAGGAAGAAAATGCTTTGGAGAAACTGTCCATTTACAAATCACGAAGTTACTGCAAGAAAAGATCTAAATGGAGTATCAAGGCTCACACCTCTGTGGGAATAAGGATGCAGTTCTCACCACGGGTGCACACATCAGAATTACCTTGCTATAATTTGCAGTAGTTGTTGATGTTGACAAAGACTCTCTCCTTGGTCAGGCTCCTCTGAGTCCTCTTCGCGATGAGGCCTAGCCCTTGGGAAGCTGGTGGCTTAGCAGTAAAGAATCCACCTGCAATGCAGATGTAAGAGATGCGGGTTTGATCCCTGGGTCAGGAAGATTCCCCTGGAGGAGGGCATGGCAACCCCTCCAGTCTTCTTACCTGGAGAATCCCATGGACTGAGAAGCCTGGCGGACTACAGTCCGCAGGTTCGCAAAGGGTCGGACACGACTGGGCAGCACACATGCCAGCTCCTGGGCTTGGCCTTGGACCCCATAGTCCAGTTTCCGCAAGAGTCCTGCTGAGTCAGTTTAACGAAATCCCCTACCCTCAAACTTCCTTATCCCACTTTCAATCTTATCACCCTAGCCTGCCTTTAGCAAGAACCCTGCCAAGTTGCTTTAGGGCAATACCCCTTAGTAATTTTTCATTCACTGACACCCACCTTGCTCCCTAGCTGTCCACCCCCATTCGCCCTGCTGTATTCAGAACGAAGCCTAGTCTATCCCAAGGTCTCTCTTCCACGACTGCAACAGTCACTGAGTAAGACTTGCCTTTACACTCTAATGTGTGTTTGCCTCTGGTTTTCTGTGACACTGATTTTGGATATTAGATTTCATGGACCTCAGCCAGATAGTCTGATTCAGTGGGTCTGTTCTGGAACAGGCCCCAGAAAACTAGGTCCTTTAAAAAGCCTCACTGATCATTCTGTTATGCAGTCAGGAGTGACAACCACTAATCTGAAAACTAAAGTGACAAAAATAAGTCAGTGCTATAGGTAATATTTAAACAGCACAAACCAGAGCATAAAAGCCATTAAACATGATAAAACATGAAAATGATACAGAAGTTCAGGAAAGGAAAAAAAACTTCTTCTCTATTCTCTGATGATCTATCCTGAGATCTGCAAACTAAACTGACAAAAGATAAACAGAAAAAAACGCAAACAAAATGTACTTGATGACAATATTTAATTTCTATGTGCAAAGAGAAGCAATTACATGTGGAGTTTATACACCATTTTAAAAAAGGGTGATAAACTGCAGAAAAATGACAAGACAACGGAAAGGGGGTTTGAGCTTCTAGGGGTGGTAAATTATGCCAATATAAATATATGAGGAAGAATAATAAAAGATAAAGGCTATTTTAGTAAAGTTTGACTGTGTAGACCATCTCAGTGCCAAATTTCTGTCGCCAATGATAGCAGTTATTCTCCTGGTACAGGAGAGAAGTCAGTCCTTCACAAAAGGAAATTTATGTCCTACTTTTAGGCAGATAGTGGAAGGAAAAATAGTTCTTTCTGCTTTTGCTGCTTCTTAATTGTCTTCAGCTCAAAGTAACCTCTTTTCTGAAGTAGGATATTTTGGGGTGGCATATATCTTCAGAGGGCTTCTGTGGTGGCTAAATGGGTAAAAAATCTGCCCAAAATGCGGGAGACCTGGGTTTGATCCCTGGGTTGGGAAGATCCCCTGGAGGAGGGAATAGCAACCCACTCCAGTATTCTTGCCTGGAGAATCTCATGGACGGAGGAGCCTGGCGGGCTACAGTCCATGGGGTCTCAAAGAGTCGGACACAACTGAGCGACTAAGCACAGCACATCCCTTCAGAAATGTGGAAAAGTATATAGAGAAAATTCAATAATACAAAACTTAGGACCTATGAAAGTGTGCAAAATATTTAATAATTATAGATCCTAACCACAGACTAAAAGTGGATGAGCTGATTCAAAAAGTCTGTGAGTCAAGAATAGATCCTCTTTCCACTCAAGACACTGCTAACTTGACAGCCAGTACAATGACCTTATTAAAGCATATGTTATAAACAAACACAAGTTCTTTAGAGGACTTACAAAGGAAATTTAACTTATCTATTACTGGGATCATGCTGATTAAACAATATTCTTTAAATCTAAGGGTCACCTACCAGATTTCTGTGTCGGGCAGATAAAAGTATTTTCAAAACTCTTTGATAGAAATCAAAGGTGAAGTGGAAAGCTACTGTTAGCATAAACCATACGGTATTTATGCAAATCTAGCACACAAAAAATAAGCAATAAAAAACTACCTATAAAGATGAGAATCTGAATTTTTACGGTGGTTACGTTAGTTATCATTCACTCCTACTGGATAATATAAAGTTCACATTCCTTAATGTGTCTTATGGGTCCGTTTCCAAGCCCACTGTCTAATTTCTACTCTTCTCTCCTGGACACCCCCTTAAGACTACATCAGCTCCCCCTCAATGTGAAAAACTCCTGATAACGGGCCTCTTTAGGTGTGGTGGAGTAGGAGGTAGAAAAGGAAGAAAAGAAAGTTTAAGTATAAACTTGGGAAATCTCTCTTCTAGTCTCATGAAGTATTTAACCAGGCAGTTAACTCTTGCATGGATTTTCTTCATCAAGATTAAATCCAAAAGGGAGTAACAGTTACTTTCTAAACTGATCATTTGTGTGTGGACAGGCAATACAGAGCATCTCTCATGGACCAAAGTGGGGTGGGGGTGGGGGAACAACATTGGGCTTATCAAGGTCTTGAGGCTTTCCTAACACAAGAGGACATTCACATTAATTGAAAAGAAAAACCACAATATGCCCTATTCCAATCTATGCCTGTGGAGAATGTCACGAAATGTTTTGAATACCATTCTGAATTCCCTCTTACTAACCTTGCTGCTACTGCTGCTAAGTCACTTCAGTCGTGTCCGACTTTGTGAGACCCCATAGACGGCAGCCCACCAGGCTCCCCCGTCGCTGGGATTCTCCAGGCAAGAAAACTGGAGGGGGTTGCCATTTCCTTCTCCAATGCATGAAAGTGAAGTCGCTCAGTCATATCCAACTCCTAGCGACCCCATGGACTGCGGCCTACCAGGCTCCTCTGTCCATGGGATTTTCCAGGCAAGAGTACTGGAGTGGGGTGCCATTGCCTTCTCCGACTAACCTAACTTGACCTTATAATAAACTCTCAAACTCCAACTGTTATACATCAGAGAAAACAGGAACTACAACTGCACCAGAATCTAACAGCTCCATATAAAAAGTTATATACTCTTGACAGTTTTATAACCAGTTCAGTTCAATGGCTCAGTCATGTCCGACTCTTTGCGACCCCATGGACTGCAGCATGCCAGGCCTCCCTGTCCATCACCAACTCCTGGAGCTTGCTCAAACTCATGTCCATCAAGTCGGTGATGCCATCCAACCATCTCATCCTCTGGCGTCCTTTTCTCCTCCTGCCCTCAATCTTTCCGAGCATCAGGGTATTTTCCAATGAGTCAGTTCTTCACATCAGGTGGCCAAAGTACTGGAGTTTCAGCTTCAGCCAAGTGCTAAGTAATGTCTGTCTATATTTTTTCCTTCTGTTAGCTGCTGTGGTATCTGACTCTTGTGACCCCATGGACTGTAGCCCACCAGGCTTCTCTGTCAATGGAATTCTCCAGGCAAGAAGACTGGAGTGAGTTGATGCCGGGAGCCGGTGAGAGACATTCCACTCGTGACAAAGGTCATGAGGAAGGAGGCTCGGCATACGCAAAGGCGGGATCGAGCCTCGGGAGTGCCCCCGGATATTCTCGAGCATCTACCCCCAAAAAACCAGAGTCTGCCTACTTTATTGCTTTGTGCTCTCACCTCTGACTTTACTGGGGGCTGTCCCCCACCACCATCTCGCTCTGTCTGTCAAAGAGTTAACTTACAGCTCCAATTAATAAAGTTCCTGGGCAATTAGGAGTGTTTAAATCCAAACCCCTCAGATGGCTCTCTAACTCGCCTGACAAGTTTACCCGGACACCTACAGCTATGCATACGATTGTTTACAGTCTCCCAGCCTCGAGAGGCACAGGAAGCTTAAGATATTCAAATAGCTTAGAGCCTCTCAGAGAGTTAGAAACTGTCAGAATAAAACTAGTAAAAGATTTCATTGATAAGCCAATGCTTGCTGCCAAGTTTCCACATCCCCTGTATTGTATCCTTGAATGTGTATTAATTAATATAGTTGGTATGTAGAAAAAATAAGTAGTGGCCTTGGTGTTAGTAACTTTAGACCCTTAAGGTAATAAATTCTTTCCTTTGTAAACCCATTACACATCCGCCCTATAGGAATGTAATTTTATCTTTGAAAGATGGCGTCAAACCTTAAAATAATTACTCTCAGAGAAAATAAGTCTTTGTTGATAAGTCCTTGTCAAGAGTCATAAAATGTTAATAGGCCTTCTGGCCAGAAGATGATGTAAATCACCTAAACCATTTGTATACGATAAATTTGCAGGAAAGAAACCCTGGTTTTTGATAAGCATCAAAGACTGCTGACTTTACATCCCCTATTATCCTCTATGTGTAACTTAAGGTATAAAAACCCCTGTTGAAAATAAAGCTACGGGCCTTGCTCACCAAAGCTTGGTCTCCCCATGTCATTCTTCCCTTTAACTTCCAGCTGAGTGTCCATCTGGAGCGCGGATATCCTCTGCGACCATTTATTTGCCTGGGCTTCTAAGACCTACTCGAGAAAGTGTCTAAGGTGGGGCACCTTCGGCTATTCGAGAGGGCGCCTGCGGCCTCCGTGGTCAGAGCTAACCTGGTGTCACGGGTTATATTGGTTTTCCGCGTAAACCAAGTCACTCAGCTTCTTTTCTCCACTGAATTTTCCTACTGAGCCATCCTCATTCTATTACTTTTTATTATCTCTAATTAACATTTGAATAGGTCGCCTAGCCGTCTCTCCTTCGAATACCCTGGATCAGCTGGGGCTGGACCTCGGCAGGCTGCCATTTCTTACTCCAGGGGATCTTCCCAACCCAGGGATCCAACCCAGGTCTCATGCATTGCAGTCAGAGTCTTTATTACCTGAGCTACCAACCTTTTTGCTCACGTTTTCCATATTTATGTTTTTAAAGTGGTCACTAGTGTAGACAGTGGCTCCCATCATAGAGTGGGCAGCCTTCACAAGTTAAACATTTTCTTGAGGCCTTCTATCAGCATCAGTCTTTGACCAATACAATATCAATTTTTGTCAAACATCAGTGAAATGGCCATAGGTTTCAATTATATATGGAACATAATAAGTGTTAGTTGCTCAGTCGTGCCCGACTCTTTGAGACCCCATAGACTGCAGCCCACCAGGCTTCTCTGTCCATGAGATTTTCCAAGCAAGGATACTGGAGTGGGTTGCCATTTCTTCTCCAGGGGATCTTCCCAACCCAGGGATCGAACCCAGGTCTCCCGCACTGCAGGCATATTCTTTACCAACTGAGCTACAAGGGAAGTCATATATGGAACATAATAAACATTTTAACCTTTAATGAAAAGTGCCATAAAAATCTGTTTGTACTTATGTAGTATGTTAAGTCAGAATTCACTTATTAAAGAAGTTCATATCAGAATTGCTTTACCTTCCATTACCTGATTGATGTGGGTTTCATTTATGTGAACAGCTTAAATTTAACATTCCATAGATTTTCCCCAAGTTGTACAAACCAAGGCCATGTAAATTAAATTATATTTTCTATCTAACATAAAAATTTCAGCATATGCTTAATTTCTGATCAATTCTGAATTAGCAATTTAGTTTTTCCAATTATTCAAGTACAACAGTTTCTCATTTTTGAGACTAGCTGTAGCAAGAATACAACAGGGAAGGAAGCCTCCTGCAATGTGATGGATACACCTCTGATTCAGTGTTCACTTTGGCTTATTTTAGGGGCTTCCCTTGTGGCTCAGCTGGTAAAGAATCCACCTGCAATGCAGGAGACCTGGGTTCCATCCCTGGGTTGGGAAGAAACCCTGGAGAAAGAAAAGGCTACCCACTCCAGTATTCTGGCCTAGAGAATTCCATGACTATACAGTCCATGGGGTCGCAAACAGTCGGAGGTAACTGAGCGACTTTAACTTTCACTTTTCACTTTCATAGCTCAGTTGCTAAAGAATCTACCTGCAAAGCAGGAGATCCGGGTTGGATTCCTGAGTCAGGAAAATCCACTGGAGAAGGGAGAGCCTACCCACTCCAGTATTCTTGGGCTTCCCTTGTGGCTCAGCTGGTAAAGAATCTGCCTGCAATTCAGGAGACCTGGTTTGATCCTGGGTAGGGAAGATCCCTTGGAGAAGGGAAAGGCTTCTCACTCCAGTATTCTGACCTGGAGAATTCCGTGGACTATCCATGTGGTTGCAAAGAGTCGGGGACATGACTGAGCGACTTTCACTTGGTTTATTTTAGGACACAGTTTACAACACCAATGAGACTTGTACAAAACTTAACATTAAATTCTAACAATGTCACAGCTTTGAGTCCAAGTAATATTCAAGCTCCTAATACTCTAATCCTTTATTTAAAAAAAAATGGCTAACATTTATTATTTACTACATGATCAATCTTTCTGGCCACTTTAAACTGTATTCTTTCATTTAGTCCTCATAAATAACATTTAGAGCCTATCCTACTATTATCTTTATTCTACAGAAAGTACCAATACGGAGATTGTCTCTTGTCCAAGATCACACAGCCAATAAGTGATGGAGCAAGAATTCCCACCCATGACCTCTGCCTTCAGAGATTAAAGGGCTACTTTGTAAAACACTGGAAGCTGATTACAGGCTGGAAGAGTCTCTACGTTAAAAATGTGACATCATGTTGAATTTGCTGTGTTTTGTCTAGGCTCTTGAACCTAAAAAAATGTCAGGTAATCTTTCCTAATTGCAATTTGGGGACAGCAGCACCATTAATTTATTGAGGAATTCCGAATTAATACTTTTAGTACCGAATTTGGAACACAATGAGCACTCGGAAAACACTGCCCCTTAGTGTCTCCGCCGACGCCTGGCGTGAAGGCGCGCACCTTTCGGCGTCCGTGCACTGCCGGGGGCGCGGGAGCGCTGTCCGCCGCAGGGGCGCCCTCAGAGAGCCTCCCTCGGTCCTGGGGCGCTGGCCGCCGCTCCCGCATTTAACACACAAGGTGCCTGTCGGCGCCCGAGCGCCGGGGAGCGGGCGGAGCGGGCGCAAACCCCGGTCCCTCCAGGGCGTCCCCCCGGGACGCAGCCTGCCTTTCCCGAGGCCCCTGCCGGGACAGCCCCAGGAGGACGCCCCGCCGCCCCTCAGCCCCCGCCTCGCCTCCGCCACTCACCTTGGGGCGCTCCTCGGACCAAGACGCGATCAGGAGCCCGTGGTCGACTCGCACCGCTCCCTTCGGCCCCGCCCGCCGAAGCCCCCTCGGCCAATGGGCGCCCGGCGCGGACGGCAGCCACCTATTGGAAGGCCGTACGTTTTCCGGGGGCGGGCAGAGCCCCGCACCACCCCGCCCCGCCCCCGCTCGCCCCGGCGCTTCCGGGACAGAGGCCGGCAGGCCGACGCGCGTCAGCTGGGATTGGCTGGGGGCGGCGGCGCGCGGCCTGCGGGTTGGTGGCCGCGGATGGGCCGACTCCGCGCGGGGTGTGAGGCGGACCAGCCTGGCCCCCAGCTCCAGACCTGGCCCGGACGGGGCGGCCTGCTTCCAAGCGCCTGAGGGCTGGTTGCGCGTGACCGCTAGTCCGGCAGAGCCGGAGAGCGCAGAGGCCTGAGAGGTCTCTGAGGGCCGGGTGGCTGCTCGGGCCCGAGTCAGAGACAGACGGAATACGCGCGGGCGGAAAGCGTGGGGGCTCTCGGCCCCCAGGACTCATCACCGCCGCCGTGCGAGCGCATCCTTCTCAGTTCGGGCCTCGGGGGCAGCCCGGAGGTAGGAGCTGCGGACGACCTGGAGGCTGCGGGGGCCTCACAAAGCGGGCCAGTTTCCCTGTGTTCGAAGGCTGGTCACCCATCTGACGAGAGTTTGCAGATACATTTACTGGGATACGTGGTTTGAGACCCAAGAGAAGGAAGGAATGCAGTGCTACGCTATTATTTTAGACACAAACGAGAAAATAGTATTTCATAAAAATTTTATTTAGCGTCCTGAAAAAGTTCACCTAGCACCACCTGATAGTTACTATGAGCAGATTTTCAAACTCTTACCTGATTGTTCATATATAAAAGGAATAATGGCTTGGTGATTACTTGTCCATTAGCGTCTTACATGTTGAGTTCAGTTCAGTCGCTCAGTCGTGTCCGACTCTTTGCGACCCCATGAATCGCAGCACGCCAGGCCTCCCTGTCCATCACCAACTCCCCGAGTTCATCAAACTCACGTCCAACGAGTTGGTGATGCCATCCAGCCATCTCAACCTCTGTCGTCCCCTTTTCCTCCTGCCCCCAATCCCTCCCAGCATCAGAGTCTTTTCCAATGAGTCAACTCTTCGCATGAGGTGGCCAAAGTACTGGAGTTTCAGCTTTAGCATCATTCCTTCCAAAGAACACCCAGGGCTGATCTGCTTTAGAATGGACTGGTTGGATCTCCTTGCAGTCCAAGGGACTCTTAAGAGTCTTCTCCAACACCACAGTTCAAAAGCACCAGTTCTTGGGCGCTCAGTTTTCTTCACAGTCCAACTTTCACATCCATACATGACCACTGAAAAAACCATAGCCTTGACTAGATGGACCTTTGTTGGCAAAGTAATGTCTCTGCTTTTGAATATGCTACCTAGGTTGGTCGTGACTTTCCTTCCAAGGAGTAAGCATCTTTTAATTTCATGGCTGCAGTCACCATCTGCATGTATTCATCTGTAAAACACACCTACCATGGGGGGCTATGTGTATTCAATGAAATAGTATGTAAAAGTCTAACCAAAGCATTTTTAAACGACTGTCTCAAGGCATTATCCTATATACATGCAAACAAAAACCACAATAATTGACCAATAATAATTAGCAAGTGAGTGAGCCCCAGGCCTAGCTCCTTAAGGCAGATTACTTAATTTCTGAGTAGCTAAACTGGAATTTGGTCCAGGCATCAGTTCAGTTCAGTCGCTCAGTCGTGTCCGACTCTTTGCGACCCCATGAATCGCAGCACACCAGGCTTCCCTGTCCATCACCAACTCCCGGAGTTCACTCAGACTCACATCCATCAAGTCGGTGATGCCATCCAGCCATCTCATCCTCTGTCGTCCCCTTCTCCTCCTGCCCCCAATCCCTCCCAGCATCAGTCTTTTCCAATGAGTCAACTCTTCGCATGAGGTGGCCAAAGTACTGGAGTTTCAGCTTTAGCATCATTCCCTTCAAAGAAATCCCAGGGCTGATCTCCTTCAGAATGGACTGGTTGGATCTCCTTGCAGTCCAAGGGACTCTCAAGAGTCTTCTCCAACACCATAGTTCAAAAGCATCAGTTCTTCGGCGCTCAGCTTTCTTCACAGTCCAACTCTCACATCCATACATGACCACTGGAAAAACCATAGCCTTGACTACACGGACCTTTGTTGGCAAAGTAATGTCTCCGCTTTTGAATATGCTATCTAGGTTGGTCATAACTTTCCTTCCAAGGAGTAAGCCTCTTTTAATTCCATGGCTGCAGTCACCATCTGTAGTGATTTTGGAGCCCAGAAAAATAAAGTCTGACACTGTTTCCACTGTTTCCCCAACTATTTCCCATGAAGTGGTGGGACCTGATGCCATGATCTTCGTTTTCTGAATGTTGAGCTATAAGCCAACTTTTTCACTCTCCTCTTTCACTTTCATCAAGAGGCTTTTTAGTTCCTCTTCACTTTCTGCCATAAGGGTGGTGTCATCTGCATATCTGAGGTTATTGATATTTCTCCCGGCAATCTTGATTCCAGCTTGTGTTTCTTCCAGCCCAGCATTTCTCATGATGTACTCTGCATATAAAGTAAATAAGCAGGGTGACAATATACAGCCTTGACATACTCCTTTTCATATTTTGAACCAGTCTGCTGTTCCATGCCCAGTTCTAACTGTTGCTTCCTGACCTGCATACAGATTTCTCAACAGGCAGGTCAGGTGGTCTGGTATTCCCATCTCTCAGAATTTTCCACAGTTTATTGTGATCCACACAGTCAAAGGCTTTGGCATAGTCAATAAAGCAGAAATACATGTTTTTCTGGAACTCTCTTGCTTTTTCCATGATCCAGCGGATGTTGGCAATTTGATCTCTGGTTCCTCTGCCTTTTCTAAAACCAGCTTGAACATCAGGAAGTTCACGGTTCACGTATTGCTGAAGCCTGGCTTGGAGAATTTTGAGCATTACTTTACTAGCGTGTGAGAGGAGTGCAATTGTGCGGTAGTTTGAGCATTCTTTGGCATTGCCTTTCTTTGGGATTGGAATGAAAACTGACCTTTTCCAGTCCTGTGGCCACTGCTGAGTTTTCCAAATTTGCTGACATATTGAGTGCGGCACTTTCACAGCATCATCTTTGAGGATTTGGAATAGCTCAACTGGAATTCCATCACCTCCACTAGCTTTGTTCGTAGTGATGCTTTCTAAGGCCCACTTGACTTCACATTCCAGGATGTCTGGCTCTAGGTGAGTGATCACACCATCGTGATTATCTGGGTCGTGAAGATCTTTTTTGTACAGTTCTTCTGTGTATTCTTGCCATCTCTTCTTAATATCTTCTGCTTCTGTTAGGTCCATACCATTTCTGTCCTTTATTGAGCCCATCTTTGCATGAAATATTCCCTTGGGAAAATCTCTAATTTTCTTGAAGAGATCTCTCGTCTTTCCCATTCTGTTGTTTTCCTCTATTTCTTTGCATTGATCGCTGAGGAAGGCTTTCTTATCTCTTCTTGCTATTCTTTGGAACTCTGCATTCAGATGCTTATATCTTTCCTTTTCTCCTTGGCTTTTTGCTTACCTTTTTTTCACAGCTATTTGTAAGGCCTCCCCGGACAGCCATTTTGCTTTTTTGCATTTCTTTTCCATGGGGATGGTCTTGATCCCTGTCTCCTGTACAATGTCACGAACCTCATTCCATAGTTCATCAGGCACTCTATCTATCAGATCTAGGCCCTTAAATCTATTTCTCATTTCCACTGTATAATCATAAGGGATTTGATTTAGGTCATACCTGAATGGTCTAGTGGTTTTCCCTACTTTCTTCAATTTCAGTCTGAATTTGGTAATAAGGAGTTCATGATCTGAGCCACAGTCAGCTCCTGGTCTTGTTTTTGTTGACTGTATAGAGCTTCTCCATCTTTGGCTGCAAAGAATATAATCAGTCTCATTTTGGTGTTGACCATCTGGTGATGTCCATGTGTAGAGTCTTCTCTTGTGTTGTTGGAAGAGGGTGTTCGCTATGAGCAGTGCATTCTCTTGGCAAAACTCTATTAGTCTTTGCCCTGCTTCATTCCGTATTCCAAGGCCAAATTTGCCTGTTACTCCAGGTGTTTCTTGACTTCCTACTTTTGCATTCTAGTCCCCTATAATGAAAAGGACATCTTTTTTGGGTGTTAGTTCTAAAAAAGTCTTGTAGGTCTTCATAGAACCGTTCAGCTTCTTCAGCATTTCTGGTTGGGGCATAGACTTGGATTACTGTGATATTGAATGGTTTGCCTTGGAAACAAACAGAGATCATTCTGTCATTTTTCAGATTGGTCCAGGCATACTGAACTCTAAAACTGGGGCACTTAAACCGCAGGAAACGCAAAATGTGTTTCACAGGCTCTCAATCAGGCATCTACCTGTGCATAGCATGGGGGACCAGAAATCAAAGACCCAATACATGTCCAGAAAGTTTACACAGTTAAACGGTGTGTGGGGAGGAGCAACTCCACATTAACCATTTCCAAGAAGTAGAAAATTACTATCTGTCTTTATTAGAATTGAGCTGTAGGTACATTGCTCAGTAGTTTGCCTATTCTCTCACAGAATCTGATAGAATTTTTTTACAAAATCAACATGGCTCTTTTTTTTTTTTTTTAAAGGAGTTGCATAAAGTTACACATCACTTATGCCTCACTTCAGTTCAGTCACACAGTCACGTCCGACTCTTTGCCACCCCATGGACTGTAGCACACCAGGCTTCCCTGTCCATCAGGAACTCCCAGAGTTTACTCAAACTCATGTCCATTGAGTCGGTGTTGCCATCCAACCATCTCATCCTCTGTCATCCCCTTCTTCTCCTGCCTTCAGTCTTTCCCAACATCAGGGTCTTTTCCAGTGAGTCAGTTCTTTGCATCAGGTGGCCAAAGTATTGGAGTTTCAGCTTCAGCATCAGTCCTTCCAATGAATATTCAGGACTGATTTCCTTTAGGATTGACTGGATTGATCTTTTTGCAGTCCAAGGGACTCTCAAATCTTCTTGAACACACTGATCATAGCAAATACCCTCTTCCAACAAAACAAGAGAAGACTCTACACATGGACATCACCAGATGCTCAATACTGAGATCAGAAGGATTATATTCTTTGCAGCCAAAGATGGGGAAGCATTGCCTTTCTTTGGGACTGGAATGAAAACTGAACTTTCCTGGGCCTGTGACCACTGCTGAGTTTTCCAAATTTGCTGGCATGTTTAGTGCAGCACTTTCACAGCATTATCTTTTAGGATTTGAAATAGCTCAACTGGAATTATCACCTCCAGTAGCATTGTTTGTTGTGATGCTTCCTAAGGCCCACTTGACTTTGCTTTCCAAGATGTCTGGCACTAGTGAGTGATCGCACTATCATGGTTATCTGAGTCATGAAGATCTTTTTTGTACAGTTCTTCTATGTATTATTGCCACCTCTTCTTAAAATCTTCTGCTTCTGTTAGGTCCATACTATTTCTGTCCTTTATCGAGCCCATCTTTGCATGAAATGTTCCCTTGGTATCTCTAATTTTCTTTACGATATCTTTAGTCTTTCCCATTCTATTGTTTTCCTCTATTTCTTTGCATTGATTACTGGTCTAGGCTTTCTTATCTTCAGATGGGTATATCTTTCCTTTTCTTCTTTGCCTTTCACTTCTCTTCTTTTCTCAGTTATTTGTAAAGCCTCCTCAGACAACCTTTCTGCATTTCTTTTTCTTGGGGATGGTCTTGATCACTGCCTCCTGTACAATGTTATGAACCTCCATCCATAATTCTACAGGCACTCTATCACATCTAATCTCTTGAATCTGTCACTTCCACTATAATCATAAGGGATTTAATTTAGGTCATACCTGAATGGTCTAGTGGTTTTCCCCACTGTCTTCAATTTGTCTGAATTTTGCAATAAGGAGTTCATGATCTGAGCCACAGTCAGCTCCTGGTCCTTTTTTTTTTTTTTTTTTTTCTGACTGTGTAGAGCTTTTCCATCTTCGGCTGCAAAGAATATAATCCCTCTGATTTCACTGTTGACCATCTGGTGATGTCCATGTGTAGAGTCATCTCTTGTGTTGTTGGAAGAGGGTGTTTGCTATGACCAGTGCGTTCTCTTGGCAAAACTCTGTTAGCCTTTGCCCTGCTTCATTCTGTACCCCAAGGCCAAATTTACCTGTTACTCCAGGTATCTCTTGAGTTCCTAATGTCCTATGATGAAAAGGACATCATTTTGTTTTTGCTGTTAGCTCTAGAAGGTCTTGTAGGTATTCATAAAACTGTTCAACTTCAGCTTTTTTGGCATTACTGGTCAGGGCATAGACTTGGATTACTGTGATACTGAATGGTCTGCCTTGGAAACGAACAGAGATCATTCTGTCACTTTTGAGATTGCACCCAAGTACTGCATTTCGGACTCTTTTGTTGACTATGATGGCTACTCCATTTCTTCTAAGGGATTCTTGCCCACAGTAGTAGATGTAATGGTCATCTGAGTTAAATTCACCCATTCCAGTCCATTTTAGTTCGCTGATTCCTAAAATGTTGATGTTCACTCTTGCCATCTCCTGTTTGACCACTTTGAATTTACTTTGATTCATGGACCTAACATTCTAGTTCCTATAACACTGCTCTTTACAGCGTTGGACTTTACTTCCATCACCAGTCACATCCTCAACTGGGCATTGTTTTTGCTTTGCCTCCGTCTCTTCATTCTTTCTGGAGTTATTTCTCTACTCTTCTCCAGTAGCATATTGGGCACCTACCTACCTGGTGAGTTCATCATTCACTCTCCTATCTTTTTGCCTTTTCATACTGTTCATGGGGTTCTCAAAGCAAGAATACTCAAGTGGTTTGCCATTCCCTTCTCCAGTGGACCATGTTTTGTCAGAACTCTCCACTATGACCTCTCTGTCTTGGGTGGCCCTACACTGCATGGCTCATAGTTTCATTGAGTTAGACAAGGCTGTGATCCATGTGATCAGATTGGTTAGTTTTCTGTGATTGTGGTTTTAATTCTGTCTGCCTTCTGATGGATAAGGATAAGAGGCTTATGGATGCTTCCTGATGGGAGAGACTGACAGAGGGGGAAACTAAGTCTCCATCTGATGAGCTCAGTAAATCTTTAATCCAATTTTCTGTTGATGGGCGAGACTGTGTTCCCTCCCTGTTGTTTGACCCTAGACCAAACTATGGTAGGGGTAATGAGGATAATAGCGACCTGCTTCCAAAGGACTTGTGCATGTATTGTTGTATTCAGTGCCCCTGACCCTGCAGCAGGCCACTGTCGACCCACGCCTCTGCTGGAGACTCCTGGACATTCACAGGCAAGTCGGGCTCAGTCTCCTGTGGGGTCACTGCTCTTTTCTCCTGGGTCCTGGTGGGCATGAGGTTTCATTTGTGCCCTCCAAGAGTCTGTTTTCCCAGTCCTGTGTAAGTTCTGTAGTCAAATCCCACTGGCCTCCAAAGTAAAAATTCCTGGGAGTTCTCAGTCCCTTTGCCTGATCCAGAGGTTTGGAAATCTGTTGTCAGTCCTAGAACTTTCTTAACAGTGTGAGAATTTATTTGGTATAATTGTTCTTCAGTTTGTGGGTTGCATGCTTGGTGGCTCTATGATGGGTTTAGCCCTCCAAGAGGGCTTATGCCACACGCTATGTGACCCCGGTCTGCTGCACCCAGACACTTATGCCTACAGGGAAGTTGTTGTTTCTTCGCCCTTTGCTCTTCATCTGTTGCCATATTTATCTTGGTTAGAAATAAGTTGGGCTAACTCAAAATCACTATATTTCTATCAAAGTGGAATGCTAATAGAAGCAAAACTGCAGGTTCAGAAAAAAAAAAAAAAAACATATTATCGGAAGGTATTATTGAGGGCTATGGACCAGACACAGGGCTAAGCATTTTACATGTATTAACTCATTTAATCCTGATAACAACCTCATAAGGTATGTACTATTATTACTGTGCTCACAAAAAAACTACATGTAGTGTATAAAGCAACAGACAGGTCCCCTATCCAAATAGTTTGGAATAGGTGGAATAGATGGAAATTAGCTTTCTGTCTAAAGTTCAAGTATAGAAGAGACATATGGTGCATTTGGGGGCTTTACAGGTGCCTCAATGGTAAAGAATCCACCTGCCAATGCAGGAGACATGGATTTGATCCCTGAGTCGGGAAGGTCCCGTGAAGAAAGAAATGGCAACCACTCCAGTTTTCATACCTGAGAAATCCCATGGACAGAGGAGCCTGGTGGGCTGCAATTCACAGGGTTGTGAAAGAGTCAGACATGACTTAGCAACTAGACAGTAACAACAGAGTTTATTTGACCAGCTATAGAAAGTCACCCTGAGAAGGAAAACTAGCTTGCCTACCAAGCCCTTACTGTAATCAGGATGAATATATTAACATATCTAAAAATGGAGTTTTCAAGAAAACAAAAACCAAAAAAATCCAAAATACAGATATAATGTATCCAGTATTTCTGCCAAGAGGCAGTAAATTTAGAAATAAAAAGCAAAATAAAAACATGCAAAAATATTCTCAACTACTTGAAATTAAAAAAATAAAATCAGTCCCCCAAACTCTCTTGGATCAAAGAGAATTAAATATTATGTACTAAAGAAGGTTAACTCAATGGACATCAGTTTGAGCAAACCCAAGGAGATGGTGAAAGTCAGGGAAGCCTGGCATGCTGCAGTTCATGGGGTCACAAAGAGTCGGACATGACTTAGTGATTGAACAACAATAATTTCAAACATTAATATTAATAAGTATTAACATTAATAAGTTTAAAAAGTAGAGCCTTACCTATCAAAAGTAGGGAATATGGCAAATTACATACTTAGAAAACTTGACTCAGGAAAATTTATTACCTCAATTCGAGTCAGCAAATAATTATTAAATCCCTGCTGTAGGAAAATTTGTTGAAACTGGGACAGTTTATAACGAGACCTCCCCCCCCCCGCCCCCCCCCCAGCCAATTTCAGAGCTGGATTTGATCCTGAACCTTTTATTTATTTAATCCAAGTATTTTTAAAGTCAGTTTGAGTTAGCTTTCTCTCATTTAGAATGAAAGAGCTTTCACAGAATAAAGATCCCTTTTCTCTTGTGACACTTTCTTCTTTTGTTCTATGCAGCCATGGTCTGGAGTCAGGTGAAAACAGGAAAGAAGTGGGTGTTGGGACGCACATCCTAGCTGCAGGACTAAAGGACCTGAACATTTTCATCTATGCTTATGGGAGACAAGGATAGTTTCAGCATTCCTGGGCAGGTCCTGCACCTGGTTGGAGCAACTTTTTTGTGTAGTCCATTTATACGCATGTGGGGAGAAAACATGTATGAGAATCATCTATTTCTTTTGTTGTCACAAGTATCTTAAACACCCAGAACTGTGCTTAAATGAATATCCTTAAGGTCAAGCTGTGTTTTCTACTTTCAACTTCCATGAAATTCTCCAGTATCCTTTCAATAAGCCTTCTTCATGTCCTTTAAATGGGTTTCTGTTTCTTGTAATCAATCCCTGGCTCTCACAGAAGTACATCCTCATCCCCCTGAGGAAATTGTTTCCATGCTTAAACAAATGGAACTAATATCAATGATGATATTTACTATACCTCCTGTCAAGAAAGGAGGCAGAGGACTTTGCACAAAGCATTAAAGATAATTGAGCCTTAGTTTCCTCACCTGTGATTTGAGATTAAGTTATGGTAATCAAAACAATATAGTACTGGCACGAAAGCAGACATATGAATCAATGCAACAGGATAGAAAGTCCAGAAATGAACTCATGGATATATGGTCAGCTAATCTATGACAGAGAAGGCAAGCTGGACAGCTACATGGTAAAGAATAGAATTAGAACATTCCACAACACCACACACAAAAATGAACTCAACATGAATTAAAGAACTAAATGTAAGACCAGATACTATAAAATTCTCAGAGGAAAACACAGGCAGAACACTTACAGCAGCAACATTTTTTTGGATCTGTCTCCTAGAGTAATGGAAATAAAAACAAAAGTAAATAAATGGGAACTTATCAAACTCAACAGCTTTTGCACAGCAGAGGAAACCCATAAACAAAATGAAAAGACAACCTTCAGACTGGGAGAAAACATTTGTAAATGATGCTACTGACAAGGGATTAATTTTCAAAATTAATTTTGAAAATTTCAGCTCATGAGACTGAATATTAGAAAAAAAAAACCCAGCTCAATCAAACAAAAACACACAGGCAGGGAACTTAAACATTTCTTCAGAGAAGACATACAGATGGCCAACAGGCATGTGAAAAGATGCTTAGCATTGCTAATTATTAGAGAAATGCAAATCAAAACTACAATGAGGTATCACCTCACACCAGTAAAAATGGACATTATTAAAAAATAAAAACAATAAATGCTAGAGAAGGTGTGGAGAGAAAGGAGCCCTCCAACATCATTAGTGAGAATGTGAATTGGTGCAACCACTGTGAAGAACATATGGAGGTTCCTTGAAAAGGTAGAAACAGTTACTGTAAGATCATGCAGTTCCACCTCTAGGCATATATCCAGAGAAAACTAATTCCAAAAGGTACATGCATGCCAATGTTCACATTGGCCCTATTCACAATAGCCAAGAGATGTAAACAGCCTAAATGTCCATCAACAGATGAATATACAGATCTGTCCATCAACAGATAAAGATGTGAATATATTCAGTGGAATTATATATATATATATATATATATATATATATATATATATATATTCAGTGGAATATTACTCAGCCATTAAAGAGAATAAAATAATGCCATTTGCAGCAACATGGGTGGACCTAGAGATTATCATTTTAAGTGGAGTAAGTCAGGGAAAGACAAGTGTCATATGATATCACTTATATGTGGAACCAAAAAAAATAATATAAATTAACTTGTTTACAAAACAGAGACTTATAGACATAGAAAGCAAGTTTATGGTTACCAAAGGAGATATCAACTGATAGGAAGGGTAGGAAGGGAGAAGAGATAAATTGGAGTTTGGGGTTAATGTATATACACTACTAGAGAGAAAACAAGTAGACAATAGGTCCCTACTGTGTAGCACAGGGAACTATACTCAAAATACTGTAAACCTATAAGGAAAGAAATCTGAAAAAGAATGTGCATATATATATATATATATATACACACACACAAATATACATCATATTACTGAATCACTTTGCTGTACACTTGGAACTAATACAACACTGTAACTATACTTCAATAAAAAAAACAATTGTTTTTAAATAAGAACATCTTCTTTGTAGGGTGAGACCATGGCTGCAGAGGCCAGAGCTGGCAGATTTTGGCACTGGTGGGCACACAGAACTGGTAGTGGGGGGTTGGAGAAGAGCCCTTGAGGGAGCACACAAGTGAGGGTGTAGAGCAGAGGTCCCCAAATCTCCCACACATCTGCCTCGTGGAAGGGAAGCATTTTAAAATACAGACTTCAAGCCCTATCTTGAAACTCCTAAATCAGGATCTTTGGAGGTAGGAAGAAATGTGAATTCTGGATGATGTCCTGTAGCTAATCTAAAACCAGTCTAACAAGTGCTTAACTGCTATCAGAAAAGAAGAGGAATCAAGGCTTGTGTAAGAAGAGACTGGGCCAAAGGCATAGCCAAGTGTTAAGATTCAGTGGGTAAAATACTTAATTGTCCAAGGTATTTATTTCTGTTACTTCTTGTGCTGTCTGCTATATTGGTTAAAGTTTATGCTATTTAAAAAAAAAACAAAAAACAAAACTAAGTATGCTTTTAAGAAAATTTAGGGCAACTGAATAGCAAAACATGTTCTACCAATGTATAGAAAATATTCATGTTAGATCCAACCAGTTCATCCTAAAGGGGATCAATTCTGGGTGTTCATTGGAAGGACTGATGTTGAAGCTGAAACTCCAGTACTTTGGCCACCTGATGTGAAGAGCTGATTCATTTGAAAAGACCCTGATGCTGGGAAAGATTGAGGGCAGGAGGAGAAGGGGATGACAGAGGATGAGATGGTTGTATGGCATCACCGACTCAATGGACATGGGTTTGGGTTAACTCTGGGAGTTCGTGATGGACAGGGAGGCCTGGTGTGCTGCGGTTCATGGGGTTGCAAAGAGCTGGACATGACTGAGTGACTGAACTGAACTGAGACCATAATTAAAATAAACCAAAAGAGCAAATAGAGCTCAAATTATATTTGTTGTTCATATATAAAAATATTCAGGTGAAAATGAAGACCAGCTAACAATATAATCATTATAAATTATATAACTGAAAAAAAATGAAATATTAGTCACTCAGTTGTGTCCCACTCTTTTCACTCCCATGGACTGTAGTCCACCAGGATCCTCTGTCCATTCTCCAGGCCAGAATACTGGAGTGGGTTGCCATTCCCTTCTCCAGGGGTCTTGCCCACTCAGGAATCAAACCCAGGTCTCCTGCATTGCAGGTGGATTCTTTACTGTCTGAGCCACCAGGTAAGCCAATTTCTCATGGGAAAGAACATTCAGGGAATGTTTAATATAGTCCAGGGTTAGATGTCAGGACCAAACAGAATGCCCCGTCAAGGACAGCAATAGAATCTCCATCTGGGTGTGGACGGCCATGCTGGCCCTCCTCTACTCTTGGTATCTGAGGATCAGGAGACAGTCGGCCAAGCCAGCCCACAGTTGCGGCTAACAGAAGCCACACTGGGTGCTTCATGTGTGGCTGAGCACGGTTAGTAGCGACTTGCTATCTCCACTGTGAAGACAGCTTTCGAAGTTAAAGAAATTTCCTGTTGTGTTTAGGTTCACAAATGGTCAGAAGAACAGTAATATTTGACCGTAAGGTGAAAGCAAGCAGAAGGAAGTGCCGGTCTCAGTCAGCAATACATGTATACCTGTGGCGGATTCATTTTGATATTTGGCAAAACTAATACAATTATGTAAAGTTTAAAAATAAAATAAAATTAAAAAAAAAAAAAAACAAACAAGAAGTCAGGTTGAGTGTTTGTGTGAAAGAAAGAACTCCACACACACACTGAAAAAAGAAAGGACCAATCACAGCCCGCATCTTGCGTGATGAGCAAGGTAACTCTGATGGAATTGTTTTGTAATTTCAGGCAAGTATGTAAAACAGTGATCAGCAAATGACAACCTATGTGCCAAATTAGGTACTCCACGCTTTTTGTAAATACATTTTTGCAGGGAGCTGGCGAGAGACATTCCACTCGTGACAAAGGTCATGAGGAAGGAGGCTCGGCATACGCAAAGGCGGGATCGAGCCTCGGGAGTGCCCCCGGATATTCTCGAGCATCTACCCCCAAAAAACCAGAGTCTGCCTACTTTATTGCTTTGTGCTCTCACCTCTGACTTTACTGGGGGCTGTCCCCCACCACCATCTCGCTCTGTCTGTCAAAGAGTTAACTTACAGCTCCAATTAATAAAGTTCCTGGGCAATTAGGAGTGTTTAAATCCAAACCCCTCAGATGGCTCTCTAACTCGCCTGACAAGTTTACCCGGACACCTACAGCTATGCATACGATTGTTTACAGTCTCCCAGCCTCGAGAGGCACAGGAAGCTTAAGATATTCAAATAGCTTAGAGCCTCTCAGAGAGTTAGAAACTGTCAGAATAAAACTAGTAAAAGATTTCATTGATGAGCCAATGCTTGCTGCCAAGTTTCCACATCCCCTGTATTGTATCCTTGAATGTGTATTAATTAATATAGTTGGTATGTAGAAAAAATAAGTAGTGGCCTTGGTGTTAGTAACTTTAGACCCTTAAGGTAATAAATTCTTTCCTTTGTAAACCCATTACACATCCGCCCTATAGGAATGTAATTTTATCTTTGAAAGATGGCGTCAAACCTTAAAATAATTACTCTTAGAGAAAATAAGTCTTTGTTGATAAGTCCTTGTCAAGAGTCATAAAATGTTAATAGGCCTCTGGCCAGAAGATGATGTAAATCACCTAAACCATTTGTATACGATAAAATTGCAGGAAAGAAACCCTGGTTTTTGATAAGCATCAAAGACTGCTGACTTTGCATCCCCTATTATCCTCTATGTGTAACTTAGGGTATAAAAGCCCCTTTTGAAAATAAAGCTACGGGCCTTGCTCGCCAAAGCTTGGTCTCCCCATGTCATTCTTCCCCTCAATTTTCAGCTGAGTGTCCATCTGGAGCGCGGATATCCTCTACGACCATTTATTTGCCTGGGCTTCTAAGACCCACTCGAGAAGGTGTCTAAGGTGGGGCACCTTCTGCTACTCGAGAGGGCGCCTGCGGCCTCCGTGGTCAGAGCTAAACTGGTGTCACGGGTTATATTGATTTTCCGCGTAAACCAAGCCACTCAGCTTCTTTTCTCCACTGAATTTTCCTACTGAGCTATCCTCATTCTATTACTCTTACATCTCTAATTAACATATAAATAGTCGCCTAGGCCATCTCTCCTTTGAATACCCTGGATCAGCCGGGGATGGACCTTGGCACATTTTGTTGGAACATAGGCATACTCATTAACCAGTGTACCATGATGCTCCCACACTGCAATGTCATGATTGAGAAATGGCAAAAGACACTATGTGGCAATCTGAAAACAGTATTCTCTGAACGTTTATAGTAAAACTTTGCTATCTTTGTTCTAAAACATTTCACAAATGGGTAAAAGAGGAGAGTGAAAAAGCTGGATTAAAACTCAACATTAAAAAAAAAAAAAACTAAGGTTGCAATATCTAGTCCCATCACTTCATGGCAAATACAAGGGGAAAAGTGGAAACAATGACAGATTTTCTTTTCTTGGCCTCCAAAATCATTGCAGACAGTGACTGCAGCCAGAAATTGAGACACTTGCTTCTTGGAAAGAAAGCTATAGCAAACTTAGGCAGCATATGAAAAAAGCAGAAACATCAGTTTGCTGACAAAGATCTGTATAGTCAAAGCTATGGTCATGTATGGATGTGAGAGTTGGACCATAAAGCAGACTGAGAGCTGAAGAATTGATGCTCTTGAACTGTGGTGCTAGAGAAGACTCTTGAGAGCCCCTTGGACTGCAGGGAGATCCAACTAGTCCATCCTTAAAGAAATCAACACCCTGAAGAGTCATTGGAAGGACCGATGCTGAAGCTGAAGCTCCAATACTTTGGCCACCTGATGCGAAGAACTGATGCATTAGAAAAGACCCTGATGCTGGGAAGGAAGGCAAAAGTAGAAGGGGGTGGGAGAAGATGAGATGATTAGATAGCATCGCCAACTCAATGGACATGAATTTGAGCAAACTGGGATATATTGAAGGACAGGGAGGCCTGGCATGCTGCAGTCCATGGGGTTGTAAAGAGCTGGACACGACTCAGTGACTGAACAGCAACAACAGCAATTTTAAAGAGATAAACTCAGGCTTGAGATATTTCCTTGGATTATGGGTATCAAACACATGGGGAGGTGAAGCCACTTGAGAAGGAACAAAATCTAAGAGAATTCAACTGGACCAGGACCTTTGGCTTATGAGGTCAGTTTCTCCTGCAGAGAATGAACTTTGTTCACTTTGTTAAATACTCCAGCTCAGAGAACACGGCCCTGCACTTGGATAAGCTAAAGTGCAAAGCAATTGCGACATAGTTTGTCTTTTACAAATCTCACCTCTTGTTTCTGGTTTCACATTTTCTCCCTTAAGAACTTGGAACTATTGTGTTTTCATAAATGCATCAGTTGGTAAGGGTCTGCTCTGCGTCAGAGATAATTCTAAAATATTTACATTCACACTCTGACTACTGCTTTATCTCCTTGCCCCTGTTCTGTTGTCGAATTAGAGCCCTTCATTTCTTGCTGGGCACAGCAGTGTCCAGAATAACAGACATTCCAGGTGCTCTGTTGGTCAGAGCTGCAAATGGACTTGGATCCTGCTAATCAGATGTACTTGTGAGAGATCCGAAGAGATGCCAAAGTCGTGCTCTCACTGCTTCTGCCATTTGAGTAAATTTCTGTCTCCCATTGCCCTGCCCCAGTCGTGATCCTGATGGTTTTCCAATAGCTATAGGAATATCTGCATTGGTGCCCCCCACCCCCCCGCCCCGTCGTCCCATTCTGAAAGGATATCTTCGACCTTCCAGCTGATTCCCTAAGCCGTAACAAAACCTGTACTAAATCTTTTTCTGATTAGACTAGTTGAAACGGCTTCTGTTCTTTCCAAGTGACTGGTGACCGGTCCAAAGTTTGGAATTTAAAAGTAAGGTGATACCCTGAAGGATATTGATGGACACTTTCTTGACCTGGCCATCCAAGAAGCAGTTGGTAAGGACAGCAGCAGCTGGCTCTCCTTCTCCACAGGTTCCACCTCCAACGATTCAATCACAGAACCTGAGGGTGCTGAGGGCCACCCGGATCTCTGCTTGGGAAAGGCCAGAGAATCTCAAGGTGTAGCAGAGAATCTCCACCTGTGTCAAAGAATCTAAAATATTTGTGAACCTAATAATTTGGTGCTTCACAGTGTTAAAAATCCACTATATCAGCACCTCCACACTGAAGCAATGGTAAGAATTTGCTCTGAAGCGGCATAGTGGCCCTAATTCCTAGACAAGAACATGTCCAAAGCCTTCTGGGCTTGGCAAGAAGAATCAGCCCAGCAGTGCCGATCAGGTTAAGGGTGTAGCCCTACCTTTCAAAATCCTTATTTTAGGGCATCATGGAAGCCTCCCGTGATAGTTTTGAGGGCTCCTGTAAAAAAGTACCACAAATTGGGTGGCTTGAAGCACAGACATTTATTCTTTTACAGTTTTAGAGGCTAGAGTTTGAGATCAAGGTGTTGGCAGGGCTGTTTCTTCTGAGAACCGCCAGGAAAACCTGTCCTGTTGCTCTCCCCTGGCTGTTGGCGGTTCACTGACAACCTCTGGCGTTTCTTGTCTTGTGGCTGCATCACCCTGATCTCTGCCTTTATCTTCATGTGGCATTGTCATTGTGTGTGTGGCTGAGTCCAGATTTCCCCTGTTTTTGTAAGGACACAGGTCATATTGGGTTAGGGCTCACCCCAATGATCTCATTTCAACTTGATAGCCACTGTGAAGATCTCGTCTTCAAATAAGGTCACTTATTGTGGTACTGGGAGTTAAGATCAAGCATATCTTTTTAGGATGGAGGACACAATTCAACCCATACTACTACTACTACTAAGTCACTTCAGTCGTGTCTGACCCTTAGCGACTCCATGGACTGCAGCCTATCAGGCTCCTCCATCCATGGGATTTTCCAGGCAAGAGTACTGGAGTGGGGTACCATTGCCTTCTCCGAATTCAAACCATTGACATCATCATTAGACTGAAAAACAGCTGTGCAGACTGTAGCAGGTAGGAAGGAATGAAAACCATGTCTGTGGACTTCTGTTGATAAACGTAAACATACATGTGTGTGTGTGCACGTGCGCGCGTGTGTGTGTGTGTATAATTTCTAGATGATTTCTTTGGGTTCAATTTTTATATAGAAACTGACCAGAAGAAAAACTGCATGCTTATTAAGAGGAAATTCTTTACCAGAAAAACCATAAACCTGGCCTGCCAAAGCCTGACTGTCTTGAGTCAATCTCAACGCAAACATAAGTACCAAACTTAAACTAGCAAAAAGCAGGATGTGAGTTTGCAGCCCCAAGAACAGAAGACAGTCCAATGTCCAATGGAGTGTGACAGAGGAGACTAATGGACCAAGAGGGACCACCAAGTAAACAAAGCCAGTGGTCTTGGAGATGACAGAGGAGGCAGAGGGTTTTGGATGGGCTAACCTAGGAAATTATAGTAGTCTATTGCCAGGGCAGACATCTCTGAAATTCCTGCCCATTACAATAATTTTTTTCTGAAGAGAACCTTTTATTATAGTTATCCTGTCCCTATTCCACCATAGTATTGTGTGTGTGTGTGTGTGTATGTGTGTGTGTGTGTGTGTGTGTGTGTGTGTTAAGCATGGGGGGATAACTTACCAGTCACCTCCTGGATCATCTGTCCATAGGTAGCCACATCTGGACCTAATGGACAGAAATTTGTGTTCTCCTAACGAAGACACAAAGAGAACTTTGTGTCACTCAGATATCCTGACCTAAACCAGAACTGGGTTTAGTCTCTGAATAGAACTTTGAAGTCATCTCTTAGGTAAGGTATGAGTTTTCTCTCTGGGATAAAGGGTGCTCACAAATCTCAAGGATGGAAACTGTGATCTATGGCAGACTGCTAGACGTCCTCCAATAGCTATTCTTCCCCTTTCTTTTAATCTATGGCAATAGAACCCCCAATATTTTATCTGGACACAAGATCACTCCAAATAAAGACTTCTATATTTCTGAGCTTTCCATACAGCTACAGCTGTGGTTATGAATTAGTTTCTGTCAATCGGCTGCTCTCCGGAAACATTCAGAAAGCAAGAGCCAGGAGAGGCAATGAGGAGGCCTCTGGTTTGCCTAAAGTGGCTTCTTGACCAGAGAGGCTTTCCTGGGCTTTGTGGAGACAAAGTAGTTTTAAAATTGGTAACCATAGGAGCAGCTTCCCAAATGGACAGGGGGCTTCCCAAACATAGAAGACACAATAGGTCTCTTGGTGTCCCAGTGTTATGGTACAACTGGGATTTACTTTTGAGACCTGAAACTATAACTGATTTTGTCTTCCCCTACAGTTCTTTAGGATCTTTAAGACTCTGGAAAATTCCTTTTCTATTTAAACTAGCAGAGGGAATTTTCTGGGGGTCCAGTGGTTAGGACTCCGCACTTTTACTGCCAAAGCTGCGGGGTTCAATCTCTTGTCAGGGGACTAAGATCCAACAAGTCACCCGGCACAGCTAAATTAAAGAAAGAAAACCCAGGGCGGGGCTAGCAGAGTGTCTATTCACTGCAATTGAATGTGTCCAATACAGATTGAAGTTATTTTTTCATTTTATGGATAAAGAAACTAAGGCTTAGAGACAGTAGTGAGCTGGTAAACCAGTTCTCTATGAGGAAAAAGTGCCCACATTTGTAGCATTTGACACCATCTGTGGTAAATATTCCTACCATGACTGGTTTCAAGTCTCCAAAGGTTTAAAAACCTTTAGGCAAAATTCCTAAAAGTTTAACAGTTGGGCCTTGCAAGCTGGCTCCTCTTCAAACACACCATGCTTACAGAATTTAAGTAACTTCCCCAACATACCAAGTCAGTAGCTATGTAATAAAAAGATTGAACACATAGTGATATTTATTCTGTCTTAAAGATCATTGCAGTTTATCAGGAGAGTTCTGGGCTGCCAGTGTAACACTAACAGAAATGTACATCACATGGTATAAATGCTTCCAGTGTGCCCAGAGATTTCCTTAATGAACGTTGAGACAGTAGTTGAGGCAGGAGTGGGGAGAGTAGTCTTTACTGATAGTATTACATGCATGTGACATAAAGGGGGTTTAAACAGCTTAAAATCATCAAAATTGCAAGTGGGACTTAAGGAATGAGAGATATAATTCATAAATTGAAAATTTTAAAGTTGGTGCTTCTTGACTGCTGTGAAACTGAGTTTGCGGTTGGAGTAGTTATGCCACAGACCTACTAGAGAGTTCCTGAAGACCACAAAGTGAATGGAAACTGGGCTTCCTTCAAGCATGTTTATATTTTCATAGTATTGCTTTTTGATATTAAATGAGCAATAGTGAAACCTATCGAGTACTTCCTGTTTTTCTGGGGTGAGGGGTTATGAAGAAATTTGTCACTTTGTCTAATGAACTGGACCTGGTCACTGATGGAACCTCCCGATAACAGTGACCCCAGGCCTCTGTGTCTCCCTTTCGTTGTGGCTGTGATGGCCCAGCTGGGGCAAAGCCTATCAGGTAAGCGCGCAGAACAAGCCTTACAATGAGATGACAGGCCTTCTTCTTAAAGTTTTGAGCAAAGGGCTAAATAATCTGCTAAAATAAGAGTTAAATCATGCAACATTTCTTAGATCTTAGCATTCAAAAATGATAAGACCGTACTGTATGGCACAAGGAACTATTTTCAATATCCTGGGATAAACCATAGTAGAAGAGAATATGAAAAATGTGTGTATGTGTGTGTATATATATAACTGATGTGTATATATAAGTATAAAACAAAATTTCTCACTTTGCCATACAACAGTAGTTAAGACAACATTGTAATTCAACTATGCTTCAGCAAAAAATAAATTAAAAAAAATTATCGGGTGAAAGTGGAGGGAAAGAGAAGTACAAAGGAGAGGAGGTGGGTAAAGAAAGAGCGGAGGCTCAGACATGGGCCTACTCTCTCCTCGCGTGGAACACGCTCATCCCCGCAGGCTCCCGGGGCTCTGGGCGCTGTAGTGCCGGCCGGCGGGGTCTTCTGGGATCTGCCGTCAGGGAGACGTGGGGAGTTCTCGTTCTCTGGTCAAGTGACCGGACAGGCTTCGCTTCTACACATCGTGGAATAATAAATAAAAGTATAGTGAGACTAGAGCGAGTTCTCAAATATGCTATTTCTTTATATAGAAAGAATATAAATCAAAAGGGCAAAGTATTCTGAGATCAAGAGAATTTCTTACAAAGTAACGTGGGGTTATGTGAATCCAGTAGAAACATTTGACCTGGTTTCCTACTATGAAGAAAGCTTTATTAAGTAGTTAAAAAATATCACTGCTTGACAAGTGAGAACAAATGCTAAGAAAATTAATATTTTAAAGAGAAATGCAAAGACACAATTTTACCTAAAATGCCGCTGCTTTAAAGATAGAGACTAATTTTAATTCCTACAACATCAGTCACTAGTTGTGATAGTATCTTTTGTTTTAATATTTCTTCCACTCATCCTGATGTTTTCATTGAGGAATTTGTCACCTTCCCAACCTCTTGTTTATAGTATTAGGTTAGTGCAAAAGTAATTGCAGTTTTGAACCGTGAATTTTAAATCATTATAACTAGGCTCAAACACATCTTTATTAGTCAAATAGGAACCATTACAATCTATACATTTTTGCCAATGAGAACTAAGTTGGTTTAGTCCTGTAGCATAAAAATCTGTGCTTCAGGATTCAGCGAACTCTTGGAAAGCATTTTCTGCTTCCTGCTGGTTCTGGAGGCATTTTTCCTGCAAAAAGTTGTAGAGATGTTTGAAGAAGTGGCAGTTGGTTGGCGAGAGGTCAGGTGAATATGGCGCATGAGGCAAAACTTCATGGCCCAATTCGTTCAACTTTTGAAGCACTGGTTGTGAGACATGTGGTCAGGTATTGCGGAGAATTGGGCCCATTCTGTTGGCCAGTGTTGGCTTCAGCTTTCTGTGCATCCCCTCAATTTGCTGGGAGTACTTCTCACATGTAATGGTTTCACCCGGATTCAGAAAGCTATAGTGGATCAAATGAGCAGCAGACCACCAAACAGTGACCAGGACTTTTTTTTTTTTTTGGTGCATGTTTGACTTTGGGAAGTGCTTTTGAGCTTCTTCTCAGTCCGGTCCAGCCACTGAGCTGGTCACTGCCGTTTGTTGTATAAAATCCACTTTTCATCACACGTCACAATCCGATCAAGAAATGGTTAATTACTGTTGCATAGAATAAGAGAAAACTACACTTCAAAATTACTTTTTAAAAAATTTTTGGTCAGCTCATGAGGCATCCACTTATCTGGCTTTTTTACTTTTCCAATTTGGTTCAAGTGCTGAATGACCATAGGATGGTCAATGTTGAGTTCTTTGGCAGCTTCTCATGTAGTTGTAAGAGGATCAGCTTCGATGATGGCTCTCCATTGGTCGTTGTCACCTTCCGATGGCCAGCCACTGCACTCCTCATCCTCAAGGCTTTGCAAAACTTTGAACCACTGTTGCACTGTACTTTCATTAGCAGTTCCAGGGCCAAATGAGTTGTTGATGGTGTGAGTTGTCTCCACTGTTTTATGACCCATTTCGAACGTGAATTAAAAAATCGCTTGAATTTGCTTTTGGTCTAACATCATTTCTATAGTCTAAAATAAATTTACAGTTCAGTTCAGTTCGGTCGTTCAGTCGTGTCTGACTCTTTGCAACCCCATGAATCACAGCACGCCAGGCCTCTCTGTTCATCACCAACTCCCGGAGTTCACTCAGACTCACGTGCATGGAGTCAGTGATGCCATCCAGCCACATCATCCTCTGTTGTCCCCTTCTCCTCCTGCCCACAATCCCTCCCAGCATCAGAGTCTTTTCCAATGAGTCAACTCTTCACATGAGGTGGCCAAAGTTCTGGAGTTTCAGCTTTAGCATCATTCCTTCCAAAGAAATCCCAGGGCTGATCTCCTTCAGAAGGGACTGGTTGGATCTCCTTGCAGTTCAAGGGACTCTCAAATGCTGGGCTGGAAGAAGCACAAGCTGGAATCAAGATTGCTGGGAGAAATATCAATAACCTTAGATATGCAGATGACACCACCTTTATGGCAGAAAGTGAAGAGGAACGAAAAAGCCTCTTGATGAAGGTGAAAGAGGAGAGTGAAAAAACTGGCTTAAAACTCAACATTCAGAAAACGAAGATCATGGCATCTGGTCCCATCACTTCATGGGAAATAAATAGGGAAACAGTGGAAACAGTGTCAGACTTTATTTTTTTGAGTTCCAAAATCACTGCAGATGGTGACTGCAGCCATGAAGTTAAAAGATGCTTACTCCTTGGAAGGAAAGTTATGACCAACCTAGATAGCATATTCAAAAGCAGAGACATTACTTTGCCAACAAAGGTCTGTCTAGTCAAGGCTATGGTTTTTCCAGTGGTCATGTATGGATGTGAGAGTTGGACTGTGAAGAAAGCTGAGCGCCGAAGAATTGATGCTTTAGAACTGTGGTGTTGGAGAAAATAAATCTACAGTAAACAGCAAATCATAAATCATTAGCAAAAAAAAAACATAAATTGAGAAATGCACATTAAAATGATGTATAACATAACCACATTTGTTTAAGAATATATTCCAGTGTGTAATGGCAAAGTGCAACAATGCAAAACAATTGCTTTTGCACCAGCCCAACAGTATCGTTTAATATTTCTTCCATCCGTCCTGACGTCCTCACTCTTCTGTCACCACCACAATCGCACGTATATAGTATTATGCTAAAATCTTAATGGTATGGAATACATTGCCCTACTTCCAGCCCTTTGCAGCCAAATCTGAGTATGGATTTATCTTTACAGGAAGTTTTAAAACTGCAAAGTCAGTGTCTTCAATAGATATCAACTTTCTTGGGTTATCTACTTCTTCAATAAGCCTGGTATGTAACGTGTATCTTTTAAGGAATTTGATGTTTTTCTTATTTCTTAAGGTAGAAGTTGATGTTATTAACTACAGATCTTTCTTCATTTTTAATGTGTGTTTTTCTATATAGGAATATACAGGAAAATATAAAAATAAAAATTAAAAAAATTCTTACGTGAAATGAACTTGGAATCTTAGCACTCATTCTTTAGTATTTTCTTAGATGAATTCCAAGAAGCAAAAATTCTGAGTCAATGAATATTTACTTCTTTTTATAGAATTTGTACTTACTTTCAGGTGTTTTGTTTCATGCTTTTCTTTATATTTAATAATGTACAAATATTTTCTTCAGATCAATTTTTTCTATACTATATTCTTTGTGACTGTATAATACTTTATTGATACATCAAATTGTACTTAATAATTCTCTATTGTTGGACATCTTGGCTTTTTCTGATTTGAGACAAATTTCCATAATGCTTTAATAAGTCACCTTAGTTTGTGGAAAAATATCGACTTCATAAAAGCAGTGATTTAGGAAAATTAGTCAGGAACTAGTTATCTATTGAAAGCATTGAATCACTGAATCAAATCTAACACCATATTAAAAGGATAAAACACATCATGACCAAGAAGGCTTTATCTAAGGGGTGCAGTTAGTTTAGCATTTGAAAAACCAATCAATGATAATTACCCTATTAAAAGACTAAAAAAGGAAAACAATATCATCATCTCAAGAGATGAAGAAAAGGAGTTTGAAAAATATCCAACATTGATCGTAATAAAAACACTCCACAAACTAAGAATAGAAGAAATAACTTCAACTTGATAAAAGGTGTCTATGAAAACTGTACTGCTAACACCATAATGTTCCAAGATGAAATTCTTCCCACCAAGATGAGGAAACAGGCCAAGCTGTCTACTCTCATCACCTCTATTTAATATTGTACTGAAGGTTTTCACCAGCCCACCAGGCAAGAAAGAGAAATAAAGGCTATCCTGATTGGAGATGAAGAAGTAAAATTGATGTTAATCACAGATAACATGATCATCAATAGAAAATCACATGAAATCTATTTATCTGTGTATTTACTAGAACTAATAAGTAGTTTAGTAACGTTTGAAAATGTCAGATCAATACACTAGCAACAAACAACTGGAAATTGAAATTAAAATAACAATCCATTTATAATCACGTAAAACACAAACTACTTAAGAGATCAATATACGGGAAAAATGTGGAAGACCTGTCCTCTATTAACTACAAAATATAATGAGAGGAAGAACTCCTAAATGGAGATAGATGCCATGTTTATGGATAAACATGGATAGAATATCAATTCTCTCCAACTTGTATATAGATTTAATGCAATCCCAGTTAAAATCTCAACAGGCCCCTTTGTAGATGTTGACTGCTAATTCTAAAATTTATGTTGAAATGCAAGGGACGTAGAACACGCAATACAACTTTGAAAAAGAACAAAGTGGGCTAACACACCATCTGACTTCAGGTTTTAGTATAAAGTTACACTGATCAAGGTGTGATATTAGACTCAAGAAAGACAAATAGATCAGTAGAACAGAATAGAGAATCTAGCAGTAGACCCACACATATATGCGGAACTGATTTCAACAAAGATGCCAAGGCAATTTGAAAGTACGAGGTTAACTGAGTAAATTATTTTGTATAGGATGCAACCATAAAATTTTGCTGTAAAAACACATATGTCAGCATAGTAAGATGTTCATAATGTATTAAGAGAAAACTGCAAGGTCTACAACAGTTTGGCAAATTATTATTCTATTGTTGAATAGGATCTATATTTTTTCAAAAGGATACACACAGATAAATACATGCATTTACACACAATAAAAGTGATTGTTAATAGTAGGAGCTTGAATTGCTTATAATTTTAGTTTAGCTTTCAGTGTTTATGCTTCTATTTTATTTACTTATAATAGATACACACTGAAATAAAAACCAAAACCAACTCCTCCTTGAAGCATGTAGGATCTAGTACCCAAATGTGGATCAAACCTGGTCTCTCTGCATTAGGATCACAGAGTCCTAGCCACTGAACTACCAGGAAAGTCCCTTGGGCAAATTATTAACTTCACTTTATCTTAGTTTTCTCTTTTAAAAATTGTAGATGAAGAACTCGGGTTTCCCTGGTGGGTCAGACAGTAAAGAATCTACCTGCAATGCAGGAGGCCAGTTCCCAAGCTGGGTTGGGAAGATCCCCTGGAGAAGGAAACGGCAACCCACTACAGTCTATGAGGTTACAAAGAGTTGGATGTGACTGAGTGACTAACACACAGACAAGAGAACTTACCTCGGAGAGCTGTGGGGCAAATAAGTAGTACTGAGAAGTATTAGAGTATTTTGGTGACATAGTAAGCACTCAATGGATGTTAGCTATATAATTACAATGATTGTTTTTATTATCATCACAACCTCAAAACCAAGTCTCAGTTATATGTATCCTTTGGGTAAACCTGAAAAATTTAAGGGCTTAGGAAGCATTCTGAAATACCCCCTAAATTTGAATTGCTATTATTTAGCCTTCTTAGTTTGTCTAAGATTTCTCATACACTGTCTCTCTAAGCAGTATTTAGGCGGCAAATAAAGTTGGAATTTAGAGCTGATTGAAAATTAAATGTCCATTGCAAAGCCCAACTTCTGCCACAAGGTGGCAATAAAACACTAGTTATGATTTTTAAAATGGCATTCTCCAGCCAAGAATACTGGAGTGGGTAGCCATTCCCTTCTTCAGGGGATCTTCCCAACCCAGGGATCAAACCCAGGTTTCCGGCTTTGCAGGCAGATACTTCACCGTCTGAACCACCAGGGAAGCCCTGAAAATTAAATGTCCATTGCAAAGCCCAACTTCTGCCACGAGGTGGCGATAAAACACCACCACCACCGCTGTTGCTGCTGCTGCTGCTGCTGCTACTCCTCCTAAGTCTCTTCAGTCGTGTCCGACTCTGTGCGACCCCAGAGACGGCAGCCCACCAGGCTCCCCCGTCCCTGGGATTCTCCAGGCAAGAACACTGGAGTGGGTTGCCATTTCCTTCTCTAATGCATGAAAGGGAAAAAATAAAGTGAAGTCGCTCAGTTGTGTCCGACTCTTAGCAACCCCATGGACTGCAGCCCACCAGGCTCCTCCGTCCCTGGGATTTTCCAGGCGAGAGTACTGGAGTGGGTTGCCATTGCCTTCTCCCGATAAAACACTAGTTATGAGTTTTAAAGTCAACAGCAGAAGAGACTTTGGAGAACCTTCATCATCTATTTAGGTAAACATCATTAAGGACTCTGGGCTTCTTCAGTGGCTCAGTGGTAAAGAACCCACCTGCAGTACAGTATCTGCAGGAGACCCAGGTTGGATCCCTGGCTTGGGAAGATCCCCTGGAGAAGGGCCTGGCAACCCACTCCATTATTCTTGCCTGGAGAATCCCATGGACAGAGGAGCCTGCAGGTGGGCTGCAGTCCATGCAGTTGCAAGGAGTCGGATAGGACTGAAGCGACTGAACTGAGCATGCATGCACAAAAAAACCTCATAATTTAAAGAAATGACCCCTAATCCACATTTACTTGCATATTTTCTAATTTCTCTCTCCTCAGATAGGAAAGATGGAGAGAAAGGGAATCAGGAGTCAAATTTCTCTTCTCTGATACCAGTGGGCTTGGTCAGAGGATTTAGTATTTTGGGGACCTTTCCAGCTTGGTTGCAAGAAGCCTGGCAAAGGTCAGGTTCTGTCTGAAGCAGTGCTTGCCTGTGCTTAGCTGTGCACTCTAGATATGAGGAATCTTTATTTTTCCATCGATTGCTGCCTAAAAATAGGAGAAGATTCTTTACCTGCAAGCTCCCTCTGGCTAACTGTTCCATGGATAAGAACAGTGCCAAAGAATGTTCAAACTACTGCACAGCTGCACTCATTTCACATACTAGTAAGGTAATGCTCAAAATCCTTCAAACTAGGATTCAACAATATGTGAAACAGGAACTTCCAGATTTACAAGCTGGATTTAGAAAAGGCAGAGAAACCAGAGATCAAATCTCCAACATCCTTTGGATCATCAAAAAAGCAAGAGAATTCTAGAAGAACATCTACTTCTGCTTCATTGACTATGACAAAACCATTGACTGTATGGATCACAACAAACTGTGGAAAATTCTTCAAGAGATGGGAATACCAGACCACCTGACCTGCCTCCTAAGAAATCTGTGTGCAGGTCAAGAAGCAACAGTTAGTACTGGACATGGAACAACAGACTGGTTCCAAATAGGAAAAGGAGTACGTCATGGCTATATATTGTCACCCTGCTTATTTAACTTAGATGCAGAGTACATCATGAGAAACGCCGGACTGGAATAAACACAAGCAGGAATCAAGATTGCCGGGAGAAATATCAATAACCTCAGATATGCAGATGACACCACCCTTATGGCAGAAAGTGAAGAAGAACTAAAGAGCCTCTTGATGAAACAGAAAGAAGAGAGTGAAAACGGTGGATTAAAGCTCAACATTCAGAAAATGAAGATCATGGCATCTGGTCCCACCCATCACTTCATGGCAAATAGATGGGGAAGAAATGGAAAAAATGACAGACTAAACTTTCTTGGGCTCCAAAATCACTGTGGACACTGGCTGCAGCCATGAAATTAAAATTTACTTACTCCTTGGAAGAAAAGCTATGACAAACCTCGACAGTGTATTAGAAAGCAAAGACAGAACTTTGCCGACAAAGGTCTGTATAGTCAAAGCTATGCTTTTTCCAGGAGTCATGTATGAATGTGAGAGTCGGACCATAAAGAAAGCTGAGCACTGAAGAATTGATGCTTTTGAACTGTGGTGTTGGAGAAAACTCTTGAGAGTCCCTTGGACTGCAAGGAGACCAAACCAGTCCATTGTAAAGGAAATCAGTCCTGAATACTCACTGGAAGGACTGATGCTGAAGCTCCAATACTTTGGCCACCTGATGTGAAGAACTGACTCATTGCAAAATACCTGTGCTGGGAAAGATTGAAGGCAGGAGAAGAAGGGGACAACAGAGGATGAGATGGCTGGATGGCATCACTGACTAGATGGACATGAGTTTGAGCAGGCTCTGGGAGTTGGTGATGGACAGGGAGGACTGGTGTGCTACAGTCCATGGGTTGCAAAGAGTTGGACATGACTGGACACGACTGAGCAACTGAACAACAGTAGCAAATGCTGTGGTCTGACATGCTTGGTCACAGGCCTCCAGCAGGAAAAAGAAGACAGAAATGAGGTTTGATGCTGAGGATGTTATCAGTGACTCATGAGCAGCCTGTCCAAGGTCAAGGGGAGGCCAAAGTACCAGGGGTCAGTGCTTTAATAATATTGTAAATACAAAATGCTCTTAGTCTCTGTATCTGCAAGTCCTCAGCATTCAGGTTTAAGCTATGGGGCTGTGCAGTGTGTTTAAAGTTCTTGAATATATTCTTCCCTACATGGCTGCCACCAGTCACCAGTCTTCAACTGGTCTAAATATGGACTCCATTCTCCTGCATTACTACAAATGTTCTCTATGGATGCCACTTATCAAGAGGATTAATTATTGTTACTGTGGTAAAAGGGCTTCTCAGGTGGCATTAGTGAAAAAGAATCCACCTGCCAACTCAGGAGACATAAGAGATGGGGGTTTGACCCCTGGGAAGATCCCCTGAAAGAGAAAATGGCAACCCACCCCAGTATTCTTGCCTGAAGAATCCCAAGAACAGAGGACCCTGGTGGGCTATAGTCCATAAGATCTCTAAAAGTCAGGCAGGACTGAAGTGGTTTCACATGCATGCACCAGGTAAAAACATATAAAGGGCTTCCCTGATGGCTCAGCAATAAAGAGGCCACCTGCAATGAGGGAGATGCAAGTTCAATCCCTGGGTCAAGAAGATGCCCTGGAGAAAGAAATGGCAACACAGTCCAGTATTCTTGCCTGGGAAATCCCATGGACAGAGGAGCCTGGCCGGCTAGAGTCCAAAAGGGTCACAAAGAATTGGACAAAAATTAAGGACTAAACAACAAGGATTTCTATCAAGAGAGATACTTGAAACTATTGATGGGAACAAAAACATATAAAACATAAAATTTACCATTTTTAATACACAGTTGTGTGGCATTAAGCTTATTCACAAATTGTGCAACCATCACCACTAACCATTTCCAGAAGTTTTTCATTATCCCAAACAGAAATGTGTACACATTGAACAAAACCTTCCCATTACCTTCTCCCTCAGGGGATTGCTTTAAATAGTTCTGATTTCCACAAAACCTGTAGCGATTTTTCACTTCGTTCAAAAGACTTTGTCACTTCATTTATTTAACAAGCATTTATTGGGTGACCATGCTGGGTGAAATCAAATACATTCCTTGAAGGAGCTTGCAGCAAAGGAGCTTGCAATGAACTGAGGTAGATAAATGGTATCAGGACAGTGTGATAAATGTGACAATAGAGGAAGGAGAAAAGAGAACTGGCTAGAGAGCTAGTGTTTATGGAACACAAACCATCAGACTGCACCAAAGTGCTTATGCATTTAATTTCTCTTCATAATAGACCTGTAAAGTAGTGGTAAAGAATACGCCTGCCAATGCAGGAGACCCAGGTTCAATCCCTGGGTTGGGAAGATCACCGGGAGAAGGAAATGGCAACCCATTCCAGTACTCTTGCCTGGAGAATCCCATAGACTGAGGAGCCTGGTGGGTTACAGTGCATGGGATTGCAGAAGAGTTGGACACAACTTATGGACTAAACAACAACAAGGTAGTTACTAGCCTAAATTTTACCCTGTTTTGCAGATAAGGAGTCTGAAACCTAGAACGATCTAGCAAGGAGCTCAGCAGCTCAGAGTGCAGTAGAAGAGGCAAGCCCTAAACAGACAATTGGGAGTTCTGGGCACCAATCCATTTTCCTTATGCCATATTTAGACAGTTAGACAAAGTACTTCCTTACCCCGGGATAGGACGAAGGCAGAGTGGTTTGTATTCAGAACTACTAACCTAGGAGCGTGTATGGAGGAAAGGAGCAGAGGGAAATGGTAATAAGAGAGGACTGAAGGTCCTGGATAAGATTCCTCCAGGCTGGGAGGGAGAGTCAAGATAAGGGGTGGGGTTCTCACAAGTGCACCTGTGTCCTAACACTGTAGAAGGTGTGTGTGTGGTAGTCACTCAGTTGTGTCCAACTCTTTGTGACCCCATGAACTGTAGCCCGCCAGGCTCCTCTGTCCATGGGATTCTCCAGGCAGGAATACTGGAGTGGGTTGCCATTCCCTTCTCCAAGGGACCTTCTGGACCCAGGGATCGAACCCAGTTGTCCCACATTGCAGGCAGATTCTTTACTATCTGAGCCACCAGGGTGGAGGTGGCTCATATATAAGTGCACAAAAGGTGGGGTGTGGGCAGAGAGGACTGTACCATCACATTTGTAGCAAATATGGGTAGATCTCCCCCAGTTCATAGCAGAATATGATGCTTCCATGCCTCAGTGCTTTGCTCTGTGCTTAGAGAGATCCTCCTTTCTTGTCTACTTGTTGATCTATTGTCAGAGCAAAATTGCACCAAAGTTAAACAGGTAAAGAAGATCTAATTCAAAGCTACTGCAATAGAGGAGAGGATCCAGAACCAAGTCTAAACTCGACTTAACTAAACAAAGGGCAGAAGAATTTTTAAGAGAAAGATGAACAAGTGGAAGAGTGCTGGGGGACTTTAGGAGGAGGTTGATCAATGGAATATGTACAGCACATTGAGCTTTTCCTGAGTTTGTACAGTTTTCTCTGTGATTAGGCCGTGTGCTCGCCAATCGGAGCCATAGAACTTTGATTCCTTCCCCCGCAGAGACTGGGCAACGGGGCTGCCTATTCCTTGATGATACACCTCAAGGGAACAGTTCCAAGGTCCTTGAGAAACAGTCTTGGGTTGCAAAACTGGAAAGGGGCTTTTAAGAAGGTTTACATTTCAAGGGGTGTTCCAGCCTGGCGGAGCAGAACCTGCCCTACGACTCGAGGGTGCGGCCCCGTGACTGCCCAGTGAGCAAGTCCAGCGGACACTCCTGGGGCGCGGCCTGCTCTTTGCTCCGCCTCACCGCCCGCCCCTGTGTGCGTCTCCATGGAAACACAGAGAGACGTCCAGGATCCAGAGGAGCCCGCGCCATCAGACTCCTAACGTCTCATGTGACTTCTGCCAGTAACAGTGCGGGTGGAAAGGAGTCGTTTTGTCCCCCTTTCGTGGAGCCATGTGTCTGTCTGTTCACTACGCGCTCGTCCCGTTTCAGGTCTTTCTCACCCGCGGGGCTGGGCAAGGCAAAGGGGCAGGAAGAAATGGAGAACTACAAGTGTTCTAAAGTAATTGCTCTAAGAAAACGGAGGTCAGTGCCTAGAAAGAAAAGAAAGAAAGTGAAGTCGCTCAGTTGTGTCAGACTCTTTGCGACCCCATAGATTGTAGCCTACCATAGACTGCAGAGTTTCCTTGGAAGGAAAGTTATGACCAACCAAGACAGCATATTAAAAAGCAGAGATACTACTTTGTCAGCAAAGGTTCGTCTAGTCAAGGCTATGGTTTTTCCAGTGGTCATGTATAGATGTGAGAGTTGGACTATAAAGAAAGCTGAGTGCCTAAGAATTGATGCTTTTGAACATTGGTCATGTATGGATGTGAGAGTTGGACTATAAAGAAAGCTGAGCACTGAAGAATTGATGCTTGTGAACTGTGGTGTTGGAGAATACTCTTGAGAGTCCCTTGGACTGCAAGGAGATCCAACCAGTCCATCCTAAAGGAGATCAGTCCTAGCTGTTCACTGGAAGGACTAATGCTGAAGCTGGAGCTCCAATACTTGGGCCACCTGATGCAAAGAGCAGATTCATTTGAAAAGACCCTGATGCTGGGAAAGATTGAGGGCAGGAGGAGAAGGGGATGACAGAGGATGAGATGGTTGGATGGCATCACTGAATCAATGGGCATGTGTTTGGGTGGACTCCAGGAGTTGGTGATGGACAGGGAGGCCTGGGTGCTGCGGTTCATGGGGTCGCAAAGAGTTGGACAGGACTGAGCGACTGAACTGAACTGATAGACTGTAGCCTACAGGCTTCTCAGTCCATGGGATTTTCCAGGCAAGAGTACCGGAGTGGGTTGCCATTTCCTACTCAGTGCCTAGAGTCAGAAGCAAGTCTTTGTAACATTCAGCCAAACTTAAGGCCATCTCGGTCACTTATTTTTACTTTTTTAATATTAAAAAAATTTATTTTAAAATTTTGGCCACTCCACATGGCTTGTAGGATCTTAGTTCCTTGACCAGGGATTGAACTTGGGCCCTTGGTAGTAAAAGTACAGAGTCCTAACCACTGAACCACCAGGGAATTTCTGGTGATTTATTTTTAAGTTCCATTTTTTAATTGCAGAAAATATGACACATTTCCTGATTTTCTTTCTTCCTCCATCCTTAATTTTTTACTTCAAAGTCTATAGAAATTCAGATACTTTTCCAAGTTCCCATCACCAGAATCCTGAACTAGAAGTATTGATTTATCTAATTGAGATATGCGAAGCCGGGACAATATCTTATTCCACCAGTTAGTACAGTGATGATCACATGGTTGGAAATGCAGAGAAAATATTTGCTAAACTAAACTCTTACCAAATCTGATGCAGAATGTTCCAACTTTTTGAACTGACTGACCTTTCAATATGGCTAATTGCATCAAAAAAGCAGTTAACTTCCCCTCACCTACTCACCACAGATGACGTGATTTAGTTTTCTCTGTTTTATGTTAATCTGAATATCTTCCGTGTGTTCTTAGATTGAGTGACCAGAATTCTAATGAGACACTCTAGGGCTAGGGCTAAGGGTGTAGGGCTCAGGGCAAGGGGTTGGGTCAGGGTCGAGGATCAGGGTCAGGGTTCAGGGCCAGGGCCAGGATTAGGGCCAGGGCCAGGGTCAGGGGTCAGGACCCAGGGGCCAGGGGTCAGAATTAAGGGTCAGGGTTCAGGGCCAGGGCCAGGATTAGGGCCAGGGCCAGGGTCAGGGGTCAGGACCCAGGGGCCAGGGGTCAGAATTAAGGGCCAGGGGTTAGGGTTAGGGTCAGGGTCAGGGGTTAGGGTTAGGGTCAGGGTCAGGGGTCAGGGCCAGGGGTTAGGGTTAGGGTCAGGGTTAGGGGTCAGGGTCAGGGGTCAGGGCCAGGGGTTAGGGTTTAGGGTTAGGGTTTAGGGTTTAGGGTTAGGGTTTAGGGTTTAGGGTTAGGGTTAGGGTTAGGGTTAGGGGTTAGGGGTTAGGGTCAGGGTCAGGGTTAGGGTCAGGGTCAGGGTTGGGTTAGGGTTAGGGTTAGGGTTAGGGTTTAGGGTTAGGGTTAGGGTTAGGGTTTAGGGTTAGGGTTAGGGTTAGGGTTAGGGTTAGGGTTAGGGTTAGGGTTAGGGTTAGGGTTGGTTAGGGTTAGGGTTAGGGTTAGGGTTAGGGTTAGGGTTAGGGGTTAGGGTTAGGGTTAGGGTTAGGGTTAGGGTTAGGGTTAGGGTTTAGGGTTAGGGTTAGGGTTAGGGTTAGGGTTAGGGTTAGGGATTAGGGTTAGGGTTAGGGGTTAGGGTTAGGGTTAGGGTTAGGGTTAGGGGTTAGGGTTAGGGTTAGGGTTAGGGGTTAGGGTTAGGGTTAGGGTTAGGGTTAGGGTTAGGGTTAGGGTTAGGGTTAGGGTTAGGGTTAGGGTTAGGGTTAGGGTTAGGGTTTAGGGTTAGGGTTAGGGTTAGGGTTAGGGTTAGGGTTAGGTTAGGGTTAGGGTTAGGTTAGGTTAGGGTTAGGGTTAGGGTTAGGGTTAGGGTTAGGGGTTAGGGGTTAGGGTTAGGGTTAGGGTTAGGGTTAGGGTTAGGTTAGGGTTAGGGTTAGGGTTAGGGTTAGGGTTAGGGTTAGGGTTAGGGTTAGGGTTAGGGTTAGGGTTAGGGTTAGGGTTAGGGTTAGGGTTAGGGTTAGGGTTAGGGTTAGGGTTAGGGTTAGGGTTAGGGTTAGGGTTAGGGTTAGGTTAGGGTTAGGGTTAGGGTTAGGGTTAGGGTTAGGGTTAGGGTTAGGGTTAGGGTTAGGGTTAGGGTTAGGGTTAGGGTTAGGGTTAGGGTTAGGGTTAGGGTTAGGGTTAGGGTTAGGGTTAGGGTTAGGGTTAGGGTAGGTTAGGGTTAGGGTTAGGGTTAGGGTTAGGGTTAGGGTTAGGGTTAGGGTTAGGGTTAGGGTTAGGGTTAGGGTTAGGGTTAGGGTTAGGGTTAGGGTTAGGGTTAGGGTTAGGGTTAGGTTAGGGTTAGGGTTAGGGTTAGGGTTAGGGTTAGGGTTAGGGTTAGGGTTAGGGTTAGGGTTAGGGTTAGGGTTAGGGTTAGGGTTAGGGTTAGGGTTAGGGTTAGGGTTAGGGTTAGGGTTAGGGTTAGGGTTAGGGTTAGGGTTAGGGTTAGGGTTAGGGTTAGGGTTAGGGTTAGGGTTAGGGTTAGGGTTAGGGTTAGGGTTAGGGTTAGGGTTAGGGTTAGGGTTAGGGTTAGGGTTAGGGTTAGGGTTAGGGTTAGGGTTAGGGTTAGGGTTAGGGTTAGGGTTAGGGTTAGGGTTAGGGTTAGGGTTAGGGTTAGGGTTAGGGTTAGGGTTAGGGTTAGGGTTAGGGTTAGGGTTAGGGTTAGGGTTAGGGTTAGGGTTAGGGTTAGGGTTAGGGTTAGGGTTTAGGGTTAGGGTTAGGGTTAGGGTTAGGGTTAGGGTTAGGGTTAGGGTTAGGGTTAGGGTTAGG